>NC_047111.1:14211336-14570711 GCF_902500255.1 Thalassophryne amazonica | reverse complement strand
TCCCATGCAGACGCACGACATGGTGGACCAGGAGGTCTGCAGTCTCCTGGGCCGTCGGGAGCTTCGGGAGGGCCACGAAGTGGGCCACCTTGGAGAACCGGTCCACTATCGTGAGGATGGTTGTCTTGCCCTGGGACGGCGGGAGGCCCGGGACGAAGTCCAGGCTGATGTGAGACCAGGGGCGATGAGGCACGGGCAAAGGCTGAAGGAGACCCTGGGTTTTTTGGTGGTCCGCTTTGCCCCTGGCGCAGGTGGTGCAGGCCTGGACATACTCCCGGATGTTGGCTTCCAGAGACGCCCACCAGAAGCGCTGCCAGACAACTGCCACGGTTCTTCGCACCCCTGGGTGGCAGGAGAGCTTGGAACCGTGACAGAAGTCCAAGACTGCAGCTCTGGCTTCTGGTGGGACATACAGTCTGTTCTTGGGGCCGGTCCCCGGGTCCGGGTTCCGTGTCAGGGCTTCCCAGACGGTCTTCTCCACGTCCCAGGTGAGGGTGGCCACGACAGTGGACTCGGGGATGATGGTTTCGGTCAGGTCTGACAGCTCGGTCCTGACTTCCTCTTCGTGCACCCGGGACAGGGCGTCAGACCATTGGTTCTTCGTCCCGGGGCGGTATGTGATCCGAAAGTCAAAACGCCCGAAGAACAGTGACCAGCGGGCTTGCTTGGGGTTCAGACACTTGGCGGTCCGGATGTACTCCAGGTTCCGATGGTCAGTGAAATCCGTGAATGGAAGCTCCTTCCAACAGGTGTCTCCACTCCTCCAGAGCCTCCTTCACCACAAGAAGTTCCCGATTGCCAACGTCATAGTTCCTTTCAGCCGGGGTCAACCTGCGGGAAAAATAGGCACAAGGGTGGAGAACCTTGTCGGACTCCCTGCTCTGGGACAGCACGGCTCCTATCCCTGAGTCAGAGGCGTCCACTTCGACTATAAACTGGCGACTAAGATCGGGCTGCACCAGAACTGGCGCAGTCGAGAACCGGCGTTTCAACTCCCTAAACGCGGCTTCGCACCGATCCGACCAGGTGAAGGAGACTTTTGTGGAGGTCAGGGCTGTCAGGGGACTAACCACCTGACTATAGCCCTTGATGAACCTCCAGTAAAAATAAGCAAAACCGAGGAACTGTTACAGTTTCCTACTGTTTGTTGGTTGGGGCCAGTCTCTCACCGCCGCTACCTTGGCCGGATCGGGTGCGACGGAGTTTGAGGAGATGATGAACCCCAGGAAGGACAAAGAAGTACGGTGGAACTCGCACTTCTCGCCCTTCACAAACAGCCGGTTCTCCAACAACCGCTGCAGGACCTGACGTACATGCGTAACATGAGTCTCAGGATCTGGGGAAAAGATGAGTATATCGTCTAGATATACGAAGACAAACCAATGCAGGAAGTCCCGCAAGACATTGTTTACCAAAGCTTGGAACGTCGCGGGGGCGTTTGTGAGGCCGAACGGCATGACCAGGTACTCAAAGTGACCTAACGGGGTGTTAAATGCCGTCTTCCATTTGTCTCCCTTCCGGATCCGAACCAGGTGGTACGCATTCCTAAGATCCAGTTTTGTGAATATTTGGGCTCCATGCAGGGGCATGAACACTGAATCTAACAGGGGTAGAGGGTATCGGTTGCGAACCGTGATCTCGTTCAGCCCCCTGTAATCAATGCATGGACGGAGTTCACCGTCTTTCTTGCCCACAAAATAGAAACCAGCACCCATCGGGAAGGTGGAGTTCCGGATCAGCCCGGCAGCTAATGAGTCCCGGATGCAGGTCTCCATTGATTCACGTTCAGGACGTGAGAGGTTGTACAGCCTGCTGGACGGGTACTCAACGCCCGGGATCAAATCAATGGCACAATTGTACGGATGGTGCGGGGGAAGGGTGAGCGCCAGATCCTTGCTGAAAACATCAGCAAGATCGTGATACTCACTTGGCACCACCGTCAGATTGGGAGGGACTTTGACCTCCTCACTAGCTGTCACACCAGGCGGAACCGAGGATCCAAGACATTCCCGGTGGCAGGTTTTGCTCCACTGAGCCACAACCCCAGATGGCCAATCAATTCGGGGATTGTGCTTTATCATCCAAGGATAGCCCAAAATCACACGGGAGGTAGAAGGTGTTACATAAAACACAATCTCCTCCCTGTGATTACCAGACACTACCAGTGTTACTGACTGTGTCTGGTGTGTGCCCGTACCTTCAAAGGCGAAGGTAGAGCCACTAGAGGGAGCCCGACTTCCCTTGCCCATCTGCTGTCCAGCAGATTCCCTTCCGACCCCGTGTCTACCAGTGCTGGGGCGTGAAGGGTCAGATCCCCACTCAGGATAGTAACTGGGATGCGTGCAGATTTACGGGGTTTCCCCGTGTGCATATTATGGCCCACCCTTAGCCCAGCTTCTAAGGGCGGGCGTTGTCGTTTAACCGTTTGGGGCAGTTCCTCTGTAGATGTTCACTCGAGCCACAGAAAAAACATTCCCCGCGGACCAGCCTCTGTTGTCTAAGCTTTGTATTGACTTTAGCCCTGCTCGTGTCCATAGCTTCGTCAGCAGGGGGAGCTGTTGCCACACGTGAGTCACGGGCTGTGGAGCATGGGGAAGACGGCACCCTTTCGGACCCGGAAGGAAGAGGGACAGCTCGTGCCCGGCCACGCCACCCGCCCTGCTCCCGACGGTGTTCCTCTAATCGGTTATCTAATCATATAACCAGATCAACAAGCCCATCGAAATCCCGCGGTTCATCCTTAGCCAGTAAGTGCTCCTTCAGGACCGGAGACAGTCCGTTTACGAAGGCGGCACGGAGTGCAATGTTGTTCCAGGCGGACCTCGCAGCCGCGATGCGGAAGTCGACTGCATACTCCGCTTGCACTCCGACGCCCCTGTCTGATTGACAGCAGCAAGTTTGATGCGGATTCGCCTCTATGGGGATGATCAAAAACCTGCTTGAACTCCCTCACAAACCCAATATACGTCGCTCCCAGAGCGCCGTAGCCCAGGCGCGTGCCTCTCCTTGAAACAAGTTTATTACGTAAGCCACTCGGCTGTCGTCTGACACAGCCTCCGTACGGCTCCGGAGGGCTTATGTATGCTTCAGGGGACGGTGGGGGGTGGTCGATGAACGACCAGCGGAATGTCTGTCTCAGGCCTCCGGTCAGCAGGAGGAGGTGCTGCAGCAGCGCCCGGAGCCTGCGCTTCCACCTGGGCAGTGAGAGCCTCCATCCTCCGATTGAGAATCACATTCTGCTCGGTGACTAAGTCCAGCCGAGCAGTGAAAGCGGTTAAGATTTGCTGCAGCTCACCTAACACGCCTCCTGCTGACGCCTGTTCACCTCGCTCTTCCATTGGCTGTTCAAGCGATGGTTGACTCCCCTCGGGATCCATGACGCTGGCCGAGAAATCCTGTTGTGAAAGTGTAGGAACACGGACCCACAACAGACTAAATGAACAGACAATGGATAAGCCAAACAGTAACAATTTAATGTTGTGAAATGCACAACGGAATACAGACAAACACAGTTTTGGTACCACAGACAATTAAATGTTAAGTGACGTGTGGGCAGGCTTGAGGATAGGAGACCTCCGTCTAGAACCGAGCCGGATCCCACACAGCCTCCACCGCCAACGGATCTGAAGAACACCGGAGCCGCCAAGACCTGGAGCCCCAGGTGGTCACTGTCTCCAGCTGTCAGACCGGGTACTGCTGGCAGAGAACAGAAACAGTTCTGATGAGTGTGAGTTCGCACACTCAGTAATTCCACCGTCTGTGTTCTTTTGGGAGGGAGCACCTCCACCTCCAATCACACACTCGTGCAGCTCCTGTCTAACCAATTATCTGGTTGGAGTGTGAAGCGAAGCCGTCGCTGATCACACCAAACGCCAATTCCACAGATAAGGAAAACACCACAGGAAAACGGCTGCAAAGAAGTTCAGATTATTACTCAATGTTTCAAGTCAGCAGAGAAAATTACCTCCAAGGTAGCTGATTTCTCGGCGGGGAGGTGGAGTTGCAGTCTGGCCTTTATGGTGGTGGTGGTATGATGTGAAATGAGTGACAGCTGGTGCTGATGACGGGTGACAGCTGTCACTCCCTTTTGCTAAGACGCCCTCGTGCTTGAAGCCCGCACTTCAAGCAGGGCGCCATCTGGTGGTGGTGGGCAAGCAGTACCTCCTCTTCAGCGGCCCACACAACACCCCCATGCACCGCAACACATTTTTTGCAAAATCTTTGGACATAAATCCGCCAAATACAAGAGGAACATCGTAGTTTTGCTTAAACAAAGTAATATTTATTATAAGTTAGTTTGTTGCAAGGATTTTACAGTTTAAAATAGAAAAAGAAAATTACACCATATTCCAACCGTCACAAAGATGTTTACTACAAGTAAAGGGTATATAAACTGCACGTACCTCCCTATCAATTAATAGTAAAAGTTAAACCTCAATAACGGTTTTTTGTGTCGTCACTACCTACTCGCAGTTACAAAGCAGAGGGCCGGTGTGAACTTGGGAGGGCCGGCCCACGCACGTCTAAACGTGCAGCGGCCCACCGGGCAAATGCCCAAAATCACAGATTACTAGTCCGAGTGTGATTAAACCATTACTTAAAAAGCTATCACTTGACCCAGCTATCTTAGCTAATTATAGGCCAATCTCCAACCTTCCTTTTCTCTCAAAAATTCTTGAAAGGGTAGTTGTAAAACAGCTAACTGATCATCTGCAGAGGAATGGTCTATTTGAAGAGTTTCAGTCAGGTTTCAGAATTCATCATAGTACAGAAACAGCATTAGTGAAGGTTACAAATGATCTTCTTATGGCCTCAGACAGTGGACTCATCTCTCTGCTTGTCCTGTTAGACCTCAGTGCAGCTTTTGATACTGTTGACCATAAAATTTTATTACAGAGATTAGAGCATGCCATAGGTATTAAAGGTACTGCGCTGCAGTGGTTTGAATCATATTTATCTAATAGATTACAATTTGTTCATGTAAATGGGGAGTCTTCTTCACAGACTAAGGTTAATTATGGAGTTACACAAGGTTCTGTGCCAGGACCAATTTTATTCACTTTATACATGCTTCCCTTAGGTAGTGTTATTAGAAAGCATTGCTTAAATTTTTATTGTTACGCAGATGATACCCAGCTTTATCTATCCATGAAGCCAGAGGACACACACCAATTAGTTAAACTACAGGAATGTCTTTCAGACATAAAGACATGGATGACCTCTAATTTCCTGCTTTTAAATTGAGATAAAACTGAAGTTATTGTACTTGGCCCCACAAATCTTAGAAACATGGTGTCTAACCAGATCTTTACTCTGGATGGCATTACCCTGACCTCCAGTAATACTGTGAGAAATCTTGAAGTCATTTTTGATCAGGATATATCCTTCAATGCGCATATTAAGCAAATATGTAGGACTGCTTTTTTGCATTTGTGCAATATCTCTAAAATTAGAAAGGTCTTGTCTCAGAGTGATGCTGAAAAGCTAATTCATGCATTTATTTCTTCTAGGCTGGACTACTGTAATTCATTAATATCAGGTTGTCCTAAAAGTTCCCTGAAAAGCCTTCAGTTAATTCAAAATGCTGCAGCTAGAGTACTGACAGGGACTAGAAGGAGACAGCATATTTCACCCATATTGGCCTCTCTTCATTGGCTCCCTGTTAATTCAAGAATAGAATTTAAAATTTTTCCTCTTACTTATAAAGTTTGAATAATCAGGTCCCATCTTATCTTAGGGACCGCATAGTACCATATCACCCCAATAGAGTGCTTCGCTCTCAGACTGCAGGCTTACTGTTGTGTGTTGGGGGGTTTGGCTGGATGTTTTTGTGTTGTTTTCTTTTCTTTGCTCTCCAGGTGGTATGCAAACTGGTTTTTGTCTGTGGAGAAGGTGCTAGCAGAAGAGTCCTTCACCCTCATCAGCATGATTTGCAGCACCTGTGGATGATGCTCACGTGCAAACTTAAAGACTTTCAGCTGAAGCAGATAATGAGATGGCGTTCTGCATTTAAGCCATGAGTGATTCAAGCAGAATTGCCGGGAACTCGACCTTGTGACGTTCGTTGTGCAGCTCGCTTCTCACGGCCGTGGCGTGCGGACTGATGATCCTCCACCTGTTGTGAGAAGCTGCTCATTTACATAAAGCTTAAATTCAGACCTGAATGTGTTTCTGATAGTGTGTGCCTGTGAAGGATATTAGTTGTAGCTGTTGACTTACCTCACCTCTTCTATCCTTCACAGAGTCGGTTTGTCGTGTCCACCTGGGGGGTGTTTGGCGGTGAATGTGAGTCCAGAAGCGCCGGGCTTCGATCCCTTTGGGCGCTGGAGAGCGCGCCGTCCTTCACTCCGCCAGACAAACGCACTTTTATGTTGTACACCGAGGATTGCACAAGAGGGGGATAATAAAATTGTTTTGTTTTTTGGAACCGCTTTCTGGTTATTTAGCGCTGGGTTCAGTCAGACGCAGGTCCGCTCCTCAACCCGTGTCGGCACATAACACTTACTTGTAGTTCCTAGGGTTTGTAAGAGTAGAATGGGAGGCAGAGCCTTCAGCTTTCAGGCTCCTCTCCTGTGGAACCAGTTCCCAATTCAGATCAGGGAGACAGACACCCTCTCTACTTTTAAGATTAGGCTTAAAACTTTCCTTTTTGAAAAAGCTTATAGTTAGGGTTGCATCAGGTGACCCTGAACCATCCCTTAGTTATGCTGCTATAGACTTAGACTGCTGGGGGGTTTCCCATGATGCACCCAGTGTTTCTTTTTATTCACCTCTTTTTGCTCTGTATGCACCACTCTGCATTTAATCATTGGTGATTGAGCTCTGCTCTCTTCCACAGCATGTCTTTTTCCTGATTCTCTCCCCTCAGCCCCAACCAGTCCCAGCAGAAGACTGCCCCTCCCTGAGCTGGAGGTTTCTTCCTGTTAAAAGGGAGTTTTTCCTTCCCACTGTTGCCAAGTGCTTGCTCATAGGGGGTCGTTTTGACCGTTGGGGTTTATCTGTAATTATTGTATGGCTTTTGCCTTACAATATAAAGCCCCTTCGCCACTTTAATTCAGAAACAATACAATTCTCGTGGTTCAGCTCAAATAACAAGTCAAGAATTGATCATTGGCTCATAGCAAGTGAATTATTAATCAATGAAATCAGCTCTGATATTTCTGTTGCACCTTTGACTGATCATAGTCTAATTTCTTTACAAATTAAACCAAAAAACAATACACCTAAAACCAGTAAATATTGGAAGTTTAACTCCAGTCTTCTCCAAAAATGACACCTTCTATAAAAAAATTAAAGAATTAATTCCAAATATCACAAATTTAGAAGAATTGAACAGCCCAAACCAAAAATGGGAATTCTTAAAGTATAGGATTAGACAATTCTCTATTTCATTCAGCAAACAAATTAAAAAAGAACTCCAGCAAAAATAAATAAATATTAATCAACAACTTAACATATACTGCAATAAACCTAATCCTTCAGAAGAAGACAAACAAAAAATATTAATACTTCAACCTCAACTAGATGAAATGTATATATGAAAAGCTAAAGGAGCATTTATTAGATCGAGAGCAAAATGGATAGAGGAGGGAGAAAAAAAAACAGTGCTTATTTTGTAAGTTGGAAAAAAGAAGACAACAAAATGCTATAGAGTCTCTATTAATAAATAATGTAGAAACCACAGATGAAAAATTAATAGGAACAGAAATTTTTAAATTTTATAACAACCTATATACCTCTAAATTTTCTGAACAAAACTGTTATACCTGTTGTGAAAGTGTAGGAACACGGACCCACAACAGGGGGTGCAAATGAACGGACAATGGAGAAGGTAAATAACAAGTTTTACTGTTGTGAAACGAGCACAACCAATACAACAATCAACAATTTGGGGTTAAGCCGAATTCTGCTGGTGTCGTGTGGGCAGGCTCGAAAGTAGGAGACGTCCATCCAAGTCGAACCGGAACCACCCAGATCTCCTCTGCCACCGAACCCTGGAAGTACTGGATCCGCCAAGTCCCGAATTCCCAGGTGGCCACTGCCTCCGCTCGTCGGATCCGGTACTGCTGGCAAGAGAGAGCAACAAACACACAGGTGTGGATGCGGCTGCACCCAGTAACACGGAGAGGGGAGAAGCCGCCTCCACCTCTCGTCACAATAAAGCAGGAAGGTGAGTACTTATCCAAGCAATCGGCTTTCGGTAGTCAGCTGTCCTGAAAGGTTTAACAAGTATTATCAGATAACACAGAATATGCTGCAGAGAAGGTTACCTCTATCTCAAGGCGATATCTCGGCACTGAGGTGGAGACGCTGTCCTGCTGATATACCTCCTGCTGAGTGGAACAGCTGTGTCCAGTGATGGGTGACAGCTGTCACCCTGGCTGCTCACGTGAGGCGGCAGCGCCCTCTGGTGGTGGTGGGCCAGCAGTACCTCCTCTTCAGCGGCCCACACAACAGGACCCCCCCCTCAACGGGCGCCTCCTGGCGCACGACCGGGCTTGTCCGGATGGCGACGGTAGAAGTCGGCCAGGAGGGCCGGGTCCAGGATGAAGCCCTTCTTCACCCAGGAGCGTTCTTCGGGACCGTACCCCTCCCAGTCCACCAGGTACTGAAAACCCCGGCCCATTCGACGGACGTCGAGGAGCCGGCGCACAGTCCAAGCCGGTTCCCCGTCGATGATCCGGGCAGGAGGTGGTGCCGGACCCGGGGTGCAGAGGGGTGAGGTGTGATGGGGTTTTATCCGGGAAACATGAAATACTGGATGGATCCGCAGTGAGGCCGGGAGCTGGAGCCTCACTGCGGCGGGATTGATGACTTTAAGGATCTTGAAGGGTCCGATGTATCGTTCCTGGAGTTTTGGGGAGTCTACCTGCAGAGGAATGTCCTTGGTGGACAACCACACTTCCTGCCCAGGATGATACGTGGGGGCCGGGGCCCGCCGCCGGTCTGCATGTTTCTTCGCCCTCGTCCGGGCCTTCAACAAAGCAGAACGGGCGGCACGCCACACCCGACGGCACTTCCGTAGGTGGGCCTGGACCGAGGGCACACCGACCTCTCCCTCAACCACCGGAAACAAGGGGGGCTGATACCCCAAGCACACCTCAAAAGGGGAGAGGCCGGTGGCGGACGACACTTGACTGTTGTGGGCGTACTCGATCCAGGCCAGGTGGGTACTCCAGGCCGTCGGGTGCGCGGCTGTCACACAGCGTAGTGTCTGCTCCAGTTCTTGGTTGGCCCGCTCTGCTTGCCCGTTGGTCTGGGGGTGATACCCGGACGAGAGGCTGACCGTGGCCCCCAGTTCCCGGCAGAAGCTCCTCCAAACGTGCGAGGAAAACTGGGGACCGCGATCGGAGACGATGTCTGATGGTATCCCATGCAGACGGACGACGTGGTGGACCAAGAGGTCCGCTGTCTCCTGGGCCGTTGGTAGCTTCGGGAGGGCCACGAAGTGGGCCGCCTTGGAGAAACGGTCCACTATCGTGAAGACGACGGTGTTTCCCTGGGACGGCGGGAGACCCGTGACAAAGTCCAGGCCGATGTGGGACCAGGGGCGATGTGGAACGGGCAGCGGCTGCAGCAGTCCTGATGTCTTTCGATGGTCGGCCTTGCCCCTGGCGCAGGTGGTACAGGCCTGGACGTAGTCCCGGACGTCGGCCTCCAGGGACGCCCACCAGAAGCGCTGCCGGACGACTGCCACGGTCCTTCGCACCCCAGGGTGACAGGAGAGCTTAGAACCGTGACAGAAGTCCAGCACTGCAGCTCTGGCTTCCGGTGGGACGTAGAGTCTGTTCTTTGGTCCGGTTCCGGGGTCCGGGTCTCGGGTCAGGGCCTCCCGGACGGTCTTCTCCACGTCCCAGGTGAGGGCGGCCACGATAGCGGACTCCAGGATGATGGGATCCGGGGGATCCGACGGTTCCGTTTTGACTTCGTCTTCGTATACCCGGGACAATGCATCCGATCTCTGATTCCTGGTCCCGGGACGATAGGTAATCCGGAAGTCAAAACGGCCAAAGAACAGTGACCAGCGGGCTTGCCTGGGGTTCAGCCGCTTGGCGGTCCTGATGTACTCCAGGTTCCGATGGTCAGTGAAAACCGTGAATGGCACCGATGTTCCCTCCAACAGATGTCTCCACTCTTCAAGGGCCTCTTTCACTGCAAGGAGTTCTTGATTGCCGACGTCATAGTTCCGTTCGGCCGGGGTCAACCTGTGGGAAAAATAGGCACACGGGTGAAGGACCTTATCGGTCTTCCCGCTCTGGGAGAGCACCGCTCCTATCCCTGAGTCCGAGGCGTCCACTTCAACCACTAACTGGCGGCTAGGATCGGGCTGCACCAGGACGGGTGCAGACGAGAAGCGCCGTTTCAACTCCTTGAACGCGGCTTCGCACCGATCCGACCAGGTGAAGGGGACTTTTGGTGAGGTCAGGGCTGTCAGGGGGCTAACTACCTGACTGTAGCCCTTAATGAACCTCCTGTAGAAATTAGCAAAGCCGAGGAACTGTTGCAGCTTCCTACGGCTTGTGGGTTGGGACCAGTCTCTCACCGCCGCCACCTTGGCCGGATCAGGAGCGACGGAGTTCGGGGAGATGATGAACCCCAAGAAGGACAAAGACGTGCGGTGGAACTCACACTTCTCGCCCTTCACAAACAGGCGGTTCTCCAACAACCGCTGTAGGACCTGACGGACATGCCGGACATGAGTCTCAGGATCCGGGGAAAAGATGAGTATATCGTCTAGATACACGAAGACGAACCGGTGCAGGAAGTCCCGCAAGACATCGTTTACCAACGCTTGGAACGTCGCGGGAGCATTAGTGAGACCGAACGGCATGACCAGGTACTCAAAGTGACCTAACGGGGTGTTAAATGCCGTCTTCCACTCGTCTCCCTTCCGGATCCGAACCAGATGGTACGCATTCCTAAGATCAAGCTTGGTGAAGATCCTGGCTCCATGCAAGGGGGTGAACACTGAATCCAATAAGGGCAACGGGTATTGGTTGCGAACCGTGATTTCGTTCAACCCCCTGTAATCAATGCATGGACGAAGCCCGCCATCTTTTTTACCCACAAAAAAGAAACCAGCACCCATCGGAGAGGTGGAATTCCGGATCAACCCGGCAGCTAATGAGTCCCGGATGTAGGTCTCCATTGATTCGCGCTCCGGCCGTGAGAGGTTGTACAGCCTACTGGACGGGAACTCACTGCCTGGCACCAAATCAATGGCACAATCATACGGGTGGTGAGGAGGAAGCGTGAGAGCCAGATCCTTGCTGAACACGTCCGCAAGACCGTGGTACTCTGACGGCACCGTCCTCAGATTGGGCGGGACTCTGACCTCCTCCTTAGCTTGGGAGCCGGGAGGAACCGAGGAACCTAGACACTCCCGATGGCAGGTCTCGCTCCACTGCACCACTACCCCGGACGGCCAATCGATCCGGGGATTGTGCTTCAACATCCAGGGAAAACCCAGAACCACACGGGAGGTGGCCTGAGTCACAAAGAACTCGATCACCTCCCAGTGGTTACCTGACACCACCAGAGTTACAGGTGGTGTCTTATGCGTGATCGGTGGGAGTAGGGAGCCATCTAGTGC
Organism: Thalassophryne amazonica; assembly: GCF_902500255.1. Classification (NCBI taxonomy): domain Eukaryota; kingdom Metazoa; phylum Chordata; class Actinopteri; order Batrachoidiformes; family Batrachoididae; genus Thalassophryne; species Thalassophryne amazonica. Next base: position 14,559,118 of record NC_047111.1, on the reverse strand, counting down.
CCGAACCTGTACAGGCGAGGTAAGAGCCACCAGAGGGAGCCCTATCTCCCTGGCCCATCTACTGTCTAGCAGATTCCCCTCAGAGCCCGTGTCCACCAGTGCTGGGGCCTTCAGGGTTGAATCCTCATACAGGATCGTGACTGGGAGTCGTGTGGCAATGTGGGTGTGTCCCACGTGAATGTTTCGGCCCACCCCAGGCCCAGTCTCTAGGGGCGGGCGTTGGAGTTTAACCGCTCGGGGCAGTCGTTTGCAAGATGCTCAATCGAGCCACAAACAAAACAAGCTCCGTGGGCCCGCCTCCTTTGTGCTCCAGGTGCCCTAAATGTTGCCCTGCTCGTGTCCATAGCTTCGTCAGCAGGGGGAGCCGTAGCCCCACGGAGCGCAGGAACAGGGGAGCGTGGGGAGGGCGGAGCTCGGTCGGAACCGGAAGGGAGAGGGACGACGCGTGCCTGGCCACGCCCTTCGCCTCGTTCCCGACGGCGTTCTTCTAACCGGTTGTCGAGTCGTATGACTAGATCGATGAGCCCATCTAAATCCCGCGGTTCGTCCTTCGCCACCAGGTGCTCTTTTAGGACCAGTGACAGTCCGTTTACAAAGGCGGCGCGGAGGGCAGTGCTATTCCAGCCGGACCTCGCAGCCGCGATGCAGAAGGCGACTGCATAGGCAGCTGCGCTCCGACGCCCCTGTCTCATAGACAGTAGCACGGTTGAAGCGGTCTCTCCTCTATTGGGATGATCGAACACCATTCTGAGCCCCCGCACAAACCCATCGTATGTATGAAGGAGCCGTGAGTTCTGCTCCCAGAGCGCTGTAGCCCAAGCGCGTGCCTCCCCGCGAAGCAGGTTTATTACATAAGCTACTTTGCTAGCGTCAGTCGCGTACATCACGGGACGCTGTGCGAAGACGAGCGAACACTGCATAAGGAAATCCGCGCACGTCTCCACACAGCCTCCGTACGGTTCTGGAGGGCTTATGTATGCTTCTGGGGACGGAGGGAGGGGCCGTTGAACGACCAGTGAAACGTCACTATTACGCGCAGGGTCCTCGGGAGGGAGAGCCGCAGCGGCGCCCGGGGGGCGCGCTTCCACTTGTGCGGCGAGAGCCTCCACCCTGCGGTTTAGGAGAACGTTCTGCTCGGTCATTAAATCCATCCGAGTGGTGAAAGCGGTGAGGATCCGCTGCAACTCACCGATTACCCCTCCCGAAGACGCCGACGCGCCCTGTTCTTCCATTGGCCGTTCAACAGCCGGTTGACGCCCCTCGGGATCCATGACGCTGGCCGAGATATCCTGTTGTGAAAGTGTAGGAATACGGACCCACAACAGGGGGCGCAAATGAACGGACAATGGAGAAGGTAAATAACAAGTTTTACTGTTGTGAAACGAGCACAACCAATACAACAATCAACAATTTGGGGTTAAGCCGAATTCTGCTGGTGTCGTGTGGGCAGGCTCGAAAGTAGGAGACGTCCGTCCAAGTCGAACCGGAACCACCCAGATCTCCTCTGCCACCGAACCCTGGAAGTACTGGAACCGCCAAGTCCCGAATTCCCAGGTGGCCACTGCCTCCGCTCGTCGGATCCGGTACTGCTGGCAAGAGAGAGCAACAAACACACAGGTGTGGATGCGGCTGCACCCAGTAACACGGAGAGGGGAGAAGCCGCCTCCACCTCTCGTCACAATAAAGCAGGAAGGTGAGTACTTATCCAAGCAATCGGCTTTCGGTAGTCAGCTGTCCTGAAAGGTTTAACAAGTATTATCAGATAACACAGAATATGCTGCAGAGAAGGTTACCTCTATCTCAAGGCGATATCTCGGCACTGAGGTGGAGACGCTGTCCTGCTGATATACCTCCATGCTGAGTGGAACAGCTGTGTCCAGTGATGGGTGACAGCTGTCACCCTGGCTGCTCACGTGAGGCGGCAGCGCCCTCTGGTGGTGGTGGGCCAGCAGTACCTCCTCTTCAGCGGCCCACACAACAATACCTTCTTAAACCATATCGAAATGTTTATTCCTAAAATAGATGATAATTACAAACATACTTGTGACAGCAATATCACAATGGCAGAACTTGAAAAAGCTGTCAAACGCTTATCTCTTAACAAAGCACCTGGTCCAGACGGGTTTACAGGTAACTTCTATCATCATTTTTGGGAAGACATAAAATAATTATTATATGAAGTTTTTTTTAGAAATTTTTGAAAAATGCATTCTCCCTCCCACAATGAGACAAGGACTTATTATCTCTATCCCCAAACCAGATAAGGACTCAAGACTAATTGAAAACAGAAGACCTATTACACTCAGAAATTCAGATTATAAATTTCTAACATATGTATTTACTATGCACCTTTAGAATGGAATCTCAAATATTGTTGCAGAATCACAATCTGGCTTTTTAAAAGGAAGATCAATCCACAACAATATTAGGTTGGTAATGGATATAACTGAATATAGGGAGCTGATCACTGATAAAGGATTTATATATATTTTAGATTTTTATAAAGCTTTTGATTCTGTTGAACACCATTTTATTTTTTCAGTCTTAAAACATTTCGTTATTAACTTAGTCAGGGGTCTGTATCAGAATATCAATAGTTGTGTCATACTTCCTAAAGGAACCACTTGTTATGTGCTGACGCGGGTCAGAGAACCGAACCAGCATCTGACAATGGCCCAGCGCTAAATAACCAGAAAGCGGTTCCAAGAAACAAATTTATTCCTCCTCATGTGCAATAATTTGTGTACAACATAAATAATCAGCTGTCTTGGCAAGGTGAAGGACGGCGCGCTCTCCAGCGCCCAAATGGATCAAAGCCCGGCACTTCTGGACTCAGATTCACCGCAGAACACCCCCCAGGTGGATATGACAAACTGACTCTGTGAAGGACGGAAAAGGTGAGGTAAGTCAACAGAGCTACAACAAATATCCTTCAGAGGCACACGCTATCAGCAACACATTCAGGTCTGAATTTAAGCCTTATGTAAATGAGCAGCTTCTAACAACAGGTGGAGGATCATCAATCCGTACACCACGGCAGTGAGAAGCAAACTGCACAATTCTCATCAATGTTCAAATATACTGCGTAACAAAACGCCAAATTACTATTAACGATTATTCAGACGATAATCACCTCTGATGTGTGCTGACAGCATGTGTCCCTCACCCGTCCTCCTTCACAGGCACGATGTGTCAAACCCTGGCGCGTTCCTCAGCGTCTCACAACCAAACGTCACAAGGTCGAGTTCCCGGCAATTCTGCTCAAATCACTCATGGCTTAAATGCAGAACGCCATCTCATTATCTGCTTCAGCTGAAAGTCTTTAAGTCTGCACGTGAGCATCATAGACAGGTGCTGCAAGTTGTTAGGCCTGCACGTGAACATCCTCCACAGGTGCAGCCAATAGTTCTGATGAGGGTGAAGGACTCTTCCGCCAGCACCTTCTCCACAGAAAAAAACAGTTTGCATACCACCTGGAGAGCAAAGAAAAGAAAACAGCACCAAAATGTCCAGCCAAACCCCCCAACACGCAACACCATGCCTAGATTTAATGTTAATGTTGGAATTCCTCAGGGGTGTCCAATTTTGCCTTACCTCTTCATTTTAGTTACTGCAATGTTGGCAATCTACCTTAAAAATTGCAGTGACTTTGAGAAATTGGATGTCTTGGGCACAGAACTGATTATAAGCCAGTTAGCAGATGACACCACCCTCTTCTTGAAAAATGAAAAACAAATTCCTATAGCAATTGATAAAATCAAACTTTTCGCAGATGCATCAGGGCTAACATTGAATTTGAGAAAATGTGAACTTCTAGCAATTCATGACACACATCTAAAAGAAATATGTAATATTCCTATTAAATCTGAAATTAAATATCTAGGAACCCTTATCACAAAAAAACAGAAATTAAGCTCAACATTAAATATTGAAACTAAACTTAATGAATGTAAATCCAAACTAAATCTATGGCTTCAAGGAGACCTTTCAATATTAGGTCGTATCTACTTAACGAAAATGGAAAGTCTGTCAAGATTAATCTATTCATCTTGCAGTACCGCTGTTCCTAATAGCTTAATTAAAACTATTAACCAAATAAACCTTAACTTTATATGGAGGAACAGACCTCATTATCTTAAAAAAGTCATATGATTAAAGAAATAAAAGATGGAGGTCTTAATGTAATTGATTGTGACTGTCTTAATGGAACCCTAAAAATCAACTGGTTGAAATATTGGATCAAAAACTCAGAATTATTTTGGTATTGTGTCCCTAACTATATATTTAATAAAGTAGGAGGTTTAAAATTTCTTCTTTTAGCTGACTTCAGTATAGACAAACTACCTATTAAACTATCAGTGTTGTGTGGGCCGCTGAAGAGGAGGTACTGCTGGCCCACCACCACAAGATGGCGCCCTGCTTGAAGTGCGGGCTTCAAGCACGAGAGGGCGTCGGAGCAACCAGGAGTGACAGCTGTCACTCATCATCCGTACCAGCTGTCACTCATCTACTACTCATCACCACCACCATAAAGGCCGGACTGCAACTCCACCTCCCCGCCAAGAAATCAACTACCAATCAGGTAATTTTCTCTGATGACTCAAAAACATTGAGTAATAATCTGAAATTCTTTGCAGCCGTTTTCCTGTGGTGTGTCCTTATCTGTGGGATTGGCGTTTGGTGTGATCAGCGACGGCTTCGCTTCACACCCCAACCAGATAAGTGGTTAGACAAGAGCTGCACGAGTGTGTGATTGGAGGTGGAGGTTCTCCCTCCTTTACTGAATACAGACTGTGGGATTACTGAGTGTGCGACCTCACACTCATCTGGACTGTCTCTGTTCTCTGCCAGCAGTACCGGGTCTGACTGCTGAAGACAGCGGCCACCTGGGGCGCAGGGCTTGGCGGCTCCGGTGTTCTTCAGCTCCATTGGCGGTGGAAGCTGTGTGGATCCGGCTTTTCTCTCGCCAGGCATCTTCTATCGTTGAGCCTGCCCACACGTCACCTGGTGTATGATTGACAGTCACTGTATTGTTATTGTCTGTACGTCGTTGTGTGATTCACAACATTAAATTGTTACTTTTTGGCTTATCCATTGTCCGTTCATTAACGCCCCCTGTTGTGGGTCCGTGTCACGACACTTTCACAACAGGATTTCTCGGCCAGCGTCATGGATCCCGAGGGGCGTCAACCATCGCTTGAACAGCCAATGGGAGAGCGAGGTGCACAGGTGCCAGCAGGAGGCGTGTTGGGTGAGCTGCAGCACATCTTAACCGCCATTACCGCTCGGTTAGACTTAATTACCGAGCAGAGCAGTGATCTCAGTCGTAGAATGGAGGCTCTCACCGCCCAGGTGGAAGCGCGTGCTCAGGGCGCTGCTGCAGCACCTCCTCCTGCTGACCGTGTGCCAGAAACAGACATTCCGCTGGTCGTTCAACGAACCCCCCCACCTTCCCCTGAAGCATACATAAGTCCTCCGGAGCCGTACGGAGGCTGTGTGGAGACATGCGCGGACTTCTTGATGCAGTGCTCGCTCGTCTTTTCACAGCGTCCCGTCATGTACGCAGCAGACGCCAGCCGGGTGGCTTATGTGATCAGTTTGCTTCGAGGAGAGGCACGCGCCTGGGCTACGGCGCTTTGGGAGCAGAATTCACGGCTCCTAACGGTTTATACTGAGTTTGTGAGGGAGTTCCGACAGGTGGTCGACCACCCTCATAGAGGCGAGACCGCTTCAAGTGTGCTGCTGTCGATATGGCAGGGGCGTCGGAGCGCAGCGAAGTATGCAGCCGACTTCCGCATCGCGGCAGCGCGAGCCGGCTGGAATGCTGTTGCGCTCCGCGCCGCCTTTGTAAACGGACTGTCTCTGGTCCTTAAGGAGCACCTGGTGGCGAAGGACGAGCCGCGGGATTTAGATGGGCTTATCGACCTGGTTATACGGTTAGACAACCGATTAACGGAACACCGACGGGAACAAGATGAGGGGCGTGGCCAGGCACAAGCCGTCCCTCTTCCTCCCGGGTCCGAAAGGAAAACGACTTCCCCACGCTCCACTGCCAGGGCTCTCCACGTGACAACAGCTCCCCCTGCTGACGTTGCTATGGAAAAACGATCAGATCAGAGACAAAGGAGGCTGATCCGTGGAGAGTGTTTTCTCTGCAGCTCTACCGAGCACATACAGAGAGAATGCCCCAAACGGTCAAAACAGCAGCACTCGTCCTTAGAGACTGGGCTAAAGGTGGGTCACAACACCCACGTGGGGAAACCCCGACGATCTGCACGAATCCCAGTCACGATCCTGAGTGGGGATCTAACCCTTCATGCCCCAGCACTGGTGGACACGGGGTCGGAGGGGAATCTGCTGGATAGCAGATGGGCAAAGGAGGTTGGGCTCCCTCTAGTGGCCTTACTGTCACCATTGTCGGTGCGGGCACTAGATGGCACCCTTCTTCCACTAATCACACACCAGACACAGCCAGTGACATTGGTGGTGTCTGGGAATCACAGGGAGGAGATTGTGTTTTATGTAACACCTTCTACCTCCCGAGTGATTTTGGGTTTTCCATGGGTGTTAAAACACAATCCCCGGATTGATTGGTCGTCAGGGGTTGTGGTTCAGTGGAGCGAAACCTGCCACCGGGAGTGTTTAGGATCCTCGGTTCCACCCGGTGTGACAGCTAAGGAGGAGGTTTTAGTCCCCCCCAATCTGGCGGCGGTGCCAGCCGTACCACGACCTTGCTGACGTCTTCAGCAAGGATCTGGCACTCACGCTGCCCCCGCACCGTCCGTACAATTGTGCCATTGATTTGATACCGGGCGCTGAGTACCCGTCCAGCAGGCTGTACAACCTCTCACGTCCGGAACGCGAATCAATGGAGACCTACATCCGGGACTTGTTAGCAGCCGGGTTGATCCGGAACTCCACCTCCCCGATGGGTGCTGGTTTCTTTTTTGTGGGCAAGAAGGACGGCGGACTCCGTCCATGCATTGATTACAGAGGGCTGAACGAGATCACGGTTTGCAACCGATACCCATTACCTCTGTTGGATTCAGTGTTCACGCCCCTGCATGGAGCCCAAATTTTCACGAAATTGGATCTTAGGAATGCTTATCACCTGGTTCGGATCCGGGAGGGAGACGAGTGGAAGACGGCATTTAACACCCCGTTAGATCACTTTGAGTACCTGGTCATGCCGTTCGGCCTCACCAATGCGCCCGCGACATTCCAAGCATTGGTTAATGACGTCTTGCGGGACTTCCTGCATCGGTTTGTCTTCGTATATCTAGACGATATACTCATCTTTTCTCCGGATCCTGAGACCCATGTCAAGCACGTACGTCAGGTCCTACAGCGGTTGTTGGAGAACCGGCTGTTTGTGAAGGGCGAGAAGTGTGAGTTCCACCGCACTTCTTTGTCCTTCTTGGGGTTCATCATCTCCTCCAACTCCATCGCCCCTGATCCGGCCAAGGTTGCGGCGGTGAGAGATTGGCCCCAACCAACGAACCGTAGGAAACTACAACAGTTCCTCGGTTTTGCAAATTTCTACCGGAGGTTCATCAAGGGCTACAGTCAGGTAGTTAGCCCCCTGACAGCCCTGACCTCCACAAAAGTCCCCTTCACCTGGTCGGATCGGTGCGAAGCCGCGTTTAGGGAGTTGAAACGCCGGTTCTCGACTGCACTGGTTCTGGTGCAGGCCGATCCCAAGCGCCAGTTTGTTGTTGAAGTGGATGCCTCTGACTCAGGGATAGGAGCCGTGCTGTCCCAGAGCGGGGAGTCCGACAAGGTTCTCCATCCTTGTGCCTACTTTTCCCGCAGGTTGACCCCAGCTGAACGGAACTATGACGTCGGCAATTGGGAACTTCTTGCGGTGAAGGAGGCTCTTGAGGAGTGGAGACACCTGTTGGAGGGAGCATCGGTACCATTTACGGTTTTCACGGATCATCGGAACCTGGAGTACATCCGGACCGCGAAGCGTCTGAACCCCAGGCAAGCCCGCTGGTCGCTGTTCTTCGGGCGTTTTGACTTCCGGATCACCTGCACCACCTGTGCCAGGGGCAAAGCTGACCATCACAAGGCCCAAGGCCTCCTCCAGCCTCTGCCTGTGCCCCTGGTCTCATATCGGCCTGGACTTTGTCACGGGCCTCCCGCCGTCCCAGGGCAACACCACCATCTTAACGATAGTGGACCGGTTCTCCAAGGCGGCCCAGTTCGTGGCCCTCCCGAAGCTCCCGACGGCCCAGGAGACTGCAGACCTCCTGGTCCACCACGTCGTGCGTCTGCATGGGATTCCATCAGACATTGTCTCGGATCGTGGTCCTCAGTTCTCCTCCCAGGTCTGGAGGAGTTTCTGCAGGGAACTGGGGGCCACCGTCAGTCTCTCGTCTGGGTACCACCCCCAGATGAATGGGCAGGCAGAGCGGACTAACCAGGAACTGGAGCAGGCCCTCCGCTGCGTGACCTCCACACACCCGACGGCATGGAGTGACCATCTGGCCTGGATCGAGTACGCTCATAATAGCCAAGTCTCATCTGCCACCGGCCTCTCCCCGTTTGAGGTGTGTTTGGGGTACCAGCCCCCATTGTTTCCACTGGTGGAGGGAGAGGTCGGGGTGCCCTCGGTCCAGGCCCATCTGAGGAAGTGCCGTCGGGTGTGGCGTACCGCCCGCTCTGCCCTGCTCAGAGCCCGGACGAGGGCTAAGGCCCATGCAGACCGCCGGCATTCCCCGGCCCCTGCATACCAGCCCGGGCTGGAGCTTTGGCTATCCACTAAGGACATCCCCCTGCAGGACAGATACATCGGACCATTTCCCATACTCAAAGTCCTCAGTCCAGCCGCAGTGAAGCTGAAGCTGCCAGCTTCACTGCGGATACACCCCGTGTTTCATGTGTCAAGACTCAAGCCCTGCCATACCTCACCACTGTGTGCCCCGGGACCAGTGCCGCCTCCTGCCCGGATCATTGACGGGGAGCCCGCGTGGACGGTACGCCGGCTCCTGGACGTCCGTCGAAAGGGCCGGGGGTTCCAGTATCTGGTGGACTGGGAGGGTTATGGCCCCGAAGAGCGCTCCTGGGTGAAGAGGAGCTTCATCCTGGACCCGGCCCTCCTGGCCGACTTCTACACCCGTCACCCGGACAAGCCTGGTCGGGCACCAGGAGGCGCCCGTTGAGGGGGGGGTCCTGTTGTGTGGGCCGCTGAAGAGGAGGTACTGCTGGTCCACCACCACAAGATGGCGCCCTGCTTGAAGTGCGGGCTTCAAGCACGAGAGGGCGTCGGAGCGACCAGGAGTGACAGCTGTCACTCATCAATCAATCAATCAACTTTTTTCTTGTATAGCGCCAAATCACAACAAACAGTTGCCCCAAGGCGCTCCACATTGCAAGGCAAGGCCATACAATAATTATGAAACACAGTCTACGTCTAAAGCAACATAACCAAGGGATGGTCCAGGGTCACCCGATCCAGCCCTAACTATAAGCCTTAGCGAAAAGGAAAGTTTTAAGCCTAATCTTAAAAGTAGAGAGGGTATCTGTCTCCCTGATCTGAATTGGGAGCTGGTTCCACAGGAGAGGAGCCTGAAAGCTGAAGGCTCTGCCTCCCATTCTACTCTTACAAACCCTAGGAACTACAAGTAAGCCTGCAGTCTGAGAGCGAAGCGCTCTAATGGGGTAATATGGTACTACGAGGTCCCTAAGATAAGATGGGACCTGATTATTCAAAACCTTATAAGTAAGAAGAAGAATTTTAAATTCTATTCTAGCATTAACAGGAAGCCAATGAAGGGAGGCCAACACGGGTGAGATATGCTCTCTCCTGCTAGTCCCCGTCAGTACTCTAGCTGCAGCATTCTGAACCAACTGAAGGCTTTTTAGGGAACTTTTAGGACAACCTGATAATAATGAATTACAATAGTCCAGCCTAGAGGAAATAAATGCATGAATTAGTTTTTCAGCATCACTCTGAGACAAGACCTTTCTGATTTAGAGATATTGCGTAAATGCAAAAAGGCAGTCCTACATATTTGTTTAATATGCGCTTTGAATGACATATCCTGATCAAAAATAACTCCAAGATTTCTCACAGTATTACTAGAGATCAGGGAAATGCCATCCAGAGTAACGATCTGGTTAGACACCATGCTTCTAAGATTTGTGGGGCCAAGTACAATAACTTCAGTTTTATCTGAGTTTAAAAGCAGGAAATTAGAGGTCATCCATGTCTTTATGTCTGTAAGACAATCCTGCAGTTTAGCTAATTGGTGCGTATCCTCTGGCTTCATGGATAGATAAAGCTGGGTATCATCTGCGTAACAATGAAAATTTAAGCAATACCGTCTAATAATACTGCCCAAGGGAAGCATGTATAAGTGAATAAAATTGGTCCTAGCACAGAACCTTGTGGAACTCCATAATTAACTTTAGTCTGTGAAGAAGATTCCCCATTTACATGAACAAACTGTAATCTATTAGACAAATATGATTCAAACCACCGCAGCGCAATGCCTTTAATACCTATGACATGCTCTAATCTCTGTAATAAAATTTTATGGTCAACAGTATCAAAAGCAGCACTGAGGTCCAACAGAACAAGCACAGAGATAAGTCCACTGTCCGAAGCCATAAGAAGATCATTTGTAACCTTCACTAATGCTGTTTCTGTACTATGATGAATTCTAAAACCTGACTGAAACTCTTCAAATAGACCATTCCTCTGCAGGTGATCAGTTAGCTGTTTTACAACTACCCTCTCAAGAATCTTTGAGAGAAAAGGAAGGTTGGAGATTGGCCTATAATTAGCTAAGATAGCTGGGTCAAGTGATGGCTTTTTAAGTAATGGTTTAATTACTGCCACCTTAAAGGCCTGTGGTACATAACCAACTAACAAAGATAGATTGATCATATTTAAGATTGAAGCATTAAATAATGGTAGGACTTCCTTGAGCAGCCTGGCAGGAATGGGGTCTAATAAGCATGTTGATGGTTTGGATGAAGTAACTAATGAAAATAACTCAGACAGAACAATCGGAGAGAAAGAGTCTAACCAAATACCGGCATCACTGAAAGCAGCCAAAGATAACGATACATCTTTGGGATGGTTATGAGTAATTTTTTCTCTAATAGTCAAAATTTTGTTAGCAAAGAAAGTCATGAAGTCATTACTAGTTAAAGTTAATGGAATACTCAGCTCAATAGAGCTCTGACTCTTTGTCAGCCTGGCTACAGTGCTGAAAAGAAACCTGGGGTTGTTCTTATTTTCTTCAATTAGTGATGAGTAGAAAGATGTCCTAGCTTCACGAAGGGCTTTCTTATAGAGCAACAAACTCTTTTTCCAGGCTAAGTGAAGATCTTCTAAATTAGTGAGACGCCATTTCCTCTCCAACTTACGGGTTATCTGCTTTAAGCTACGAGTTTGTGAGTTATACCACGGAGTCAGACACTTCTGATTTAAAGCTCTCTTTTTCAGAGGAGCTACAGCATCCAAAGTTGTCTTCAATGAGGATGTAAAACTATTGACAAGATACTCTAACTCCCTTACTGATTTTAGGTAGCTACTCTGCTCTGTGTTGGTATATGACATTAGAGAACATAAAGAAGGAATCATATCCTTAAACCTAGTTACAGCGCTTTCTGAAAGACTTCTAGTGTAATGAAACTTATTCCCCACTGCAGGGTAGTCCATCAGGGTAAATGTAAATGTTATTAAAAAATGATCAGACAAAAGGGAGTTTTCAGGGAATACTGTTAAGTCTTCTATTTCCATACCATAAGTCAGAACAAGATCTAAAATATGATTAAAGTGGTGGGTGGACTCATTTACTTTTTGAGCAAAGCCGATAGAGTCTAATAATAGATTAAATGCAGTGTTGAGGCTGTCATTCTCAGCATCTGTGTGGATGTTAAAATCGCCCACTATAATTATCTTATCTGAGCTAAGCACTAAGTCAGACAAAAGGTCTGAAAATTCACAGAGAAACTCACAGTAACGACCAGGTGGACGATAGATAATAACAAATAAAACTGGTTTTTGGGACTTCCAATTTGGATGGACAAGACTAAGAGACAGCTTTCAAATGAATTAAAGCTCTGTCTAGGTTTTTGATTAATTAATAAGCTGGAATGGAAGATTGCTGCTAATCCTCCGCCCCGGCCCGTGCTATGAGCATTCTGACAGTTAGTGTGACTCGGGGGTGTTGACTCATTTAAACTAACATATTCATCCTGCTGTAACCAAGTTTCTGTTAGGCAGAATAAATCAATACGTTGATCAATTATTATATCATTTACCAACAGGGACTTAGAAGAAAGAGACCTAATGTTTAATAGACCACATTTAACTGTTTTAGTCTGTGGTGCAATTGAAGGTGCTATATTATTTTTCTTTTGAATTTTTATGCTTAAATAGATTTTTGCTAGTTATTGGTGGTCTGGGAGCAGGCACCGTCTCTACGGGGATGGGGTAATAGGGGGATGGCAGGGGGAGAGAAGCTGCAGAGAGGTGTATAAGACCACAGCTCTGCCTCCTGGTCCCAACGCTAGACAGTCACAGTTTGGAGGATCCCAAAAAATTGGCCAGATTTCTAGAAATGAGAGCTGCTCCCTCTAAAGTGGGATGGATGCCGTCTCTCCTAACAAGACCAGGTTTTCCCCAGAAGCTTTGCCAATTATCAATGAAGCCCACCTCATTTTTTGGACACCACTCAGACAGCCAGCAATTCAAGGAGAACATGCGGCTAAACATGTCACTCCCGGTCTGATTGGGGAGGGGCCCAGAGAAAACAACAGAGTCCGACATTGTTTTTGCAAAGTTACACACCGATTCAATGTTAATTTTAGTGACCTCTGATTGGCGTAACCGAGTGTCATTACTGCCGACGTGAATTACAATCTTACCAAATTTACGCTTAGCCTTAGCCAGCAATTTCAAATGTCCTTCGATGTCGCCTGCTCTGGCCCCCAGAAGACAATTGACAATGGTTGCTGGTGTCGCTAACTTCACATTTCTCAAAACAGAGTCGCCAATAACCAGAGTTTGATCCTCGGCGAGTGTATCGTCGAGTGGGGAAAAACGGTTAGAGATGTGAACGGGTTGACGGTGTACACGGGGCTTCTGTTTAGGGCTACGCTTCCTCCTCACAGTCACCCAGTCAGCCTGCCTTCCCGGCTGCACGGGGTCTGCCAGGGGGGAACTAACGGCGGCTAAGCTACCTTGGTCCGCACCGACTACAGGGGCCTGGCTAGCTGTAGAATTTTCCACGGTGCGGAGCCGAGCCTCCAATTCGCCCAGCCTGGCCTCCAAAGCTACGAATAAGCTGCACTTATTACAAGTACCGTTACTACTCATCATCCGTACCAGCTGTCACTCATCTACTACTCATCACCACGACCATAAAGGCCGGACTGCAACTCCACCTCCCCGCCAAGAAATCAACTACCAATCAGGTAATTTTCTCTGCTGACTCAAAAACATTGAGTAATAATCTGAAATTCTTTGCAGCCGTTTTCCTGTGGTGTGTCCTTATCTGTGGGATTGGCGTTTGGTGTGATCAGCGACGGCTTCGCTTCACACCCCAACCAGATAAGTGGTTAGACAAGAGCTGCACGAGTGTGTGATTGGAGGTGGAGGTTCTCCCTCCTTTACTGAATACAGACTGTGGGATTACTGAGTGTGTGACCTCACACTCATCTGGACTGTCTCTGTTCTCTGCCAGCAGTACCGGGTCTGACAGCTGAAGACAGCGGCCACCTGGGGCGCAGGGCTTGGCGGCTCCGGTGTTCTTCAGCTCCGTTGGCGGTGGAAGCTGTGTGGATCCGGCTTTTCTCTCGCCAGGCGTCTTCTATCATCGAGCCTGCCCACACGTCACCTGGTGTATGATTGACAGTCACTGTATTGTTATTGTCTGTACGTCGTTGTGTGATTCACAACATTAAATTGTTACTTTTTGGCTTATCCATTGTCTGTTCATTAACGCCCCCTGTTGTGGGTCCGTGTCACGACACTTTCACAACAATCAGAGTTCCATAAGCAAGTGTTATTATATTGGAAAATGCTATATGTACATAACTATTCGCCACATTCCACTATCATATGGAATAATAGAGTCATACTTCATCAATCAATCAATCAATCAATTTTTTTATATAGCGCCAAATCACAACAAACAGTTGCCCCAAGGCGCTTTATATTGTAAGGCAAGGCCATACAATAATTATGTAAAACCCCAACGGTCAAAAAACTTCATAAAAACAAGTCATTATTTTACAAGGACTGGATGGAGAAGAACATATGGTCTATTGTGCACTTGATGGATGCAGAGGGGTGCATGTTAAACTACAACAATTTTGTATGAAATATAAATTTAATCCCCCTAAGGTTGAATTCAATAGATTGCAGAAATCATTACCAAAACAATTTATTACTCAAACTCAAAACATACTAGACTACCATCCTATAACCCCACAATTAGCCACTCTATCTATTGAAGGTATCTCATTTACTGACAAAAAATTTAATAACCACACAATTAGAAACCATCTAAATGAAACTTTATTCCCAGGTAAAGTAAATAAAAATAACATACTTTATAAATTTGACAAAAAATCAATTGAAAAACTACGAACCCTATATTTAAAACTTCCTATACAACCAAAAGCTAAAGAAACACACTTTAAAATCTTAAATGCAATTTACCCATCCAAGGAACTTTTAAGAAACCGTTTCAACATTGATGATAATAAATGCTTCTTCTGTGAAAATGATATAGAGACAATAGACCATATTTTCTATGAATGTGACAAAACCAGAATATTTTGGAATAACTTGGATCTTTGGCTGAAACAAAAAATAGTACTTCCAGAGTCTATTACCAGAGACATAATAACATTTGTAATATTATTGAAGAACAAAAATGATGAACTCTGTAGCAACCTAATCTTCTGTTTAGCCAAATTTTTTATTCATAAGCAAAGAGTATTAAAATCACCCCTGTCTTTAAAGTCTTTTTAAATGACTTCCATTTATATATGAAATCTCTGAAATACGAGGTCTATTAGAAAAGTATCCGACCTTATTATTTTTTTCAAAAACCATATGGATTTGAATCACGTGTGATTACATCAGACATGCTTGAACCCTCGTGGGCATGCGAGAGTTTTTTCATGCCTGTCGGTTACGTCATTCACCTGTGGGGAGTCTTTGAGTGAGGAGTGGCCCACCCTCTCGTCATTTTTTCATTGTTTAGGAATGGCTCAGAGACTGCTGCTTTGTTTGATAAAAATTTTTTCAAAACTGTAAGGCACAACTGAGTGGACACCATTCGATAAATTCAGCTGGTTTTCGGTAAAAATTTTAACGGCTGATGAGAGATTTTGGTCTGTAAGTGTCGCTTTAAGGACAGCCCACCGCGCCTGACGGCGATCTGCGCTTCGAGGCGGCAGCGTCTCACCGTTTCAAGTTGAAAACTTCCACATTTCAGGCTCTGTTGATCCAGGAAGTCGTCAGAGAACAGAGAACTTTCAGAAATCGGCATGAGGAGTTTATTCGGACATTCCATTGTTAACGGACATTTTGTAATGAAAGAACGTGCGGGCAGAGTCGCGTGTCGGGCCGGACCCGACCGCGGGGGGTCGCGACAGGAAAAACACCTCCGTTGGAAACCTTAACGGGCAAGTTGGAACATGCCCAAGCTGTTAAACAATTTCTCAGTTACTCACTTGCTGAAAGCCATCAAAAGCCACCTGAATTTTACAAATGATTTTCAACACGAAGGTGTTTTTCCTGTCGCGGCGCACACAGATTTGCCGAATTTGCGCGCACGTCTTTCATTAAAAAATGTCCTTAAACAGTGGAATGTCCGCATAAAGTCCTCATGCCGGCCTCTTCTGAATCTTCTCTGTTCTCTCACGACGTCCTGGGTGAATTAAGCCTTAAATTAGGATGTTTTCAGGTCGAAACAGGCCGACGACGGCACCTGGAAGCGCTGCACGACGTCCTGCTCTGTGGGAAGTCCTTACACAGACAGAAACACCCCATAATCTCTCATCAGTCGTTAAACTTTTCACCGAAAACCAGCTTAATTTCTCCAATAGTGTCCACTCGGATATTCCTCACAAGTCCAGAAACAATGTTGATAAAGCAACGCGCGCCGTCTCGAACAGCGTGTGAAACAAAGGAATTCAGCCGAGAGGGCAGGACCACATCTCACTCAAGGCCTGCCCACAGGGAAATGACATCACTGACATGCGTGAAAAAACTCACGCATGCGCATGAGGGTTCAAGCATGATTGGTGTAATCGCACGTCATTCAAATCCATATAGTTAAAAAAAAATAATAAAAGGGTCGGTTTATTATCTAATAGACCACGTATGTTAAAACACATGAAAGCCTGTATGAAGCCTTACTCGAATTTCCCACAAATATGGACTAATCTGAATATCTGTACCCCCCCTTGTAAATGTATTTTATTTATTTTTTATTTATTTATGTTTTTGTATGCCTCTCTTATGTCTACTTCTGGACTTGCGATTCAACATTGCCATTCTTGTTTGTACATTAGTACATTTGTACATTGTTAAATAAAAGTAAAAAAAAAACAAACCTCCAGGCAGCACAGTGGATTGGTTTTGTGTGCGCGTGCACGAGTATGTGCGCATGAGGATGTGTGCACGTGCACGAGCATGTATGCACATGCACGAGCATGCGCACATGTGCGCGTGCTTGCATACTCGTGCGCACTTGTGTATGCGTGAGCACATACGCGCGTGTGCACGAGGCCGTGCATGTGCGCGTGCACATGAGAGTGCAAAGGTACCAAATGTATGGAACCAAATTTGCACTATAAACGGAACCAAGCCGCACTCTGAATGCAATGCAACACAAATGGGATTAATTAATCCATGTCATGTGACATACAAAGCACCAATCAAATCACAAGGATCCACTCAGCCGTTATATAATACAATCTATTGTCCATTATATCATCACTGGCTAACTGTAGTGTGTGTTTGTGGTAATCAAGATGCTAATGAGTTGCATACTGTCCCATTTATGAGCTTAACATTTTGAAACACCTGTTAGCTTGATGCTAATGTAAAATGCTGTTCCTCGCAAAGTGCGGTACCTGCTGTGATGAACCTGTCAATGGTGACCAGTACATATTCTGTTCCACACAGGTACATGTTTTATTACAGTGTACGTTTTGTCAAATAAAGATATTATCCATTACTATTTTATGGAAGACTAGCATAAGGTGTGGTACCTGCTGTGATGAACCTGTTAATGGTGACCAGTACATATTCTGTTCCACACAGATTAAACAGCAATTACTTCATCCCATCGCCTGGCTATTTCCCAAACACAATGCAGAGTTAAACTATATGAAGCAGAGAAGACGAACAGGACTGGGTTTTATCTTTTGAACTGAGCTGGACTAACACATGGCCAAGTTCAGCACGGTTACATTGGTGCTGTGACCCCTTCTTCTACATCAGCATGGGGGGGGCTGCATCTACTTCTCGGATCCGCTCGCCCTGGAGGGCTGCGGGCCACGCATCAGAGACGCACAGTGGAGCGCCGCATGGACATTCCGCAGCTTCAGCGGTGTGGTGGTGATGGTTTGATAAAGTTTGAGGCTGTTTTTGGCCATTAAGTACCATAATAAGTAGCTTGTGTGGGGTTTGATGTGTGGATGCGCTGTAGTTTTTTACCAGAGGTTTTTTTTTTTTTTTTTTAGTGTGCAATTTTATGGCTTTTTGGGTGATTTATGTCACTCTGTATGTTATTTTATTGACTTGTTGGGGGTGGAATGTCACCTGTGTTTAATTTGAAAGTGCTCTGTCTTCTTTTTATGTTTTTGGTGAGTAAGTATTAAAACATGGCAAGTAATAATTCTTTTGGTAGGGGGAGAGGGTTTCAAATATTTACTCCTGTGCCTGAGGCTGGTAGAGGCAGAGGCACATTTTTGTATTCTCCTGATTCATCCACACCAAAGCTGAAATATGCTGATTTGTGTCAATATGATAATGACACTTTTGGTAATCCGCAATGTGATGTTGATGGGAAGCTTTTGAGTGATACAGCTTCACAAACTGGACTTTCTATTGGTGAAAGTATTTGCATCCTGCATAGAGACTCATCCGGGTAATGCAATGAGTCCTAGTATGGTTGGGGTGACAGCTAATGAATCTGTAATGTTAAATGTCATTGTTCGCCCTGATGTGAAGGAGCCTGTGAGTTTTAAAGGGGACCATGAGCCGTGTTCAGTTCAAGAGTGGGAGGTTTTGATGTTGTCCTGTTTGAAAAAGAAGCGCATCCCGGTCACTGAACAAGCTGAGGAAGTGTTGTCTAAGCTTGTGGGGAGGGCACGTGAAGTGGTTAAAGTGGGCATACGGAGTAAACCAGTTTTGATGCTGACTGATGGACCTGAGCCCATTTTTGAGATACTGAAACAACATTTTAGTGACACAGTGTCTTCTAGCTTGCCTTTAGCTGACTTTTATGACACTGTACCCCATTCTGACGAAGACCCTTTTGATTATTGACTGAGACTTAATAAGGCTCTTGAAGTGACAGAGGACTCAGAATAAGACTTTTGACTACCTTTCACATGACTTGGCTGCTATGTTTGTCCAGAACTGTCCCGATCCTGAACTGTCACTCATATTCAAGTGTAAGCAGCCAAAAGAATGGACGGTCAGTGATATTCACAAAAAACTTGTTGAGCATTGCAGAGATCACAAACAGCTAACTGAACACAGAACGTCTGCTCTGTTCGCCCAGCAACAGGAATTCATCTCCCCTATGCAAAGTGCAAGGTCCACAAGTACTGTTATGCCTCCAGCTGCTGTTGTTTCACCACCTGTTGTACAGTCAGCTGAGATCTCACCAGACCATCTGGACTGGGTCATTGCCCTGCTTGAACGTGTTCTGGAGCAACAGCCACAGCAGTGCAAGCTCTACAATGAGTTCAATGTGCACACACAGAGGGATCGGCCAGCAAAATTCAGGTCCCTAGTACCTTGTGCTGTGTGCAGGGATGTTGGACACACTACTCAGTACCACTGCAGGTCCAACCATCTGTGCTTTAACTGTTTTGCACCTGACCACACCCAAGCGGAGTGTCCGGGGTCTGGAGCCAAGAAGCCCAGGAGTGCTAAACCAGTGGTGGCAAGTGTTGGGTCTAAATGTGATTCCCCCTATTACAAATTTTGAAAAAGACATGGAGTCTATATGTCAGAGTGTGAAGAGAGAGATATGGGACACACACCCATATGTGTCCAAAATCCAAAATGTTCAGAGACTCAAAGAACATGATGAACTGTTTTATGAAGCGGTAACACTGGGTGGAAAGGTTAATGTCAGACCTTTGCTGGACAGCGGATCAGTGGCATGCACCTTGAGCTCAAGTGTAGTAGCCCAGTTGTTACTGCAGGCTGTGTTAAAGGGCCCCACCCTTGAGCCAACAGACACTGTGTTGATTGGGTGTGGAGGGTCCAGGACTTTACCTGCTGGTATGTGTGACCTGTAAATGGAACTCTACAGTTGCAGAGTCATTGTCCATATGTTGGTTGTCAATAGCCAGAACGTGATGAACTGATTGTTGGCAGTAACCTGTTGAGGTATGTCATTAACTGGTTGAGGCTAAAATGGGATCTGCAGGAACAAGGCCCCACAGCACTTGGTTGCAATAGTGATGCAGAGCAGAGGCTGTTGAGCTTGTTTGCAGGGGTGGAGGTTGGTGAAGATGTCTTGGATGCAATTGCTGCTGTCAAAATCAAAAGGGCTTTCACTCAAGAGCCTATGATAGAACACCTGGTTTGAGGCAAGCTGCAGCATGTGGATAGACTGTTGGCTGGAAGTACAGTTGTTGTGGAGCCAACAGTTGCAAGATCTGGACCAAGAACCGTCATAGTAGGGCGCTCTGTGTCGATCTTGAGGGAGGACGGGTGTCTTCCACTAAAGGTGATAAATCCGTCAGATAAGCCAGTCACTCTGAGACGTAATGCTAAGTTGGCTGAAGCTTCCATTTGTGTCTCAGTGGAAAGGTTTGTTGGTTCACAGCCTGGCATCCAGCAACAAGTGCAGGTGCCGATTAACGGCAGTATGAAACACAGCCTCGTGTCAGAGGCCTCCACCCTACCAGACCGTCCTCAGTCTAAGACACTGTGTGCTGCTGACTCACTTCAGTCAAAGCTGAGTGAATTGGGACTGTTTGATGTAGACATTGAGTCATGTAAGGTTGCGCCAGAGTTCAAAGCAAGGCTCACTAAGCTCATTGTTGAATACCAGTCGATTTTCTCCAGAGACAAGCTGGATTGTGGCAAGGCCACTGGTTCCCTGCACCGTATTCAAGTCATGGATGAGAAACCATTCCGATTGCCATGTACGCACATACCACCAACCCAGTATGAGAAACAGAGAGGCATTGGATGAGATGGAGGAGCGTGAAATCATACGGAAGTCTAGCAGTAAGTTTGCATCACCAATGGTGATCATTTGGAAAAAGACGGGTGACCTAAGGATCTGTAATGATTTCCACTGGCTCAATGCATGTACTATCAAAGATGCTCACCCACTCCCTCATCCAGCCGATGCTCTAGCAGCCTTGGGTGGCAATGCCTTTTTCTCAACCATGGACTTGACCTCTGGTTATTACAACGTGGAGGTGCATGAGGCCGACCGGAAGTACACTGCTTTTTCATCGCCGTTTGGATTGTACAAGAACAATCGGATGCCTCAAGGACTTTGCAACAGTCCAGCAACATTCATGAGGATGATGTTGAACATTTTCAGTGACCAGAACTTCATGAGCTTGTTATGGTACCTGGATGATGTCCTGGTGTTTGCTCCATCTGAGGATCTAGCACTTGAGAGGCTGCAGATGGTTTTCCAGAGACTCCAGGCTCATAATCTCAAACTCGCTCCAAAGAAGTGTCATTTTCTAAGGAGGTCATTGAAGTTTCTTGATCACATCATCACTGCTGAAGGGATTTGATCCAACCCTGACAAGGTGACAGCTTTTGACTCCTTAACCGAGTCAGATCTTATGGAGGATGGCACAAATGTTCCTTCTCAGATGAAGATCTGCTCCTTTCTCGGTATGGTGGTCTACTACCAGCAGTTTATTGAGGGCTGTTCTGCAATTGCCAGACCACTGTTTCAGCTGACCTCAGGCCCTAAAGGTCCATGTGGGGCTAAGGGAAAGCATTGCCAGGTTTGTAAACAGCTCAGTGCTGACAAATGGACTGATGAATGTAGGCAAGCTTTCTGCCAACTGACACAAGCCATGCTGGGCCAGGTTGTGTTGGCCCACCCAAACATTGGCGAGCCCTTTCTGCTGTCAGTAGATGCTTCCACTGACGGACTCTGTGCTGTCTTGTCCCAAGTGCCTGCTGGTGGTTCGACAGCTTAGACCAGTCGCCTTTGCTAGCAAATCACTCAGTTATGCTCAGTGTAAGTATCTAGCCCACAGGCTAGTGTTTTTCGCCTTAACCCTCTGGGGCCGACGCCATCGTATACGATGGCTAAGACCAAGCTTTACTAAATTATAAAAAACTTTTTAATGATATGAGATAGAAACTTACTTTTTTGCTGAAAAGTTAACTCTGCGGACTTTCGAGCCAGCTATCGGCCGTCTTTGTACTCCTCATAGAAGCTGCATGATGACGTGCGCAATATGAGTGTCCAATCGGAATTGGTTCACCATCACATGGTTTTCCAAAATCCAATTGTAGGGCAGATTCACCTCACGTGAAAAGCCAAAGATCATTTTCAGAAGTGATGTGTTACTAGTTGGCCCGTTTCAATAGCCCCCTGGGTGCTCCAATGAGTACATACTTTTAGTACTCAGTGCGCCCTGCGCCATTATGCACAGTGATCAGTGAAGCACACGGAGCAGACAGAGAGCCTCTGATGGTAATCTCACGTGCTCAAACAAAGAGTGTGTATCCATCAGGATTGCTCCACTAGTTTGCATGTGAATGTTACTGGATAACTCTGTTGCTTTCTCTGCGTAAAGCACTGTTTACCATATCAATGGACAACAAAACGCATAGACCATTTTGTATATATTGTTCAAAATGTGCATTTGTTTATTGTTTGAACCTTTTTGTTGTACAGTCTTTCACACAAGACCTCAAATTACCTTTATAAAGTGTCAAAACAGTTGCTTATTATAGTTTGCTGTGTGTTTTGAATAAATGTGTGTGGAAAATTATTTTTCGCTTTATTTTTTCCTTGCCTATTTTTGATTGTAAACCTTTATTACACTTATAAAACACACACACACACAAACATATATTCTGAAAGCAGGGATGCAGGGAGAGCTGTTAACAGCAATAATAAAACATTTATGCCAGGCGAGTGAACTGTCCAAAAAATGCCCTCGGACCCCAGAGGGTTAAAGTGGGCAGTGTGTGATAAGTTTCATCATTGGTTAAGAGTTCACCAGTTCACCATGTGGACAAACAATAATTTGCTGATCTATATCCTCTCCAAGGCTCAGTTGGATGCGTGTGAGCAGAGGTGGATTGCTAAACTGGCGCGATTCCAGAATGTAGTAGCTGATGCCCTGAGCAGAGAACCCTTTGTACAGTCCAGTCCCACCGGTTGACAAGCGTGCCTTATGACTTCTTGTGGAAGCTGCTGCAGTTGGTGCAAATGGAGTCCAGGAGGCGTTTCACTGGTCAGCAAATCCACCTGTGGTACCATCTGAGTGCAGCCAACAGTTCTCTCAGTGTGTGTTGGTTGTCAAGACAGGTGCTGTATCATCACTGGAGGTAGCTGCCGTACTTTGTGAGTGCAGGAACGGTGACCCAATGGTGTGCCCCTATGCCCTTCTTCTACCGTAATTCACACAAACAGTGCTGACATCCACGCAGATTGGCTCTCAGGTGCTCTCTCATGATGGACTGAAAGTGAAACAGAGAAATGACATCTTTGAGCACAGTGATCTTCTTTGTGGAGAGAAAATTGAGACCTTCTAGGAGGGAGCGTGTCAAAGAGTCAGCTGAAGTCATTAAGCTTCTGAAAAGCTGGGATAAGTTGACTATGAGAGATGTGTTCTGTACCGGGTTGCTAAGAATCCTGTCACAAAGAGAAAGATCTACCTGTATGTTGTCCCCCTCTCTCTGTGCCACAAAGTCTTGCAAGGTGTTCATGATGAGGCCGGACACCAAGGACAGAGAGGTTTCATTGGCTTGGTCTCACATATGATCTGACAGAGTACGTGAAACGCTGCAGAAGGTGTGTTGTCAGAAAGTCACCGGAGCTTGAAGCCATAGCCCCCTTGGAAACTATAAGAAACTCCGAGCCTCTTGACCTTGTCAGTATCGAATTCTAGACAGCTGAGGATTCGTCAAACAGATCCCTGGACATGCTTGTTGCGACTGACCACTTCACAAAGATGGCACATGCCTTTTTGTGCCACAATCAGTCAGCCAAAGCAGTCTCACATCAGCTGTGGAACAACTATTTCTGCATCTATGGGTTTCCCAAATGGCTACATTCCGATCAGGGAGCCAACTTTGAGAGTGCTCTTACTGCAGAGTTGCTGAATGTGGCGGGCGTGCAAAAGTCACACACTACGCCTTATCACCCAATGGGCAGCGGCTCGTGTGAACGGATAAACAGGACCCTGGGCAACATGATTCAAGCACTACCTCGAAGAGCTAAATATCGTTGGCCCAAAGCCCTGAAATCCCTGACATTTGCCTATAACTGTACCATACATGAAAGGACTGGCTATGCACTGTTTCTGCTCATGTTCGGGAGACTGCCACGTCTGCCGGTTGATGTCATCTTTGGCTGAGTTCTCAGTGATCCAGAGGTTGTGGATTATGACTGCTACATTGAGTCTCTGAGGAAAGACATGAGAGAAGCTGTGGCTGTAGCTCAGTCAATGGCTAATCAACGAAACAGTCAGTAGCTAGTCAAGTAAACAGCTCCAGCGCCACATAGATTTGTACAATCACAAAGTGCATGGTGCACCTGTGGAGGTGGACAACTGTGTGCTACTGACCAACAAAGGGGAACATGGCAAGAGGAAGCTCGCTGACCGCTGGGAAAATATAGTGTGTGTGGCGGTCGGAAAAAAATGATGAGAGCCATACCTTCAAGATCCAGAACCCCGCAACAGGGCAAGTGAAGGTGGTACACTGCAACTTGATAATGCCAGTGAACTTTCTTCCTCTGCCTGAGTGTGACACTGATAACCAGGAGGAGGTTGTAATGTCTTCAGCATCAAGTTCGCTGGACCTCAGTGCTGAGGTCACCTATCAGTGATGTTACCTCTGACTCGGCTGAGTTCAGAACAAGAGTGTGGGTGTCCCAACTACTGTCAGGAGTGGGCAGTGAGTCACATGCAGAAGATGCTGATTGGCTGGGGGACACCATGTTGAATCAGGAACCGGAACACCCTGATGTCCAGTCCGAGGGCAGTGTGTCACCTCCAGCTCTACCAGCTCTTGACCAGTTGCAACCCACTGACGCAGCTGCCTCGATGGATGACAGTTCAAAAGACTCTAGTTGCTCAGTTGTTCCACTGACATGCCCAGAGAGTTTTACGACCCCTGACGCTAGTGGGGCTACTGACATACTGACTGACATACCCGCCACTGCTACTGCTACAGTGACTGTTGTTGATGGTGTGACTGACCGTAGCTCTAGGGCTGGATGTTTTTTGAGACCAGTAACTAGACTGATTGAAATAATGCAACAGAGACCTGCATCCGTTTTTTGAGTTCTATGAAATAATGCAACAAAGACATGCATCAGTTTTTGAGTTCTATGAAATACAGCAGAGACCTGGGCAGTTTTTTTTTTTTTTTTTTTTTTTTTTTTGTGAGTTCTTACTTTTGGGAATACGGTTTCATTAGTACTAATTTTTGTTTGAGATGGTTTTGCAACACTTTTTTGCTATCCCGGAGGTGTGTTTTTACAGTTATATATTGATGAAATACGTAAATGGGCATATTTCTTTTCTCTATGTGTGTAGATGGGGTCTGGCCAACCTTTTTCTCATACTAATCCTTATGGGATGGTCTTTGTGACTGGGTAATTGTAACTGTGAATTTATTATGGTGACACCTCAGAAGCAATTTTGGAAATGGTGGTTGTGTAGAGGTTTCCTGTGTGTTTGGATAGTGGTTTTTCACCAGTTTCTGAGTTCGTACCTGTGGTTTTGTTGTAGTGATCTTCATTTGTTTTTTAGTAATTGGACAAGTGGAATTCAGTAGGGGGGATTGTACCAGGGTTAATATGGTATTTGACTCCACTTGTCATTACTTTTCAATTGGGTTCATGAATTATGGAGGAAACAGCGCCCTACCTTGGTGGTCGGGGGTGGTAAGTGCAGTGGACATAGGGACCACATTACCATTTTATGGAAGACTGGCATGAGGTGGGTGCACTGGCATTAGCACTGTGATAAAATATTGGCTATTACAATCTATTGTCCATTATATTACCACTGGCTAACTGTAGTGTGTGTTTGTGGTAATCAAGATGCTAATGAGTTGCATACTGTACCATTTATGAGCTTAATTGAAACACCTATTAGCTTGATGCTAATGTAAAATGCTATTCCTCGCAAAGTGCGGTACCTGCTGTGATGAACCTGTTGATGGTGATGAGTACATATTCTGTTCCACACAGATTAAACAGCAATTACCCATCAGCTGGTTATTTCTCAAACACAATGCAGAGTTAAACTATATGAAGCAGAGAAGATGAACAGGACTAGGTTTTATCTTTTTGAACTGAGCTGGATTAACACATGGCCAAGTTCAGCACGGTTACACATCGACACTCCCCATCCAACCTGATGGAGCTTG
Organism: Thalassophryne amazonica; assembly: GCF_902500255.1. Taxonomy (NCBI): domain Eukaryota; kingdom Metazoa; phylum Chordata; class Actinopteri; order Batrachoidiformes; family Batrachoididae; genus Thalassophryne; species Thalassophryne amazonica. The sequence goes on along the minus strand of NC_047111.1, from coordinate 14,533,296 downwards.
AGAGGTGCTGCAAAGAGGAATGGACCAAACTGCCCAAAGACAGGTGCACCAAGCTTGTGACATTATATTCAAGAAGACTTGAGGCTGTAATTGCTGCCAAAGGTGCATCAACAAAATATCGAGCAAAGGCTGTAAATACTTACGTACTGTCAGGGTCTGATGGTTAGGTTGGTTTTCTGCTTTCTTTTGGTCAGTTTTGTTATCTTCCTTTTGTTCATGTATGCTTTTCTTTATGCTCCTTTTCTTGTTGGGGTGTGTCTACGCCCTGTTTCTGGTCCTTTCCATGCACATCTGTCCTGGATTTGCTGATTGGCTCCTGGGGGTATGTATATATGCTCACTGCTTGTGTTTGTTCCCTGTCAGATTGGTGTGCCCCGTGCCTTCTATCCAGCTCTTGGTTTCATGTTTTCTAGTCCTGCCTGCTTCAGTGAGTTTTTGACTCCCTGCCTGTCTGTTCCGACCTCGACTAAGCCTGATGATCTTTGGACTGCTGCTGTGTATTTTGGACTGCCTTCCCGTGTACCGACCACTGCTTACCACATTAAAGCCGTTTCGCAACCAGAGCTGTCTGTGTGAGCCTAGCATTTGTGTCCTGCCTCACCAGCCTGTCAGATCAATCTGGCCAATGACACAGCGGGCTCAGATCCATTCCAGTTGGCGGTGCGCCACCACAGCCAGCAGCTCGCTCAGCAGGAAGACAAGCTCTCTATGCTTAGCGCTGGATTTCCAAACTTGCTAAACACCAGGATGCATTTATGTCTTCAGTGAGCGCTCAGATGAGCCAAATACTGTCCCGACTTGATCCTCAGGCTACGTCGGACGCAGCCACCGGGTGTCCTAACACCCTGCCAGGACGGCCAGCCACCTTGCCGGCTCCCGTACCCTCACCTATTGTGTGCAACCAGTTATCTCGCCCAGAACATTTCTCAGGCAAATCAGGGGACATCAGGCCTTTTATCACTCAGTGTGAGTTGCATTTTGAATTGCTGTCACCCATGTTCCTGACCAACAGAACAATAATAGCGTATATAATAACTCACCTGTTCGGATGAGTTACTGCCTGGGCCACGGCCGAGTGGGAGCGTCAGTCACAATCCTGTGCTTCACTCCCGGTGTTCACCACAGCTCTTGAGCAAGTATTCCAGTACACTGCTCCGGGACGTGAATCTTGTTAACGACGGGTTGCGGGAATATTTGAACAAGTACGCCTTCGTATACCGACATGACATCCTTATTTTTTCCCCTGATCTGGCAACACACACCCAACACGTTTGCACCATCTTGCAAACCCTGCTCCAAAATAATATTTATGTGAAAGCAGAGAAATGTGAGTTCCACAAATCTTTTTAGGATTCATAATTTCCAAAGGGGAAATCAGGATGGACACCGAGAAAATTTCAGCACTATGTGACTGGGCCATTCCCACATCCCGCAAGGATTTACAACGTTTTTTGTAATCCCCAAATTTCTATTAAAAATTTATTCGTAACTTCAGTACGGTCGTAGCCCCTCTGCATAATGCCACCTCGTCACTCCGGCTGTTCGTGTGGTCACCGGACTGCGACTAGACGTTCAAAATCCTAAAGAATCACTTTACCACGGCCCCTGTGCTGCTCCTCCCTGACCCCGCCCAACAGTTCATGGTTGAGGTCGATGCCTCTAATGTGGGAGCAGGTGCGGTCTTGTCCCAGAGAAGCCCCTCCGACAATAGGCTTCACCCATGTGCCTTCATGTCGAAGAAGTTGTCTGCAGTGGAACGCAATTATGGCAGTGATTGCGAACTGTTGGAGGCAAAGGTGGCCTTAGAGGCGTGGTGGCACTGGTTGGAGGGGGCACAATTACCTTTCATTGTCTACACTGACCACAAAAATCTAGAATACCTTAAGACCGCTAAGCAACTCAATTCATGCCAGGCCCGGTGGGCCATATTTTTTAGTCACTTTAATTTCACCCTGTCCCACCATCTGGGCATTAAGAACGGTAAGCCGGATGCACTATCCCATCAAGGGGACTCAATAGAGGGGTCCGCAGACCTGGATACAATTTTACCTAAAACATGTTTTGCATCTGCGCTTACCTGTGATATAGAATCAAAGATAAGGTCCGTGTTAGGCGATGCACCGGTTTCCACAAGTCGTCCACTGGACAAGCTTTTTGTTCCTGCTTCCTTTAGAGGGGATACGATACAGTGGTGCCATGAGAATCGCATGTATTGTCATCCAGGAATTAAGAAAACTGTTTTTGTTGTGCAACAAAGATTCTGGTGGCCCGGGCTTGTGAGGGATGTCACTGAATATGTCACTGCCTGTCAAGTATGTGCCATGCACAAATCTTCTAACCATCTGCATGCTGGTGCCTTGTTACCGTTGCCGGTCACAACTCGCCCATGGACCCACATCATGTTGGACTTTGTGACCGGTTTTCCATCCTCTAAGGGGTACACAGTTGTTATGACAGTTCGGGTTGCCATCCACAGACCAATGGGCAGATGGAATGGCTGAACCAAGAGCTGGAAAAGGGCCTCCAGAATCTCGCATCCTGCCATCCTGCATCATGGTCAGAACAGCTTCCGTGGGTCGAACTCACTCATAACAGTTTACCCTCAAGTTCCACCAGTTACGCCTCGTTTCATGGTGTTTTTGGTCCCCTATCAACTTCGACTCCACGGTTCCCTCTGCCCTTAGTTTAATTCTTCGTTGCCAATGGACCTGGGACCCGGCCTGTTCGGCTTTGTTATGTTCCTTGGTTGCGTACAAGTCCTGATCGTAGGCATTCACCAGCCCCGTCTTCCAGGCCAGGGGGTTTGGCTGTCGACACGCCGCCTTTCCCTTAGGGGCGTACCGAAGAAATTGGGTCCCAGGTTCATTGGCCCCTTCTCAGTTTCCAAGGTCATTAATCTGGTTTCTGTTAATCTCCGCCTCCCCAGATCCATGCATGTTCACCCTCCTTTTCATGTCAGTCAAGTCAAACCCGTCCAGTGTTGTGCGTTGTGTCCGCCTGCCGTTCCCCCGCCACTCGCCCGGTGTGTGGATGGTGGCCCCATTTTTACTGTGCGCTGGCTCTTGGCTTCTCACCATCGTTGTTTCCAATATTTGGTGGATTGGGAGGGGTACAGCCCTGAGGAGTGGTTGTAGGTTCCCTCCCATTTTATTTTGGACCCCAGTCTGGTCCACGATTTCCAAGCTGCTCATCCCTCTTTCCCTGGGCCACCGGGGGTCGGTCGTGGGGGGGGGGGGGGGGGGGGGGTTGTACTGTCAGGATCTGATGATGGGGTTGGTTTTCTGCTTTGTTTTTGGTCAGTTTTGTTATCCTCTTTTTGTTCCTTTTCTTGTTGGGGTGTCTCTGCTGCTATCTCGCTCTCTGTCTCTGACCACACCCTGTTTCTGGTCCTTTCCATGCACACCTGTCCTGGATTTGCTGATTGGCTCCTGGGGGTATATATGCTCACTCCTTGTTTTTGTTCCTCGCCAGATTGATGTGCCCCGTGCCTTCTATCCAGCTCTTGGTTTTGTGTTTTCTAGTCCTGCCTGCTTCAGTGAGTTTTTGACACCCTGCCTGTCTGTTCCGACCTTGACTAAGCCTGATGATCTTTGGACTGCTGCTGTGTATTTTGGACTGCCTTCCCATGTACCGACCACTGTTTACCACATTAAATCCATTTCGCAACCGGAGCTGTCTGTGTGAGCGTTGCATTTGTGTCCTACCTCACCAGCCTGTCATGTACATGTGATGACTTAGTTTTTTTTATTTATTAAATTTATTAATTAAATTCTTAATTATAAATTAATTATAATTAATTCAATAAATTATTTCATAAAATTTTGCGGAACGCTAGTTGGTTTTAAAAGACTTTATAAAAATAATCTAATTTCTTGTTAAAGTATGGACAATTAAGTTTATTGATTTTGTACTATTAGTTTTGGATAGTGATGACAAATTTAAGTTCACAGATTAATTTCATATGTTTGTGTTTTTTTTTTTTTTTTGTATTTGTTGTCATGAGTATATTTCTACAGGTAAAAGGGGGAGGTGTATATAAGCTTTTACGTCTACCGACACCCTTTCGGTCACATTGGCTAACTGAGAAATCTGATTTTTTTGTGCAGTTTTCTTTCGTGTGCCGAAATAAATAAACAAATTCAATATTTTCAATTTGCAAAAATCCCCAAAAGACGTTTTCATGTTGTCATTCTGGCATGTTGTGAGAAGAGGTTTGAGGGGGGAAAAAATGAATGAATTCACATTTTTGGAATAAGGCTGTTAAGCCCCGGTCAGACACCAAAGCCAAAATGAAACAAGAAATCTGGATTTACTTTGACTTTTGGAGACAGCATTTAACCGTTGTCCAACTTCATTCCTGCAGCTGGCCCTTCATCAGAATTTCCAAACTGTTGAAAATGTGAATAAATCCCAACAACAACTGCAATTCGTCTGTATTGTTTTGCTTTATGTGTTTAGAGTTCCTCATCATTTGCGTAGTTCCTTTACCGTCAGCATTCCATTTGTTGTCCAAATTCGTCCAACCTCCCAAGCCCGATGTCTTGCACAAACATTGACGATATCTGAGCGGCTCAATAACTAAAGATCCAACGAGCTGAACGTGACTCGTCCATGTGTGGAACGAAAAGCCATGTTTTCATACAGAAACAATAGCGGCAATAACGTTTTATCAACTACTTTAACTATTTACGCACATTGCCGCCGTCTCTGGCTGTAACGTATGTGTGCACGCACGTTGCAACCTTGAAGACAAACCTGTTGTCAAGACAACCAGTTATCGCAGCTGCAGGTGCTGTGGAGAACACATTATGGCTGCAGACTTGATCATAGGCTGGAGCTCGGTCTGATGCCCGCTGTTAAGTTTTGATTTTGTTTAAAGTGTCAAGGTTGGTGTTCGCTTCATTCTTCTTTTGTTAGTTTTGGTTTTGTTTTGTTCTTTTATGCACTCTGGACTTGCAGGCTTTATGATGATGGGAGAAGAGCAGGGTCATTGGTCTACTGTTTCTCAACAATTTGTGACTTTGTTACTTTTTTCCTTCGCTCAGTGATCACCGTGTGCGGTGTGACCGGGCATTAACATAGCAAAATGTGGAAAAAGTGACGCGCTGTGAATACTTTCTGGATACAACGTATGATATAATTTGGTGCTCTGTAAATACACTGAATTATGGATACATTGGGACAGCAAATTCTCCCAGACCAGACTTGACATTGGATTAAACCAAATAATCTACACAACATGCACATCTTGATTGTGGATTTTGTGGTTTCCAGAAGCCGAATTACACAAACTGTCTACTTGATATTATGATGACATGAACTGATGAGTGAAAGTAAATGGACTGCATTTATATAGGGGATTAAGGACTTTGAAGACGCTGTCACAGGATAGTTTGAAAGTGAGGCGTTGTCACAGTAAAGATTTGTGATCAGAGTCCTGCATCTGTTGAGTCGGACGGACAGACCGATCAGAATCCCGACCAGAACAAAACCCACTCCCCAGGCAGAGAGTGACAGCTTCCACACCATCTTACTGGTCATGATGGTGGTGAAGTGAAGAGGATTACAGATGGCCACGTATCTGTCAAAAGCCATAATCATGAGCACAGTTTGAGCAGTAGTTGCGCATAAATGTAAAAAGAATGCTTGGACGACACACTCGTGAAAATCAATGAAGCGTTCAGATGTGGACATCAACATGTCTGAGAGTAAACGTGGTATCATGACACAGTTTCCCAGGATGTCGTTTAGTGACAGGTTACAGTAAAGCAGAAACATGGGCTGGTGAAGGTTCTTATTGATAAATATCAGAAGTGTGATGCCTGCGTTTGCCACCATAATAAACACAAAGGTGAAAAAGACAATGACAAAGACGGCATGAACGTAATCCTCAGAGATATTTAGTCTCTCCAGCTGTAGCACCAAACTGTTGTAGGTGTAGTTTTCCATCATCCTGAAACCACAATAATGAATCATTGAGGCCAAAGAAAATGTTGAGATCATTTGGAATTCAATTTTTAAATTTGAAATTATTATAAGTATTTTTTGTTGTTCAATAACCTTTGAGATAAAAAAAAAATTCTAAGTGAACAAAATTTGTAAAATCATGTTCATTTAAGAGCTCAAATTAAACTCCTAAAACCTAAGCTTGAACAGGAATCAGGTTTTGTGAAATAAAAACGATGCCCCTGTATGTGGAGGCAGGGTCTGAGGAGGTGAGGTTCTGTACTTAAAGAACGTGTGGTTATTTCTAACCATGACAATATGAACATTAAGGCTGCAATAATTTGAATTCACAAAGGTTGAGAGAAGAGGAGACTAGAGGCTGACCTTTAACCCTTCCAGATTCAGGATAACTGCACTGAAAGTCTGGTTCTCTATAGAGATGATCCCAGAGAAGGTCATGGAAAGAAAATTTATGAACTGAGTGCTGACAGAGGACACAAGGGCTGAAATTCTGACACAATAATGCAATAAGTCGGAAATTTAAACCTTCAAAAAATAATAATAATTAAACCTGACTGCATGAAAACAAAAGACAAGAAACACAGTCACAAAAAACAAAAGATAAGAAATCACTGAGCTGTTTTGCTGGTTGGGAAATACTGACACTTGTTTTCCATCAGAACAGATCGAACATCACACTGTGTGTTAGAGTGTCTGTGTCTCCTCTTACCTCTGGAGATGTGAAGCTTTCGAGGTGGACCGACAGTTTTTATCAGCTCCATGAGCAGCTCGTGGATCTCCAGCATGAATTGTGTCCAGTTAAAGACGTTGCATCAGAATGATGTCATTCTGTTTTTCATTAGGCAGCCGACTCAACTTCTAAACCAAGTTCTGTTCTCATCAACATGTGGGTGGGTAACTAGCATGTTTACAACCCCAAAAATCATAAAATGTTCGGACGGTATGAAAAATTTGTTTTTTCTTTTAAATTCAACGCTTTCTCAAGGTGCTTCACACGGATAAGGTCTAACCTTATCACCCCCCCTAAACAAGCACACAGGCCACAATGGTAAGGACAAACTCCCTCTGGTGTTTCTGAGGAAGAAACCTCAAGCAGACCAGATTCACAGGGGTGACCCACTGCTTACACCATTTTAACAGTTGTAAGGTTTTTACAAAAGATGGAAAAAAAATCAGAAGAAATACAAAGCAGAAACAGGAAAAAAAAAAAAAAAAAACAGAACAACAAAAAGAGATTCAGTTCCTGAGATACAAATGGTTTTGGTGCTTTGTCTCTGTTTCCAGGTATTGAATACATCTGTCAGCATATTTCAAGGGCAGTGACAGGTTTTTCCAGTTCTCTGGTTGCAGGGCTTCTGTTGTGAAAGTGTAGGAACACGGACCCACAACAGGGGGTGTAAATGAACGGGCAATTGTGCACAACGGAATACAGACAACAACAAGTTTGGAACTACAGTCAATTACACGTTGGGTGACGTGTGGGCAGGCTTGAGGATAGGAGATGCCCGTCCAGAACCGAGCCGGATCCCACACGGCCCTCACCGCCAATGGAACTGAAGAACACCGGAGCCGCCAAGTCCTGAGTCCCCAGGTGGCCACCGTCTCCAGCTGTCAGACCTGGCACTGCTGGCAGAGAACAAAAACAGCACAGGTGAGTATGAGTATGCACACTCAGTAATCCCACAGTTTGTGTTCTTTTGGGAGGGAGCACCTCCACCTCCAATCACACACTCGTGCAGCTCCTGTTTAACCACTTATCTGGTTGGGATGTGAGGCGAAGCCATCGCTAATCACACCAAAGGCCAATCCAGCAGATAAGGAAACACCACAGGAAAACGGCTGCAAAAGAGTTCAGACTATTATTCAGTTTTAAGTCAGCAGAGAAATTACCTCCAAGGTAGCTGATTTCACGGCGGGGAGGTGGAGTTGCAGTCCAGCCTTTATGGTGGTGGTGGTATGATGTGAAATGAGTGACAGCTGGTGCTGATGACGAGTGACAGCTGTCACTCCCGGTTGCTATGACGCCCTCTCATGCTTGAAGCCCGCACTTCAAGCAGGGCGCCATCTGGTGGTGGTGGGCCAGCAGTACCTCCTCTTCAGCGGCCCACACAACAGCTTCAGCATGTCCACAAAATGCATGTAGACTGCTTGGTCATACTCCCACGACACTTCTAATGTCCTCGCGAGGGTAAAGAGCTTGTCCACCATTCAGTGACCAGGACAGCACCCCTGAATCTGACGTTCGAGTAACGGTCTAGAGCCTAGTTAACACTGAGCGGTCCGGGTTGGTACAGCACGGTACAGAACACTATTTTGTGCATTTACATGTTCAGATTTAGGGACGGGTACCAAAGTAACCCACCCGTCTGTCCCACCTGTTTGGCATCCTTCACCTGGGCTCAATAATGTAACGGTTACAAAAGTGAGGCGCTGTCCACTGCTGTCCATTGATTGGCTCAGCAGCAAAGCTAAAGCTACAGTCCTCACGCAGCCATTCATATACTTCCAACTTATACGGTTTCTAAACCATTCACACACTGAGTAAATGAAAAATCTTAATCATACCTGTCATGTTGTTTCAGTCAAATTCATCATCACAGTTAGACAAAAACTGTTATCCTCATGAGACCCCCCCCCCCCTTTTTTTTCTTTTTTTTTTGGAAGACGACGTCTGGAAATATTTTAATTCCTTATCATGTAAATTACTGAATAAACACTGTTTTTAAAGACGTCTCTGTTGTGAACGTGTAGGAACACGGACCCACAACAGGGGGCGTTAAATGAACGGGCAATGGATAAGCCAAACAGTAACAATTTAATGTTGTAAATTGTGCACAACGGAATACAGACAACAATCAGTTTGGAACTATAGTCAATTACACATTGGGTGACATGTGGGCAGGCTTGAGGATAGGAGACGCCCGTCCAGAACCGAGCCAGATCCCATACGGCCCTCACCGCCAACGGATCTGAAGAACACCGGAGCCGCCAAGTCCTGGGTCCCCAGGTGGTCACCGTCTCCAGCTGTCAGACCTGGTACTGCTGGCAGAGAACAGAAACAGCACAGGTGAGTGTGAGTACGCACACTCAGTAATCCCACAGTCTGTGTTCTGTAAGGAGGGAGAACCTCCACCTCCAATAACACACTCGGACAGCTCCTGTGAAAACCACTTATCTGGTTGGGGTGTGAGGCGAAGCCGTCGCAGTCCACACCAAACGCCAATACAGCAGATAAGGAACACGTCACAGGAAAATGGCTGCAAATGAGATCAGACTATTATTCGTTGTGAATACAGCAGAGAAATTACCTCCAAGGTAGCTGATTTCTCGGCGGGGAGGTGGAGTTGCAGTCCGGCCTTTATGGTGGTGGTGATGTGGATGAGTGACAGCTGGTGCTGATGACGAGTGACAGCTGTCACTCCCGGTTGCTATGACGCCCTCTCGTGCTTGAAGCCCGCACTTCAAGCAGGGCGCCATCTGGTGGTGGTGGGCCAGCAGTACCTCCTCTTCAGCGGCCCACACAACAGTCTCTCTGTGTTTTGTCATGTGGGTGGTTAGTATGTCATGGGTATTTTTGTATTTTCCCTGTATTCAGGTTGCAGTCTTTCTTGATGTTTTGGTCTGCTTTGTGTTTGTCTGACAGCATGCTCTTGTCTGCTGTTGGGTCAGAGTGTGTCTGGTCCCTTTTGTTTGACACTCCCTCTTCCAGGTCTTCCACGCTGAGGTCTTTTGATGTGTTACCAAATGTTCTCTATGTTTTATTGATCTGTTGTTGCAGCTGTCCTTTTCTATGCTGCTGTCTGCTGGGGTAATAAGAGCTTTGTCAAAAACTGTAATAGGTTGGACAAGCTGGTTAAGAGAGTGGGGTCAGTTGTTTGGGGGTCACTGGACACCGTGGGGGCAGTGGTGGAGGGCTGCATGGGGAGAAAATTGCAAGCAATCCTCAGTAACAGCAGACACCCTCTGCATGAGACTCTGTCTGTCCAGAAGAGCAATAGATCTGAGCATCTCCTCTCCATGTGTTGCAGGACGGAGTGTTTTCGAAAATCCTTCATTCCTGCTGCTATTCGATTTTATAATGAACATTGTTGATATAAATGTGTGGGCAGTTTAAGCCTTGGGCTTTTAGAATTTTTATATATTTATTGTCCCTTGTCTTTCAATCCATACTTGCTATCTATCTATCTATCTATCTATCTATCTATCTATCTATCTATCTATCTATCTATCTATCTATCTATCTATCTATCTATCTATCTATCTATCTATCTATCTATCTATCTATCTATCTATCTATCTATCTATCTATCTATCTATCTATCTATCTATCTATCTATCTATCTATCTATCTATCTAAAAACTGGCAACACAACTGAATGACCATTACCAGAAAGCATGGCTTGAACAGAGTTTTTTGAAGAAAAAAAAAAAATTCAGGTTTTGACTCACCCGGACTGCTGGCTTATTTTGTTGAGCACCCCTGACCTGGCAACAGGTGTCTGTGCTGACCGCAGTAGTACAACGTCTCTAAAGTTGACGGAGGTGTGCTCTTCTGCTGACAGACGGGCACGTCCCAGCTGCATAGGTTCCTCTTGCTTCTTTCTTGATCCAGAAGGAGCCGCATCACTTGGTCGTGCTGGGACTGATGATTCTGGACTTTGGCTCTGGATTTGAGTGCGCAGATTGTGAGGACAAGCCTGATCATGATGCCGGTCAATCAGCCATCTGTTGATCTTTATGGTGAGAGCAATTAATGCATTGAAATCTTCTGGGAGATCAACAGCAATCAGCCGATCCTTAACTTCATCGGCAATTCCTTGGACGAAAGCGTCTAACAGCACCGTGGTGTTCCACTCATGTTGAGTGGAAGTCGATGCGGAGGATCGGAAGTTGATGGCATCGTCTGTCACCCGCTGTCTGCCCTGTCAGAGGTGCATGAGAGATATTGCAGCCTCTTGGCCTGGTGACGGGGGCTGAAACACCTGCTTCAAAGCAGCGATGAATCTTTGGAGAGATTGGCAGGTGTCAGAGCAGTGGCTCCATTCATCGGTGGACCAGGATGTAGCTTTCCCAGTCAGATTGGATATCATTTTCAATTTCAATTTCAATTTCAATTTATTTTCATTTATATAGCTCCAAATCACAACAGAGTTGCCTCAAGGCGCTTCACACGGGTAAGGTCTAACCTTACCAACACCAACACCCAAAACCTCAAGCAGACCAGACTCAAAGGGGTGACCCTCTGCTTGGGCCATGCTACAAACATAAATTACAGAACAATTCAAAGAACAATTCACAGATGAATATACAAGAAAAGCTGTTGGTGCACAAGACAGGAGGGTTGCCAACACAAATACAACTCCCATCTCTGGATGGAGCTGCACCTTAAACAGAGAGAAAAAACAGAATCAGGCATCAGAAAGACAAAAAATACTGTATAATTTGCCAGCATTAATCAACAAGAAAAACAGAAGAAATACTAAGGTGATCGCCGGCCACTAGCCCTAAGCTTCACTAAAAGACCCAGAATTTAGGTAAAGTTGAGGCTGCGGCCCGCTCCAATTACTAATAAAATTAATTAAAAGAGTAAAAAGCATAAAACAAAACTGTACCAGTATGCTAGCCATATGAAAGGGAAAAGAAGTGCGTCTTAAGTCTGGACTTGAAAGTCTCCACAGAATCTGACTGTTTTATTGACGCAGGGAGACCATTCCACAGAACAGAGGCACAATAAGAGAAAGCTCTGTGACCCACAGACTTCTTATTCACCCTAGGGACACAAAGTAGTACTGCACCCTGAGAACGTAAGGACCGGGCCGGTACGTAAGGTTTAATTAGGTCAGCGAGGTAGGGAGGTGCCAGTCCATGAATAATTTTATAGGTTAGTAGCAGAACCTTAAAATCTGATCTCACTGGGACAGGAAGCCAGTGAAGAGACGCCAAGATGGGTGCAATGTGGTTGAACTTTCTGCTTCGTGTCAAAAGTCTGGCTGCAGCATTTTGAACCAATTGGAGAGCTCTAATGCTAGACTGCAGTAAATCAGAAAATAGAACACTGCAGTAGTCCAATCTAGAAGAGATAAATGCCTGGATCAGGGTCTCAGCATCAGCCATAGACAGGATGGGATGAATCTTCTCTATATTTCGCAGGTGGAAAAGAGCAGTCCTAGTAATATTTCTAATGTGGAGACCAAAGGGCAACGAAGGATCAAAAATTACCCCAAGGTTCCTCACTTTGTCAGTGTGATGTATGACACACGAGCCTAGGCTGAGCGTTAACTGGTCAAATTGATGCCAATGTCTCACTGGACCAAGAACCATCATTTCAGTCTTATCAGAGTTTAAAAGTAGGACGTTTCTTGACATCCAACTTCTCACTGCTGCAAGGCAATCTTCTAAGGATTTTATGTGAACGTGATTACCAGCAGTTATCGGCATGTATAACTGAGTATCATCTGCGTAGCAGTGAAAGGTAATCTCAAAATGCCCCAATATGTGCCCAAGGGGTGCTTTAGAAAGGGAGAAAAGCAGGGGGCCTGAGACAGACCCCTGTGGAACCCCAAATTTCATGTCACTAAGGTTAGAGGTAGTGTTACTGCACACAACACAGTGAGAATGACTGGTCAAGCATGATGTCAGCCATGCAAGAGCATTCCCAGTAATCCCAAAATGATTTTCCACCCTATCAAGTAGAATATGATGATCCACTGTATCAAATGCAGCACTAAGATCTAACAGCAACAGAAATGTAGTGGTCTCCAAATCCATTGTAAGCAGATCATCATTCACCACTTTAGTGAGAGCCGTCTCTGTGGAATGATATTTTCTAAAAGCAGACTGCAGTGGCTCAAAGAGATTATTCTCAGTAAAATAGTCCATGAGCTGCCGTGACACCACTGTTTCCAGAATTTTAGAGCAAATTGTTAGATTTGATATCGGCCGATAGTTTTTTAATACACTAGGGTCAAGATTAGGTTTCTTAAGTAATTGTTTAATCACTGCAGATTTGAAACATTTAGGAACAGATCCAGAAGTTAAAGAAAGTTTAATGATTTCCAGCACAGTTGGCCCAAGAATGGGCCACAGGTCTTAAACAGTTTTATTGGTATAGGATTGGAACAGGTATAGCAACAGGTATAGGAACAGGTTGTGCTTTTTGTTAACGTTACGAGTTTCATCAGCAAGCCTAGTGAGATACTATCAAATTCTGTAAATCTAGGTAATACCTCAGTAGTGGCGCCCACCTCAATAGCATGGTATAGTGGCTGGGTTAAGGCATGCTGGGATATATTTGACCTAATGTCTTCTATTTTCTTCTCAAAGTAATCCAGGAAATCTTGTGCTGTAAAAGGAGAGCGAACTACAGGTGACTGTCCATGAAGTGTTGCCACCGTGTTGAACAAGAACTTTGAGTTATACTTGTTTTTGTTGATCAAATCAGAGTAGTAGGTCCGCTTTGTAGTCAATAATGCATGCTTATAGTCTAAGATAGCATTACGCCATGGAAGGTGGAATACTTCTAATTTTGAACGACACCATTTCCGTTCTACACCTCTTGCTTTATACTTGAGGTCACGCAGGTAATCATTGAACCAAGGTGACTGTGATTTGGGGGAGCGCGGTTTTAACACAGGTGGTGCAATCATGTCGAGTGTAGTTTTGAGCACTGAGTTTAAACTATCCACAAGTCTGTCTACTGACTGGGTATTTGTCAAATGTGAAGCTAAGACATCAGGCAGTCTAGCTTCCAGTTGAGTCTTAGTTGAGGAGTTGATACATCACCGTAATGATATATAAGGTGGTTGTTCCATTAAACACGGCAGCGAAAATGTAAACTTGATAAGTGAGTGATCAGAGACCACTGATGTAAGAGGCATGATTTCAATAGTTGTGACAGCAATACCATGTGCAAGAACCAGATCCTGGGTATTTCCACTAATGTGCGTTGAATCCCGAATGCATTGCCGAAATCCTAATGCATCCACAGTTTCCATAAATGATTTGCAGAGGGGATCATAAGGCTTATTTATATGAACGTTAAAGTCACCAATGATCTGAATGTTATCTGCACTAGTTGACAAGTTAGAGATGAACGCACCAAATTCATCTAAGAATTCAGAATATGGGTCAGGAGGCCTATATACAGTGACAAAGTAATACGGCTGATTTTTATTCTTCTGACCTTGGCAATGCGTAATATCCTGAGCAGAGCGGAGAATCAGATGCTCAAACGAGTTATACGAGGGCTGTCAATAAAGTATAGGTCCTTTTTATTTTTTTCAAAAACTATATGGATTTCATTCATATGTTTTTACGTCAGACATGCTTGAACCCTCGTGCGCATGCGTGAGTTTTTCCACGCCTGTCGGTGACGTCATTCACCTGTGAGCACTCCTTGTGGGAGGAGTCGTCCAGCCCCTCGTCGGAATTCCTTTGTCTGAGAAGTTGCTGAGAGACTGGCGCTTTGTTTGATCAAAATTTTTTCTAAACCTGTGAGACACATCGAAGTGGACACGGTTCGAAAAATTAAGCTGGTTTTCGGTGAATATTTTAACGGCTGATGAGAGATTTTGAGGTGATACTGTCGCTTTAAGGACTTCCCACGGAGCGAGACGTCGCTCAGCACTCCCAGGCACCGTTGTCAGCCTGTTTCAAGCTGAAAACCTCCACATTTCAGGCTCTATTGATCCAGGATGTCGTGAGAGAACAGAGAAGTTTCAGAAGAAGTTGGTTTCAGCATTTTATCCAGATATTCCACTGTTAAAGGAGATTTTTTTAATGAAAGATGTGCGGACGGGTCCGCGCATCGGGACGCAGCCGGCGCTGTGCGGCAGCACAGGAAAAACACCTCCGTGTTGATAACCATTTGTAAAATCCAGGCGGCTTTTGATGGCTTTCAGAGGAGTGAGTATATGAGAAATTGTTTAACAGCTGGACATGTTCCAACTTGTCCTTAAGGCTTCCAACAGAGGTGTTTTTCCTGTGGCGGAGCCTCGCGGCGGCTGCGACCCGACGCTGCAATCTGCCCGCACGTCTTTCATTCCACATCATTTAGTTAAGGCACGTGTTATCTTCACGTGCCTTAACTAAAGCACTCCCTCTGCTGAATCATCTCTAAATTATTTACACGTTATTCACTTTGCGTGTTTTTAGGAATCCGCTAGCTTAGCGCAGCTACTAGCTCTTAGCCGGTTTAGCATGGCGGCTTCTCCTGTCTCTCCCGCACTTTTCTGCTCTGGGTGTGAAATGTTTAGTTATTCCTCGGCCTCCTTTAGTAGTAATGGTACTTGTAATAAGTGTAGCTTATTCGTAGCTTTGGAGGCCAGGCTGGGCGAATTGGAGACTTGGCTCCGCACCGTGGAAAATTCTACAGCTAGCCAGGCCCCTGTAGTCGGTGCGGACCAAGGTAGCTTAGACGCCGTTAGTTTCCCTCTGGCAGATCCCGAGCAGCCGGGAAAGCAGGCCGACTGGGTGACTGTGAGGAGGAAGCGTAGCCCTAAACAGAAGCCCCGTGTACACCGCCAACCCGTTCACATTTCTAACCGTTTTTCCCCACTCTGCGACACACCTGCCGAGGAACAAACTCTGGTTATTGGCGACTCTGTTTTGAGAAATGTGAAGTTAGCGACACCAGCAACCATAGTCAATTGTCTTCTGGGGGCCAGAGCAGGCGACATTGAAGGAAATTTGAAACTGCTGGCTAAGGCTAAGCGTAAATTTGGTAAGATTGTAATTCATGTCGGCAGTAATGACACCCGGTTACGCCAATCGGAGGTCACTAAAATTAACATTGAATCGGTGTGTAAGTTTGCAAAAACAATGTCGGACTCTGTGGTTTTCTCTGGGCCCCTCCCCAATCGGACCGGCAGTGACATGTTTAGCCGCATGTTCTCCTTGAATTGCTGGCTGTCTGAGTGGTGTCCAAAAAATGAGGTGGGCTTCATTGATAATTGGCAAAGCTTCGGGGGAAAACCTGGTCTTGTTAGGAGAGACGGCATCCATCCCACTTTGGATGGAGCAGCTATCATTTCTAGAAATCTGGCCAATTTTCTTAAATCCTCCAAACCGTGATTATCCAGGGTTGGGACCAGGAAGCAGAGTTGTAGTCTTACACACCTCTCTGCAGCTTCTCTCCCCCTGCCATCCCCTCATTACCCCATCCCCGTAGAGACGGTGCCTGCTCACAGACCACCAATAACCAGCAAAAATCAATTTAAGCATAAAAATTCAAAAAGAAAAAATAATATAGCACCTTCAACTGCACCACAGACTAAAACAGTTAAATGTGGTCTATTAAACATTAGGTCTCTCTCTTCTAAGTCCCTGTTAGTAAATGATATAATAATTGATCAACATATTGATTTATTCTGCCTTACAGAAACCTGGTTACAGCAGGATGAATATGTTAGTTTAAATGAGTCAACACCCCCGAGTCACACTAACTGCCAGAACGCTCGTAGCACGGGCCGAGGCGGAGGATTAGCAGCAATCTTCCATTCCAGCTTATTAATTAATCAAAAACCCAGACAGAGCTTTAATTCATTTGAAAGCTTGACTCTTAGTCTTGTCCATCCAAATTGGAAGTCCCAAAAACCAGTTTTATTTGTTGTTATCTATCGTCCTCCTGGTCGTTACTGTGAGTTTCTCTGTGAATTTTCAGAACTTTTGTCTGACTTAGTGCTTAGCTCAGATAAGATAATTATAGTGGGCGATTTTAACATCCACACAGATGCTGAGAATGACAGCCTCAACACTGCATTTAATCTATTATTAGACTCAATTGGCTTTGCTCAAAATGTAAATGAGTCCACCCACCACTTTAATCATATCTTAGATCTTGTTCTGACTTATGGTATGGAAATTGAAGACTTAACAGTATTCCCTGAAAACTCCCTTCTGTCTGATAATTTCTTAATAACATTTACATTTACTCTGATGGACTACCCAGCAGTGGGGAATAAGTTTCATTACACTAGAAGTCTTTCAGAAAGCACTGTAACTAGGTTTAAGGATATGTTTCCTTCTTTATGTTCCCTAATGCCATATACCAACACAGTGCAGAGTAGCTACCTAAACTCTGTAAGTGAGATAGAGTATCTCGTCAATAGTTTTACATCCTCATTGAAGACAACTTTGGATGCTGTAGCACCTCTGAAAAAGAGAGCTTTAAATCAGAAGTGCCTGACTCCGTGGTATAACTCACAAACTCGCAGCTTAAAGCAGATAACCCGTACGTTGGAGAGGAAATGGCGTCTCACTAATTTAGAAGATCTTCACTTAGCCTGGAAAAAGAGTCTGTTGCTCTATAAAAAAGCCCTCCGTAAAGCTAGGACATCTTACTACTCATCACTAATTGAAGAAAATAAGAACAACCCCAGGTTTCTTTTCAGCACTGTAGCCAGGCTGACAAAGAGTCAGAGCTCTATTGAGCCGAGTTGTTATGTGTCGGACGCAGCTCGGAGAACCGACCAGCGTTTGAAGGACCCAGTATGAAATAAGCAGAGCACGGTACAAAGGCTAACTGAATTTAATACATAACAGTGATAATAACAAAAAGGTGCGGCCTGGCGTGGTGCGCTCCCAGCAGCGCTAACGGTCCGGAGCCAGAAGCTGTTTCGGACCCAAGGACCCCGCCAACACCCCCCAGGTGGCCGCAACAACCGAGTCTGTGAAAGAAGGAACCATTATGTGAGTCCACACTCTACACACAGAACACTTAAAGGTGTACAAACAGCAAACACTTCCTGGCTTGATTGCTGATCAGCTTCCCAACCTGCAGGCATGGAACATCCAGTTCACAAAACTCCACCGCAGTGGAAGCTGATACATGACTAACAAATAGCTCAATACAATAAGGTGTGAGGGACACCACATTTACTGACTGTATAACTGTTAGTCACAAAATCTAACGTACCTCAGGAAGTGTGCTGACGAGCGTGAGACCTCACCCCCTCCTCTTATTTCATACTGGGTCCTTCAAACGCTGGTCGGTTCTCCGAGCTGCGTCCGACACATAACACGAGTATTCCTTTAACTTTAACTAGTAATGACTTCATGACTTCCTTTGCTAATAAAATTTTAACTATTAGAGAAAAAATTACTCATAACCATCCCAAAGACGTATCGTTATCTTTGGCTGATTTCAGTGATGCTGGTATTTGGTTAGACTCTTTCTCTCAGATTGTTCTGTCTGAGTTATTTTCATTAGTTACTTCATCCAAACCATCAACATGTCTATTGGACCCCATTCCTACCAGGCTGTTCAAGGAAGCCCTACCATTATTTAATGCTTCGATCTTAAATATGATCAATCTATCTTTATTAGTTGGCTATGTACCACAGGCTTTTAAGGTGGCAGTAATTAAACCATTACTTAAAAAGCCATCACTTGACCCAGCTATCTTAGGTAATTATAGGCCAATCTCCAACCTTCCTTTTCTCTCAAAAATTCTTGAAAGGGTAGTTGTAAAACAGCTAACTGATCATCTGCAGAGGAATGGTCTATTTGAAGAGTTTCAGTCAGGTTTTAGTATTCATCATAGTACAGAAACAGCATTAGTGAAGGTTACAAATGATCTTCTTATGGCCTCAGACAGTGGACTCATCTCTGTGCTTGTTGTTGTTAGACCTCAGTGCTGCTTTTGATACTGTTGACCATAAAATTTTATTACAGAGATTAGAGCATGCCATAGGTATTAAAGGCACTGCGCTGCGGTGGTTTGAATCATATTTATCTAGATTACAATGTGTTCATGTAAATGGGGAATCTTCTTCACAGACTAAGTTTAATTATGGAGTTCCACAAGGTTCTGTGCTAGGACCAATTTTATTCACTTTATACATGCTTCCCTTAGACATAAGGACATGGATGACCTCTAATTTCCTGCTTTTAAACTCAGATAAAACTGAAGTTATTGTACTTGGCCCCACAAATCTTAGAAACATGGTGTCTAACCAGATCCTTACTCTGGATGGCATTACCCTGACCTCTAGTAATACTGTGAGAAATCTTGGAGTCATTTTTGATCAGGATATGTCATTCAAAGCGCATATTAAACAAATATGTAAGACTGCTTTTTTGCATTTACGCAATATCTCTAAAATTAGAAAGGTCTTGTCTCAGAGTGATGCTGAAAAACTAATTCATGCAATTATTTCCTCTAGGCTGAACTATTGTAATTCATTATTATCAGGTTGTCCTAAAAGTTCCCTGAAAAGCCTTCAGTTAATTCAAAATGCTGCAGCTAGAATACTGAAGGGGACTAGAAGGAGAGAGCATATCTCACCCATATTGGCCTCTCTTCATTGGCTTCCTGTTCATTCTAGAATAGAATTTAAAATTCTTTTTCTTACTTATAAGGTTTTGAATAATCAGGTCCCTTCTTATCTTAGGGACCTCATAGTACCATATCACCCCAATAGAGCGCTTCGCTCTCAGACTGCAGGCTTACTTGTAGTTCCTAGGGTTTGTAAGAGTAGAATGGGAGGCAGAGCCTTCAGCTTTCAGGCTCCTCTCCTGTGGAACCAGCTCCCAATTCGGATCAGGGAGACAGACACCCTCTCTACTTTTAAGATTAGGCTTAAAACTTTCCTTTTTGCTAAAGCTTATAGTTAGGGCTGGATCAGGTGACCCTGAACCATCCCTTAGTTATGCTGCTATAGACTTAGACTGCTGGAGGGTTCCCATAATGCACTGAGTGTTTCTTTCTCTTTTTGCTCTGTATGCACCACTCTGCATTTAATCATTAGTGATTGATCTCTGCTCCCCTCCACAGCATGTCTTTTTCCTGGTTCTCTCCCTCAGCCCCAACCAGTCCCAGCAAAAGACTGCCCCTCCCTGAGCCTGGTTCTGCTGGAGGTTTCTTCCTGTTAAAAGGGAGTTTTTCCTTCCCACTGTCGCCAAGTGCTTGCTCACAGGGGGTCGTTTTGACCTTTGGGGTTTTTATGTAATTATTGTATGGCCTTGCCTTACAATATAAAGCGCCTTGGGGCAACTGTTTGTTGTGATTTGGCGCTATATAAATAAAATTGAATTGAATTGAATTGAATTGAATGTGCACCGACTCATGCAAGTCCTGACATTAAACTCTGTGAAGCTGAGACCCGAATCCTGCATTTGTGTCTGACCACTTGGTGCTGACTGGCTTGTCAGAACAATCTTGCCAACAATGGACACACCGGATTCAGAGCCCACTCATTTGACGCTGCGTGCACAAACTCACCAGCTCATGCAGCATGAAGACAAATGATTTGCTCTTCGTACCAGCCTCAGTGAACTACCCAAATGACAAGACCTGCTCTTCTCATCCCTCAGCATGCAGGTGAGCCAGCTCCTAAGCCATTTGGATGCACCACACCCACAGCGGTCCCGAGCCGAAGCTATTGCTAGTCCACTTCCGGGTTCAGCTCCAGAGACGGCATCACCCTATTATAACCCAGTGAAATGTAACCAGCTCTCCCCACCCGACCGATTCTCAGGGGAATCAGGAGATGTTCATCTATTTATTACACAGTGTGAACTCCATTTTGAGCAGATATCATCTATGTTCCCCTCCGACAGGGCGAAGATAGCGTACATGATCCCCTCCCCTCCCGGGGTACTGATGAGGTGTTTAGCAGGCTGACATCGTTAAATAGGCGGCTGGTGCAATTTTGTAGACAGCAAGGCTTTAGCTTTATTGATAACTAGCCTTCGTTCTGGGACCGCCGTGGCTTGCTGATCCCGGACGGCCTCCACCCTACTGAGGCAGGTGCCGCCATCTTGTCTGCGAATATAGATAGAGCTCTACAGGGAGGGTAACATTAGGAATTTACAGCAGGCCACGGAGCAGGTGATTAGAGACCCTGCAAGGCGTATGACAAATGTGGATGTGGAATCCATTAGCTTAGCAGGGAAATTTGTGCAGAAAATCCACTGTGGCGATAGTGCAGTTTATCTGCCAAGGAGGGAAATTCAACAAGTTGAGACTGTGGCCTGCTTCTGTGGACATGTCCATAAAAATCATAGAGGGATATGCTTTGCAAACTTAATACCCATTACTACATTGGATGATGTTGAAACTGAGGATGGCCCAGTGGTTGTTTCAGCAATAGCAAAGATTTCGTGTCTGCTACCTACAACGCGCGTGTAATATCTCAAACCTAAATCTAATTCTAGGCATCTTATGCTACTCTGGAACCACCCCTAAATCCAAACAGTTCAACTGTCAACCCCTCTGAGGTCCTTAGTCTGGGTCTCTTTAACATAAGATCACTGTCCTCAAAATCATTACTGATTAATGTTCTAATTATTGATCATCACTTAGATATGACTGGGTTCTGTGAAACCTGGCTTAAATCTACAGCTGTCCTCCCCTTAAATGAGGCCAGCATTTAGTCACATCCCTCGTGATGCGAAGCAAGGCAGGGGTGTTGCTCTTATTTATAAATCTAGGTTTAGCTTATTAGCTATTGGGGGGGTCACAAATATAACTCATTTTAGCATCTGATTCTCCGCTCTCCTCAGGATATTACGCATTGCCAAGGTCAGAAGAATAAAAATCAGCTGTATTTGTCACTGTATATAGGCCTCCTGGCCCATATTCTGAATTCTTAGATGAATTTGGTGCGTTCATCTCTGTCAGGACGGGGCACCAACCAGGTGGACACAAATGTGAACTCTCACAGCAGATGCAGTTAGAATAAGGTTTAATGATAGTAACAGGCAGAGATTCGGTACACGGGTCGTCCAGCAGTGAAGCAAAGGTACAGACAGACGTGAGGCTGAGGCTTGGTCGAATAAACAGGCTGAGGTCAAAATACATGGCGTGGTGGAAATCAGAGGCAGAGACAAAAACGTGGTTGATGGCAAAACAAGGTCAAATACCAGCAGGCAGATCAACAGGCAAAACAAGGCAGGACGTGAGAGCTGGAAAGTGAAATACATTCAACAATCGAGCGAGGGACTGTGAGACTGTGAGGGCTTAAATAACTGGTGGGGAAATTAGTGGAACAAGAAGCAGGTGTCAGTGAAGGTTCTAGAAGGGGCGTGGCCAGGGAAGACAAAGGTAAGTGCAAGAGAGTGTAGTGAGAATAAAAACAAAGCAAACTGGGACAAACTAATAAATGACAGAAAAAAACAACAGTGAAGAAATGTGACATGCTCAGACAATAATTAACGTGAACAAAACAAAAAGGGAAAATGACGTGACTAATCAACATAACGGGAAACAAGAGGATCACAGACTATGAAAGAAACTAGAACCTGGCTGACCCATATCAAAGTATAAGAATAAAAGCAACAACTGATGATCAAAAAATAAACAAACTAAAACCAGTGACCAAACAACACAAAATAAATCATAAAAAGAAAATGCAATACATACTAAAAGGAACACAACTGGATGAAAACACTGAAGATAAATATTAAGCCTCTGGGGCCGACGCCGTCGTATACAACGGCTATGACCAAGCTTTACTAAATTATAAATAATTTTTTAATGATATGAGATAGAAACTTACTTTTATTTTTTGCTGAAAAGTTAACTCTGTTTACTTTCGAGCCAGCCATCCACCATCTTGTACTCCTCATAGAAGCTGTGCGATGACGTGCGCAATGTGAGTGTCCAATCGCAATTGGTTCACCATCACATGGTTTTCCAAAATCCAATCGTAGGGCAGATTTACCTCGTGAAAAGCCAAAGATTGTTTTCAGGAGTGATGTGTTACTAGTCGGCCCGTTTGAACAGCCCCTGAGTTCTCCAATGAGTACATACTATTAGTACATACTCAGTGTGCCCTGCGCCATTACACATAGCGATCATTGAAAGCAGATGGACAGCCTCTGACGACAATCTCACATGCTCAAACAAAGAGTGTGTAACTATCAGGATTGCTCCACTAGTTTGCATGTGAATGTTGCTGGATAACTGTTACTTTCTCTGCGTAAAGCAGTTTACCATATCAAAATAACAAAACACAAAGACCATTTTGTATATATTGTTCAAAATGTGCATTTGTGTTTATTGTTTGAACCTTTTTGTTGTACATTCTTTCACACAAGACCTTAAATTATAGTTTGCTGTGTGTTTTGAATAAATGTGTGTGGAAAAAACATTTTTCGCTTTATTTTTTTCCTTGCCTATTTTTGATTGTAACCTTTATTACACTTATAAAACACAACAAAAACATATATATTCTGAAAGCACAGGTTGTTCTGAAAAATAAAGAGACATAAAACTTGATTGTGTGATGCAGGGAGAGCTGTTAACAGCAATAATAATACATTTATGCCAGGCGAGTGAACTGTCTAAAAAATGCCGTTGGACCCCAGAGGGTTAACCATAACCAGTGATTAAAGCATAATAAAGCAACACAAAATAAATGACAAACAGAGTGCAATAAATAACTAATGGAACATAACCAGACAGGAAACATTTGCAGGTAAATAACAACCAAAACCTGTGACCAAAGCATAATACACAAAATGTGATAAACAGAACTAAACTACAACAACTTAAGGAACCAAGAGTGAACAAATACAAGGATGACTGACAGAAACAAAACCAATGATAACATGAACATGAAAACCTGACAAGAACAAGAAACAAGACCACACGAAGCCTAAGCATGACTATGATACATGGCATGATTAAGAAAAACAAAAGGCTCAGAGCACAAATGTGGAAAAAAAGTTCAGAATAATAACAGCTGGGCCCAAAAGGGCTGGATCATGACAATCTCTAACTTGCCAACTACTGCAGATAACACTCTGATCATTGGTGACTTTAACTTTCATATAAATAAGCCTTCTGATCCCCTCTGCAAATCATTTATGGAAATTGTGGATGCATTAGGATTTCGGCAATGCATTCAGGACCCGACGCACATTAGTGGAAATACCCTGGATCTGGTTCTCACACGTGGTATTGCTGTCATGAATATTGACATCATGCAGATGCAGTCATTGACGAGCAGGGTTCAGTGGCACAGACAAACACAGATATCAGAGATAAGGCAATAGGCGTAGTCAAAAAAACAGAGCAAAAATACGGTACACAGCTAGACAAAAACAGGGCTGTGAAAGAAGGCTGGAGAGTGTACTAAGACAACAATCTGCCGGGAAAGTGAAGGACTGTGGGGTTAAAATGCATGTGGACTAATTAGGATGTTAGATGAGGAACAGGTGTCATTAATGAGGTGCACATGACGAAAGATCCAGAAAGGGGCTGTGGCTAGTGAACAAAGATAATGCATGGGCAAGATTGTGAGGAGGGGAGTGCACAAACTGGAGTGAAGTAATACACAAAGATACGTGAGCAGGTGCAAAGAGCGTGAGTGAAATGGAAACACAAAGCAGACAGAATCAAAGTGAGGGAAAAAACATAATGTCAGGTGCAGGGCGTAGAGTGAACATAAATAACTGGGCGTGAGAGCAAACTAAGAACAAAACTGAAAAGAAAACCTGAGGATAACAAACACAGAAGATAAACTACATAAAAACTGATCAGAGAATAATAGGAAATGAAATACTAAGACAAAACTAAACTGGACAGACTGAGAAATAAACCATAAGTAAAACAGAGACTAAGTGATAAAACCTGATATTCCAGCATTACAGATAACAGAAATGAGATAAGCAGATGACTAAATGATAAACAATGAAAACACAGACTAGATGACCAAAACAAGAATGGAACTGAAACATGGTTGGCAGTAAAACGTAACAAAGAAACACAGTGACAAAGCAAACTAGAACAGAGAATGACCAAATCATGAAAATAACAATTAATAAAACAAAGCCAGGGCGGAAGGGGATGAACTAAATAGAGGCAAAATAATGATTAACACCTGGATCAGGGTCGGGCATGACATTCACTGCTGTGTTTAGTGGAACAACAACCTTATCTATCACTACGGCGATGCATCAACTCTTCAACTAAGACTGAACTCGAAGCTAGACTGCCTGATGTCTTAGCTTCACATTTGGAAAATACCCAATCAGTAGACAGACTTATGGATACTTTAAACTCAGTGCTCAAAACTACACTCGACATGATTGTGCCACCTGTGTTAAAACCGCGCTCCCCCAAATCACAGTCACCTTGGTTCAATGATTACCTGCATGACCTCAAGGCAAGAGGTCCAGAACGGAAATGGCGTTGTTCAAAATTAGAAGTATTGTTGGGAAAGTGTAGTGACATGGACCCGCAACAGGGGGCGCAAATGAACGGTCAATAGATGAGCCAAAATATAACAATTTAATGTTGTGAAGGTGCACAATGAATACACAGACAATCTCAGAATCCACAAAGGTGACATGTGGGCAGGCTCGAGGATAGAAGACGTCTGTCCTGAGAAGAGCCGGAACCACACGATTTCCGCCGCCACCGAACCTGGTGAATACTGGAGCCGCCAAGTCCCGAATTCCCAGGTGATCACCGTCCCCGACTGTCGGATCTGGTACTGCTGACGAAGAACAAAGACAGTCAAGTGTGGGTGTGTGTACACCCAGTAACAATAACGGTGGGAATGCCACCTCCACCTCTCACTCAATATGCTGAATGAATTTACAGTGATCCCTCAGAGGAAAAGAGTGCCATCCTGCACTCACTCAGCCTCCACAGGAAGAGGGACCGGTACTCCTGCAAACACTCACAATATACAGCTTATAAGTAAACACAAATGGCTGAGGATATTACCTCCATTGATCAAAATTTTTGGAGTGGGATGATGAAGAATGAGTGACAGCTGTCAGGACATAATGAGTAACAGCTGTCACTCCCGGCTGTGTCTGTGGCGGCAGCGCCTTCTCGTGCCTGAAGCCCGCACTTCAGGCAGGGCGCCCTCTGGTGGTGGGCCAGCAGTACCTCATCTTCTGGCGGCCCACACAACAAGTATTCCACCTTGCGTGGCGTGATGCTGTCTTATAACTGTGACTATAACTATGACTATAAGCATGCAATACTGGCTACAAAGTGGACCTATTACTCTGATTTGATCAACAAAAACAAGCATAACTCAAAGTTTTTGTTTAACACGGTGGCAACACTTATTCATGGACAACCACCTGTAGTTCGCTCTCCTTTTACAGCACAAGATTTCCTGGATTACTTTTAGAAGAAAATAGAAGACATTAGGTTAAACATATGCCAGAATGCCTTAACCCTGCCACTACACCCTGCTATTGAGGTAGGCGCCGTTACTGAGGTATTACCTAAATTTACAGAATTTGATAGTATCTCACTAGGCATGCTGATGAAACCCGTAGCGTCTACTAAAAGCACAACCTGTTTATTTGATCCTATACCAACAAAACTGTTTAAGGACCTGTGGCCCACTCTTGGGCCGACTGTGCTGGAAATTAAATTTGGGGTTCCACAGGGGTCCGTCTTAGGCCCCCTGCTTTTCTCCATTTATATAGCACCCCTTGGGCATATATTGCTGCGTTTTGGGATTACCTTTCACTGCTATGCTGATGATACTCACTGCTATACTGATCACTGCTATACTTTTGATCCTCCGTTGTCCTTTGGCCTACACATGAGAAATATTATGAAGACTGCTTTTTTCCACCTGCGAAATATAGCGAAGATTTGTCCCATCCTGTCTATGGCTGATGCTGAGACCCTGATTCATGCATTTCTCTCTTCTAGATTGGACTACTGCAATGCTCTATTTTCTGGTTTACCACAGTCCAGCATTAGGGCTCTCCAACTGGTTCAAAATGCTGCAGCCAGACTTTTGACACAATGCAGAAAGTTTGACCACATTACACCCATTTTGGCATTTCTTCACTGGCTTCCTGTCCCAGTGAGATCAGATTTAATGCAAGATAAGATAAGATAAACTTTATTGATCTCACAGAGGAGAAATTCATGTTATGTCAGCTCTTAAAAACACACAAGATGGGTGCAAGTAGAGGAAAATGCTCATCAAACAGCGTGTGCAAGGATAAGCAATAATAATAATACTTGTAACAGTACAGGACATAAGAAAATGAGGTAGAAATAGAAATAGAATATTTATGTATGTATATATATATATACGAGGTCTGTTAGAAAAGTATCTGACCTTATTATTTTTTTCAAAAACCATATGGATTTGAATCAAGTGTGATTGCGTCAGCCAAGCTTGAACCTTCGTGCGCATGCGTGAGTTTTTTCACCGCCGCAATGCGCAGAATTCCTCCGCACGTCTGTCTCAATGTGCTGAAAAAGTGCTGATGTCCACGTCTTTTCACAATTCCTGTGCTAGCCAGATGACATCCCGGATAAAACACAGCGTCCAGTTTGGAAATGAACGGCACATTCCACTGTTACAGGAGTTTTTGTCATGGAAAGAGGAACAGAGGCTTCGCGCGTTGCGGCGGTGCCGCATGGCGCAAAGCAACACCGCGATGAAGCCTCACAGGACATGTTCTGGCATGTCCAGGCACATCCACAATTTCTCAGATAATCACTCGACTGAAAAACCACCGACAGCTGTCTGAACGCCATCTCAAAGCCGTCCTGTGAGACCAAAACGGAGGTGGTTTTGTCTCGCTCCAGCAGCGAATCCATCGTGACGCGCGAAGCCTCCGCTCGGCTTTCCATGACAAAATCTCTTGTTAAAAGTGAAATCTACCAGAAAATGGTTGATGTCCAGCTCTTGTGATAACCAGAGAAATTGCACATGATGGTCACGGATCCATACAGCAATCCGTTTAGAAAGAAATGGTCGTTCAGCCTGTCAGTGGCGGCTTCGGAGCGCGGCGCGCCATCAGCCGCTGGGGGTCGTCCTTAAAGCGACAGTAACACTCCGTAATCTCTTTGAAGCCCATAAAATTTTCACCAAAAACCATCTGAATTTCTCGAATGGTGTCCACTTGGATGTACCTCACAGTTTCTGAAAAAATTTTGATCAAGCAAAGCGGCAGTCTCTGAGCCATTCCTAAACAATGACAAAAAAGA
Source organism: Thalassophryne amazonica (assembly GCF_902500255.1). Lineage (NCBI taxonomy): Eukaryota > Metazoa > Chordata > Actinopteri > Batrachoidiformes > Batrachoididae > Thalassophryne > Thalassophryne amazonica. The sequence goes on along the minus strand of NC_047111.1, from coordinate 14,505,400 downwards.
TGAGAGGGGTGGACCACTCCTCACTCAAAGCCTGCCCACAGGCGAATGACGCAACCAACAGGCGTGAAAAAACTCACGCATGCGCACGAAGGTTCAAGCTTGTCTGACACAATCACATGTGATTCAAATCCATATGGTTTTTGAAAAAAATTATGTCGAATACTTTTCTAACAGACCTCGTATATACACACATACACACATACATGCGTATGAATATATATATATATATATATATATATATATATATATATATATATATTGTAAATGAGTTGTTATTGCACATGATTTGTGAACATATTAATATTGCACGTGATTGTGGACATATTATTGCATGTGGTTATTTCACAGTGTTATTGTACAGTCTGACAGCAGCAGGGAGGAATGACCTGTGGTATTGTTCCTTCTTGCACTGAGGATACAACAGAGTTGTAGAAGGTCTTAAGCAGAGGCCTGCTCACTCCAAAGGATCTCATTCTCCTCAGAAGGTGGAGGCGACTCTGGTCTTTATTGTACAGGGCGTCTGTGTTGTGAGTCCAGTCCAGTTTGTTGTTGAGGTGAACACCCAGGTATTTGAAACTGTCCACAGTCTTTATGTCCTCCCCCTGGATGTTCACCGGTGGGTGAGGTGGTGGTTTCCTCCTGAAGTTGATCACCATCTCCTTCGTCTTATTGGTGTTGAGACACAAGTGGTTGCGCTCACACCAGTCCAAGAAATCTGTGATGACCAACTGGTACTCCAGCTCATTCCCCTCAGACATGTGACCCACAATGGCGGCGTCATCAGAGAACTTCTGGAGGTGGCAGCTGTCCGTGTTGTAGGTGAAGTCTGAGGTGTAGAGGGTGAAGAGGAAAGGCAAGAGGACTGTGCCCTGGAGGGCCCCGGTGCTGCACCTTACCACAGTGAAACTGAAAGTGCGTAATGGGATTCTCTACAGGGTGAAGAGGGATTGTTGCATTAACAGGAAGATTCTCCAGTTTGTCATACCCAAGTCTCTGAAACAACAGGTCCTGCATGGTGTTCATGATGTAGCTGGTCACCAGGGCCATTCAAGAACTCTCTCCCTGGCCAGTGAAAGATTCTTTTGGATGGGTATTGGCAGGGATGTTGTGATGCATGTGAAGCATTGCCAGAGATGCATTTTGGGGAAGACACCTGAACCAGATGCCCGAGCTCCTCTTGAGTCCATCTGCACCTCTGCTCCTATGGAACTGGTCTGCATTGTTTTTTGGACAGCAGAGACAAGTGATAAGAAGACCACTGATGTCCTCATTGTTACAGACCATTTCTCAAAGCTGGCACAGGCCTTTCCCTGTAAGAACCAATCTGCAAAGCAAGTTGCCCGGGACAAATTTTTCTGTATTTATGGATTCCCCAACTGGATCCATTCTGATCAGGGACTTAACTTTGAAAGTAGGTTCATCAAAGATCTTCTTGAGATGGCAGGTGTGCACATCCCATACTACTCCTTATCATCCAATGGGCAATGGCAATGCAGAAATGTTCAACAGAACAGAGGCATGATAAGGGCTCTTCCCCCACAGTACAAGTCTAGGTGGCCACAAATGCTCCAGATGTTGACCTTCTGCTATAACTGCAAAGTTCACGAGACTAAGGGCTTTGCACCATTTTACTTGATGACCCCACGCTTGCCCATTGACATCATGTTCCATCATGTCCTGGAGAATGACAGCACTGTCAGCCATCATGAGTTTGTGAACCACCTGAGGAAGGATCTCTCTGAGGCCACAACAGGTTGCTTGCCAGCATCCATGCGGCAAACAAGATCACCACGCCAAAATTTACAACCGCAAAGTCAAAGGGTTGTCATTGACTGTGGGCAACAGGGTGCTGCTAGCCAATCGGGGAGAGAAAGGCAAAAGGAAGTGGAGGCGCATCGTGGCAGGTAGAGCGTCTCCCGGCGTGGATGTTCTAATAGGCGCCAGTAGATCTGGATCGCCAGGGCGATCATCTCGTCCAAATCTTTGGGAAGTTCAGCAGGGATCAGTTTCTCCTGGACGTCGGCGGCCAGCCCTTGGAAGAACACGTCATGGAGGGTGGCTGGATTCCACTCACTCTTGGTGGCAAGTATGCGGAAGTCCACGGCGTAATCTGCCACTCAGCGAGTGCCCTGCTTCAACCTCAGAAAGAAGCGTGCGCCTCGCGTCCCGTAGAGGTGTGCTGGGACACCTGCTGGAGAGCTGAAGTGAATGCTTGGAGGGAGGAGCAAGAATGTGACTGGAGGCTCTACTCCGCTGTGGCCCATGCAGCAGCCCGGCCAGACAAGTGTGAAATCATATATGCTATGTTCGTCCTTTCAGACGGAAACATAGATGACATTAGTTCCAAGTGTAGCTCACACTGTGTGATAAATGATAGAACATCTCCAGTCTCTCCAGAGAAACGCTCCAGTCGGGACAGCTGTGTGCAAATGGTGGCATCAGGTATGGGAGCCGGGAAGGTGGTCTGTGTTCTAGGCGGAGAGAGACTGGGGCTACCTATAGCTTGGTCCGGGCTGGCCTGAAAATCGGGCTTCGACAGGAGTTGTTCCAAAAGAGTGCTCACTGAGGACATAAAAGCATCCTGATGTTGTGCTCGCTCTCTAAAGTCAGTGCTGAAACCAGTGAGCCGGTCCTGTTGCTTGGTAAGGTGCCCACTATGGTGGTGCACCGCAAGCTGGAAAGATGTCAAGTCCGCTGCGTCCATAGTTGGCCAGATTGATCTATCAGGTCTGGGTGATGGTTCAGGCAGGACGCAAATGCAGGACTCAGACAACTGGCTCTGTATGTAAAAGCAGTTTACTGAAACAGTAAATGGGGTTCGGTACACGGTAAGGCAGTCCAACATGAATAACAAAACTAGGAACATCAGGCACAGGTGTGGTTGAGGATACAAGCAGGTGGTCAAAAAACACATGAAGCAGGCAGAACAAGATAACAAGATACAGAGCTGGAGAGAAGGCACTCGGCGCATCAATATGGCGAGGGAGTAAAGCAAAATGAGGAGCTTAAATATACCCAGGTGATGAGGTGCAGATTGACAGCAGATGTGCATGGAATACACCAGAATGAGGGTGTGGCCAGTGAGAGGGAAACACCCACCACCAAGAGCCAGCAGCGACAGATAAAAGGAAAAAGTGACAGACAGACCCAAAGAGGAAAAACTCCAACAAGAGAATAAACAAAACAGAAAGCAACTGAACAAACACAAAGCCAAGAAATAAAAGCAGACAAAATGCAATTCCTGACAATGCACATGTGATTTCTTTGTTTTTATTTATTAATTGTATTCATTAAATTCTGAATTATAAATTAATAATTAATTAAATACATTATTGTATTAAATTAAATAATATTTCTCATTAAAGTAGGACAATTAAGCTGACTGATTTTGTACTATTAGTTTTGGATTGTTATGACAAATTTAAGTTCACTGATTAATTTGTTTCATATGTTTAAACAAATTCAATATTTTTAATACATTTGCAAAAGTTCCCAAAAAAGACTTTTTCACGTTGTCATTCTGGGGTGTCGTGAGAATAGGTTTGAGGGAAAAAAATGAACTCTATTTTGGAATAAGGCTGTAAAGCTCCTGTCACACAGGACTAACAAAGGACAGTGAAGCCAAAACGAAACAAGAAATCTGGACTTACGTTGCCTTTGGAGACAGTGTTTAATCGTCATGCAACTTTGTTCCTGCAGCTGGCGCTTTGTTGAAAAAAAACTGTTGAAAAATGTGAACAGATCCTGACAACAACCTCAATTCATCCGTATTCCGTTTTGCTTTCTGTGTTGAGAGTTCCTCATCTTTTGTGTAGTTCCTGTACCGTCAGTATTCCGTTTGTCATCCAACTTCGTCCATCCTCCCACGTCCGAAATCTTGCACGAACACTGACGATAATGTGACGAAAAGTGAAGTGCTGTGAATACTTTCTGGATGAACCATATATTATAATTTGGGGGCTGCCTTTCCTGGCCCCTGTGTCCTTCCGCTGCCCCTTTTCTCCTGGTTCCCCCGGGGCCCTGCATCCTGGACCCACTTCCGTCGTCGCTCGCGCCCGGCCGCGTGGCTTCTGACATGCTGGAGTGGTCCATGTTATATGGTAAGGTTCTGTACTCTTGTCTTGGCCCAACACACCAGCCACAGTAGAGATCGGATATTTAGCTGTGATCTGGTTCTCTGTGTGTGGATGGTCGCATGTTTGTGGCCGTCACCACAATTTGGTTTTTGGGTGCTCTTAAGAGGATTAACACTACGGTGTTCTGGATTAGGGTATGGATGCTCACTAATTACACAACAGACTGTTGCTGTCACTGTTTGTTCATGTGTGGTTGTTTGTCATGGTATGTCGTATGGTTGGGGCCCCATCTCCTCGGTGTCTCACGTCAGAGTTATTGTCTTCACAACTTGTCTCTCGTTCTTGTCTGTCTTTGTGTTGTTTTGGTGGTCGGCCCTTCCTGATAGAAGCTGTCGGTTGGCTCTGAGTAGCATGTTGTAGGCTGATCGGGAAAGGTTGATGGGGGTCACACACACACCACATTCACTCATGCACTACATACCTTCTGTCTTGCAAGAATAAATTGCATATATGCGTATTAATGTTCATAAATGGTTCTGCCAGTGTGGCACTTACCATTACTATATATGCAGAAAGGGGAAAAAAAAAAGAAATAATAATAATTTGGTGCTCTGTAAATACACTGAATTGTGGATACGTGGTGACAGCAAATTCTCCCAGACCAGACCTGACTTTGGATTAAACCAAATAATCTACACAACATGCACATCTTGATTGTGGATTTTCATGGTTTCACTCACTCACTCATCTTTAACCGCTCTTCTGGGTTTGGGTCGCGGGGGCAACAGCTCCAGCAGGGGACCCCACACTGACCACCTCTGACTGGGGGATCCTGAGGTGTTCCCAGGCCATTGTGGAGATATAATCTCTCCACCTAGTCCTGGGTCTTCCCCAGGGTCTCCTCCCAGATGGACGTTCCTGGAACACCTCCCTTGGAAGGCACCCAGGAGGCATCCTTACCAAATGCCCGAACCACCTCAGCTGGCTCCTTTCAACTCGAAGGAGCAGCGACTCTACTCCAAGCCTCCCACGGATGACCGAACTTCTCACCCTATCTCTAAGGGAGACACCGGCCACCTTCCTTCGGCCGCTTGTACCCGCGATCTAGTTCTTTCGGTCATGACCCAACACTCATGACCATAGGTGAGAGTAGGAACGAAGACTGACCAGTAGATCGAGAGCTTCGCCTTTTGGGTCAGCTCACTTTTCGTCACAACAGTATGGTAGAGCGAATGCAATACCAACCCTGCTGCACCGATTCTCCAGCCAATCTCACGCTCCATCATCCCCTCACTCGTGAACAAGACCCAAGGAACTTGAACTCCTTCACTTGGGGCAAGGCCATATTCCCTACCCAGAGTAGCTAATCCATCGGTTTTCTGCTGAGAACCATGGCCTCAGATTTAGAGGTGCTGATCCTCATCCCAGCCGCTTCACTGCTGGCTGGCTGCGAACTGCTCCAGTGAGTCTTGGAGGTCACTGGCCGATGAAACCAACAGGACCACATCATCTGAAAAAATCAGTGATGAGACCCTGAGCCCACCAAAATGGAAACCCTCCTCCCCCCGACTATGCCATGATATCCTGTCCATGAATATTACAAGCAGGATTAGTGACAAGGTGCAGCCCTGGCAGAGGCCAACCTCCACCGGAAATGAGTCCGACTTAATGCCGAGCACCCGAACACAGGTCTTGCTTTGTGAGTACAGAGATTGAATGGCCCTGAGAAAGGACCCCCTCACTCCATACTCCCACAGTACCTCCCACAGTATCTCCCGGGGTACCCAATCATACGCCTTCTCTAAGTCCACAAAACACATGTAGACTGGGTGGGCATACTCCCAGGCACCCTCCAAGATCCTTGTGAGAGTAAAGAGGTGGTCAGTTGTTCCACGACCAGGACGGAACCTGCATTGTCCCTCTTCATTCAGAGGTTCGACTTTCGGCCGAACCCTCCATTCCAGCACCCTGGAGTAGACTTTACCAGTAAGTGAGTAATGTGAGGCCCCTGTAGTTGGCACACACGCTCTGGTCCCCCTTTTTAAATATGGGGACCATCACCAGTTTGCCACTCCTTAGGCACTGTCCCAGACCTCAACGCAATGTTGAAGAGACGTCTCATCCAAGACAATCCCTCCACACCCAGAGCCTTCAGCATTTCTGGACGGATCTCATCAACCCCCGGGGCCTTGCCACTGCAGAGTTGTTTGACTACGTCAGTGACTTCCACCAGGGAAATTGATGAAAATCCTCCATCAGCTTCCAGCTCTGCTCCTACTATAGAGGGCACTCCGGTCTGATGCAGGAGTTCCTCAAAGTGTTCCTTCCAGCGCCGGATTACATCCTCAGTTGAGGTCAACAGAGTCCCATCCTTACTGGTGACAGCTTGAATGGTACCCCGTTTTCCCCTCCTGAGGTGCCCCACGGTCTGCCAGAAGCACCTTGGTGCTAACCGAAAACACTGCTTTGCCTCCTCCACAGAAGAGGCTGCTGCCCTTCGGGCCTGTCTGTACCTTGCAACTACCTCTAGAGTCCTCTGAGATAACAAATCCCGGAAGGACTCCTTCTTCAGTCGGACGGCTTCCCTGACGACTGGTGTCCACCACGGTGTTCAAGGGTTGCCGCCCTTTGAGGCACCTAAGACCTTCAGACCAAAGCTCTGCACTGCAGCTTCAGCAATGGAAGCTTTGAACATTGCCCATTCTGGTTCAATGCCCCCAACCTCCACAGGGATGCTAGAGAAGCTCTGCCGGAGGCGTGAGTTGAAGATCTGTTGGACAGTGGGCTCCTCCAGACGTTCCCAGTTCACCTGCACTATCCGTTTGGGCTTACCAGTTCTGTCCAAAGTCCTCCCCCACCCCCTGATCCAACTCACCACCAGATGGTGATCAGTTGACAGCTCTACCCCTCTCTTCACCTGAGTGTCCAGAACATGCAGCCTCAAATCAGATGATACGATCACAAAATTGATCATTGATCTTCGGCCTCAGGTGCTCTGGTACCATGTACACTTATGAGCAGTGGTGGGCACAGATAACCAAAAAATTAACTTCGATAACAGATAATCAGATAACTGAAAAGTTATCTTTGATAAAGATAAACCGATAAACCACCCAAAAATGTATCGGAAGTTACAGATAACCGATAAATTCCAGTATCGTTTCTAGTATATTTGCAACTACTAATAAACTGAATTTGAGTTTAAACACCATGATCGCTTCTGGAAACATCAAAGTGACAGCAGACCCAAAAAATAAGCCCACATTTCTATGTTTGAACATCCTGCCTCCTGTTGGAAGCTCTTATTTACTACACGGCTTACAGTGCCAAGACAAGCTGAGAGCAGTAACCAAGCCCAACGCTCCAGTCAGGCGGAGGTCTTGGAAAATAAAGTCATAGTGACTTATGGTTTGGTGTATAAATAAAATGAATACTGATAGAATAACTCCATTAATGTAAATTCTGTTGTTTGTACAAAGTTAAAACATAACATATATCTTTTAATGTTGAATAATGCACTAATTCTGAGGTTTTCTAACAAACACAGACAGATCGCAAAGGATTCTGGGTAAAATGTGCCTCTGCTAAACACTGATTGGTTCAGTCATTCACTATGTAAACCAACACGTTAATGTGATGTGTGTTGTGTGTTGGTGTTTACAGATGTGCTTTTGTAAAATATTTCATTTTTTATTTGTAAAAACAGGTATTTTTATGGAGCCCTGGAAGTGTCATCACAACATGTTTTGCATGTGGAGAGAATGTGAGAATGTTCAGATGATTTTTTATTCATGTGAGAATTTTTTGGACTTGGTCTTTTTTGGTCTTGTAATGTTTTTTTTGTTTTGTTTTTTTTTGTCTTTTTGTTTTTAAACTTTGTCTCCCATCGAGAGTTTTTGTAAATTAAGTTTGAAAAAACTTAACTTGTGATTAAAAATATACAGTGTCTGCTCATCTTCAGGACAAATACTGCCATGAACTAGTAGATGGCAGTAGAGGCCTTGAAATCTTTCTAAAACAAAATTCCAGATAACCCGACTTCCGGTTCCGGCCATGAGAGAGTAAGTTGCAAAGTGTTTTGGCTCTGCAGCTAAACCGAGTAAAAGCTTCAAAATTCGACAAAGTATGTGTTAAAGTGTCGGTCATTTAACCTTCTACAGTTATAAACCAAATAATACTCGTGAACACCGAATATGTCGCCTAAAAAAGGAACTTTGAAGTCGGCGGGGACTGATGAGGCGAGCGCAGATGAAACCTCCAGGAGGGGCAGTGAGGCCCGGGCTAATATGGATGGGACGAGTAACCAACAAGTGCTGGATGCTATAGCTGCCTTGTGCTCAGACTTATCTCAGGCAAAAAACGACATTTGTAGCACTCTACGAGGTGAAATTGCTGCATTGAGGGCCGATAATGATGCAGCCATCTCCTCTTTGACGAAGCGCCTGGACGAGCATGATGATAAGCTTAAAGAAATGGCGGAGGTGGCCGAGGGCACAGGTTACACTGTTGCCGAATTGGAGAACAAAGTTAAGCACCGTATCAAGCAAACTGGAGGAGCTCGCGGAGAAGTACATGGGCCTGGAGGGCCACTCCAGGAGACAAAATATTAGGGTGGTCGGGATAAAAGAGGGCAGAGAACACGGTCAGTGGGTGAGCAGTTTTGTGTCACAGTTGTTACAAGAGAAAGGTACTCTGAAGATTGGAGAGGACCCCATCTATATTTTTCGAGATCTGCCCCCAGAAGTGGTGAAACGTCACGCTGCGTTTACCCCAGCCAGGAAACTGCTACGTAATCAGCCCGGGGTGAGATTCGGCCTCCTGTACCCCGCCAGACTGAGAGTGACTCACAATGGATCAGAGCTTATGTTCACGGATGCGGACAAAGCCTATTGTTACGCACAGGAACACTTTGGTACAGCAGAAAGACGGTGACTGGAGAGAGACAGTGACGTGAGGACACCGAGGTGCGCAGAGAGAAAAAAGTGACGAGAGGCACCGAAGTGCACACGGCGAACTTTTGCATTATATAATCTGGGCTCGGGGAAGGTATGGTACTCACTCTTACGTTTATATTTGAATCTCACGCCATAAAGATGTTTATTCACTGTAGAGGGACATTTGTTACGCACTGTTATGCTTTGTCCAATGAGACTACGAGCAGCTGCAGTTGTCTTTGATTGTGGTTTTGGAAGTTAAGATAAAGAGCTTAGTTTTAGTTTGTTTTTTCTTTTCTTTTTATAGTCGTGGCATCCCCCCTTTTTTAGGATGCAGTATTTACGTGTTATGTTTTGCTCTGTTTTTTTTGTTCAGTGGGGTTTTACAAATGGGGAGGGGGAGGAACTGCACATGCACATAACAAATAAACTGTTATGTTTTGGGGGGTTTGGCTGGCCAAGATACTGTTTGTGTGTTTTGTGTGCACTCCAGGTGGTTTGTGGGGGGCGTGTCTGAAGCTGTGATGATGGATGATGCATCTCTCACCCTCCACTGTCATCACGCCAACCCCATGCACCTGATGAGCAGTTCATGTGCAGAGCTAAAGGACTACCAGATGAAGAGGATGCACCTGATGAGCAGTTCACGTGCAGAGCTAAAGGACTACCAGCTGAAGAGGATGCACCTGATGAGCAGTTCACGTGCAAAGCTAAAGGACTACCAGCTGAAGAGGATGCACCTGATGAGCAGTTCACGTGCAGAGCTAAAGGACTACCAGCTGAAGTGGATATCCTGATCAGCAGTTCACGTGCAGTTCCAAAGGACTTCCAGCTGAAGTAGATATCCTAATGATGTACTATATTTAAGCCATGACTGCTCTGTGTAAGGGGCTGGGGACTCAACCTTGTTGCCGCTGTGAGATGGTCGTTTGTCTAACACTGTGACACCGAGGATCGCTCCAGGTTTGATGCACCGTGCCTGTTAAGGAGATGGATGAGGGACACGCTCCATCAGCACACCTCAGAGGTAACTAAAGCTTTAAATGACTTTGAGTAATTAACAGTAGTAATTTGGCGTCTTGCACGCAGCAATATTTGAGCTACTCTGATAGTTGTGTAAATTCGCTCTTCACAGCCGTGGCGTGCGGATTGATGGTCCTCCACGGGTTGTGAGAGCTGTTTCTGTAATTTGAGTCTGAATTAGAACCTGAATGTGTTTGCTGATGGTGTGAACCCTAAACAGTATTTGTGTGAACAGTGTTGACTTACCTCACCTCTCATCCTTAACAGGCGCTGTCCGACTCATTAACCACCTGGGGGGTGCCGGCGGGAATTTCTGGGTCCAGAGCGTTTGGGCTCCAATCCCCTTGGGCGCTGGGAAGAGCGCGCCGTCCTCCACCCAACCAGACCATTGATGTATATATTTGCACTTGAAATAAATCTGTTATGTTCTTTGGAACCGCTCTCTGTTTCTTTAGCGCTGGGTCCTTGTCAGATGCTGGTTCGCTCCTCTAACCTGCGTCCAAACATAACATAAACGTGGTAATGTTTTATGTCAACACAAAGTCAATATGTAGGAAATGATAGAAGTGGTTCTGTGACCTACTGTACCTAGAATGTGAAAGGTGTTAATGAGCCTGTGCAGCAAGGAAAAGTCTTATCCCATCTCAAAAGCCTCAAAGCAGACATTATATTCTTACAAGAGACTCATTTAAAAAATGATGCGCATAATACATTAAGATGCAGATGGATCAATCAGGTATATCATTCAACATTTTCAGCCAAAGCTAGGGGGGTGGTTGTTCTCATTAAAAAAGGAGTTGCTTTCAAACAGACATCTACTGTAGTGGATAAAAATGGGAGATATGTGTTGGTTACGGGAGAGCTGCACGCCAACCCAATAATTATGGTGAATATTTATGGTCCTAATTTTGATGATTGTGAACTCTTTAGAAAAATCATTAGCCTAATACCTGACATTTCTAATGCGCAATTAATCATAGGTGGTGATTTTAATTGGGTGTTTGATCCATATTTAGACAAATCACAAACTCAAAAAATAATACATTTTAAAGCAAGGGATCTGGTTAAAGCATTTATGAAAAATTCAAATTTATGCGATGTTTGGCGGACTCTCAACCCAACTGGGAGAGAGTACTCTTTCCACTCTCAAGTATACAATGTATATTCAAGGATTGATTATTTTTTGGTTGGTGGTAAAATACTTCCTTCTGTCAGTGAATCCAAATATCATAACATAATTATATCGGATCACTGCCCAGTGACTTTCACTTTTAAAATAGGCAACTTAGTGAACTCAGAGAGGGGTTGGAGGTTTGACCCTCAACTTTTAAATAATACAAAATTCAAAGATTACTTAAAACTACACACTAATGTATTTTTTGATACAAATGATTTGGAAGATACCTCACAAGGTACTCTCTGGGAACCTATTGTTGGGTATTTTCTCCTCCAAACATTCTTAAAACCTTTAACAAGACAAACAGAGTCAAGAAACGCCAGTGAGACAGAAAGTCAAATTTTAGCTCGCGAGGAGTGCAGTCAGGCTGTACACCAAAGCTACACTAAAGTCTGGCCTGCGCTCCTGCTCTTTTTATTGGAGAAGCCCTAACCACATCATAAAACTTGTCCTAAGGGTGGGGGGAACAACGCAAGACAAGTTTCTTCCCGTAACATAAACACATACGTCAATGAGTGCAGCTGTAAGGAAAACAGTTCTTTCCTTTAATCTTATCGTCGAAGGTCAGCACATCCCGTTCGTTTGTTGCACTTATCATCTGTTCTGCATCTGCCTGGAGTGTCCTGTTCTTCACACTAAGCATCACATATCACAAGGCCATAAATTCACAACAGTCAAAACAACCTCCAGTTCTTTACTCCCAGTTCAGCCTGACCCCAGCATGCTAAAACAAAGTTGAATAATATGTGCATTCTCAGGGTTATCTTAAGACTGGTGCAAAACAGCACAATAACGTTTTCATAAGAAAGAAGACAAAGGTACAAATGTTTAACAGTGATAACATATATACAAAATCTTTAACATTCCCCTCCTGTTTATCGCCTGTTAAACATATAGTAGGCATCACCCAGCTTAGCACTTCTTTTGAGATTTTCACTAAGAGGTTCATCATGGTATGTTCTACAGGCTTACACCCCAGAGGTTATGTCATCATTGTCATCATCATCGGTGTCTGGGTCATCATACTTCCATTGGTCTGGGTACAGGTCATGAGAGCCCTCTTCCTCCTCGTCGTCGTTTTGCCCCAGGAGTGGATATGAAGCTGGTCCCCCTCCTGGTCCTGGACCTATTGCTGTGGTTATCATTCTATTTACAAGGCCTCGAAGACATGGAATACAACAACATCCACACAATGTTAGAACTGCAGCAAATACGGCTATAGACACTAATAGTGAAGAAATCAAAGACCTCCATTTTCCCATCCCTTCCAGCCACCAATCCCAGCCTTCGGTGTTTACTCCACTGTGCTCTTTCATCTTCCTGTTCAACGTCCTCAGCCCGTCGATGGCTTGAGTGAGGCTGCCATCTGCAGCTGTGTTGTTGGGAATGAATGTGCAGCATTGTTCTCCGAACATGGCACAAACACCTCCTTTTTCTGCCAACAACATATCCAGAGCAATACGGTTCTGGAAGGCCATAAGGGACGTGGCTTCTAACTGCGAATGGACAGCCTTAAACCCTTCCTCAGTCCAATTTCCTAATTTCTGCACATTGTAGTGGATGTAGTTTATTCTGTCCACGTTCTTATTAATTGAACACCACCAACAGATGGAGGATTCGAATCCAGCTGCTATCTGATCAGCCAGTTTATACTCGTCAGGCACTCCTCTGGGGACTCCTATCGCATCAATATATGTTGGATCTCCCACTCCTTTCCAATCTCTTTTTACTCTATGTCTGATTATGCCTTTCTGCCAGTCTTCAGGAATGAGAGAGGCTGTATATGTCATGACTTCTTCAGGTGTCATGGGCATGGCTTTAACTGGTAACAATAATGATATTAATGCACAATAACCTGACACATTTCTTGGCAGTCTGTCAAAGATTCTGTTATCACCACACCACCACCATACGTCACTCCTACTGACAGGTTTGAATGTGGGATTACTATGGACCACATCCTTACACCAGGCAGTGTGGTTTAAGCTACCCAAAGTCTTACTTGTCCCTGTCAAGTTTACACATGTATGGTTAGCATGCCCAACTTTGCTTGAAAATAAAGGTTTAATCTTAGTCAATTTGGTCAATGGATAGATCTTGTCCCACTTAGAACAATCGTTGCTCGCTGCAATGTATGTCTGTGTCATTACAGTCAACAGACAGTCTGTGGGTAATGCTGCCGGTATTACCTGTAATATAGGTCTGGGTCCCATACATACAACACAGTCCTTCTTTGTAGCTAGTCCTGCTTGTTCTGCCATTAAAAGCCAATTGTTATTTTGTCCACTAATTCCTGTGGTTACCAGGAACCAGTCATCTGTTTCATGTGTTTTGTGCCTTGTATGGACACCCCCTTTGACGTACTTAATTCTGTCAATATTGGTTGCTGTACTCTATCTGTTTCACAGAGGAAAAAATGGAAATACGGATCTTTTCCTGATTTGTATACCCAAAGGAGGAACAACCAACAGTCTCCCTTTATATCAGGTGGGAATATGGTTCCTTTTTCTGTGGTATTCACCACTATAAACAGCTTATCATCTGTTTGATACATTTTAAGAATTTGACTCTGGTACTTAGCCCACTCGGTTTGTGCCCATCCTGGTGTCCATCTACTCCATTCATTGGCTACCAACGTTTCCCATCTCTTATCTAGTTGATCATTGGTCATATACCATGAGAAACTATTTCCGTAATTAGTCCCTCTGTCACCATCCCATGTTCCATGGGTAAGAGCACTATATGGTACAGAGATGACCACAGAAGCATTTCTAGGAATGCAGGCTTGTACACCAAATCGGTACGCATTGTTCCTATCACACCTATGTACTGTGGCATTTATTATCGGACTGGGGTCTTCGTTACTTCTTTTTGGTCTCTGCAATCTGCGGATGTGATCCTTATTATCATGTCCCGTGCTTATGGCTTTTAATAATAAGCCCAATCCGAAAAAGAAAAGTAGCATAATAAGGACTGTCCATGGGGTCCAGGAACCCTCGTTCTTTTTGTTTTTTCTTTCGCCATTTCTGCACACTACAGCACACCTATGTTCAGAACAGTGGTTTCTTAATGTCTTCTGCTAGCTTTCGTGTCTAGCCTGGATCTTAACACCAAGCTCACACACTATTACTAGTCTTATCCTACTGTTCTTACTGTTTGTCTGTGTCTGCAGAAATGACTTTCTTACAGTGAGTTAAATGAATCCATGTACTTCTTTCCCCAATTTTCAAAGCTGTGGGTGTTGTGAGTAGTACTTGATGGGGCCCTTCCCACTTAGGTGAATGCCAGTGTTTTCTCTTGATGCTCTTATCAACACCCAGTCTCCAGGTACCACTTTAGGGTCATCCTGTGGAGAAATGGGATCATCAGTGTTTGAAACTCTCCCTCGTTGTCTTTCTAACATCTTCCTCATGTAATCTGCCAAATTGGCTTCCTCAGGTACATCCCAAATTTGCCCATAATATGGCATTCGGTATTTTCTGCCAAACAATGTTTCATACGGTGTCAACCCCATGGTACTAGTTATGTTTATATACATTTTTACCAAATCTACACAATGTGTCCATGGTCTGCCTGTCTCCTCCATTGTCTTTCTAAGTCTGTTTTTTTACTGTTCCATTCATCCTTTCCACTAATCCAGCACTTTGTGGATGATAAGCACAATGATTTTGAGATTAATCTGTAGCGCTTCTCCTACGTATTGCACTATTGTATTAACAAAATGCGCTCCATTATCTGAATAGACTGTTTCTGGTATTCCAAATCGTGGAATGATGTCTTTGCACAATGCTTTAGCCACTGTAAGTGCATCTGCATGTTTTGTGGGGAACAATTCTACCCATTTTGAGAACGCATCAATTATGACTAAACAAAATTCTTTTCCTTCATGTTTACTCAGCTGTATATAATCCATATGAATCACTTGAAAGGGATATTGTGGTGTTGGAAATTTGCCTCTTTGGGGTCTCAAATTGCCTTGTGAGTTGTGTTTTGCACATGTCATGCATGCTCTACAATGCTGTTTTGCATATGCATCGAACCCATAAAGACAAAAAATAGATTGCAATTGCGATATCATACCCCCTGATGAGACATGCGTCACGCCATGGCTCATGATAGCTGCCCATTTAAACATATTTTTTTGGCAATATGGGTTTCTTTTGTGGTCATAAGTACAAATTATTTGCGAATGTAGCTCCTTTGTTTAACCACATCTGCCTTTCTTTCTCAGGTGCCTGCTGTTGCATCTCAGCAAGCAGTATGTGACCTAAGTGCAAATCTGGAGTGGTTTCCTGTACAACAAAATAGAAGAAGCTGCTGCTGCTGCCGCCTTCGCAGCTCTGTCAGCAAAATCATTTCCTTGTGAAACTATATCAGAGTCTTTGGTGTGAGCCGCACATTTGCATATAGCAATTTGTTTAGGCAATTTCACAGCTTTCAGTAGTGCAGTTAGGAGAGTGGCATGAGTCACCGGCTTTTCCAGATGATGTCACCATTCCACGCTCTTCCCACAGTTTTGCAAACACATGCACTGTGCTGAAAGCGTACTGGCTGTCTGTATAAATTGTTACAGCCGTACCTTTAAACAGATGGCAAGCTGCAGTTAAAGCAACTAATTCAGCTGCTTGTGCTGAAAATGACGATGGCAATGAAGCAGAATCCAATACTTCTGAATTTGTGACAACAGCATATCCAGATTGTGTTTGTCCATAAGCATTTTTAGTGGAAGAACCATCCACATACACAATTGTACTGTTTGGGATGGGTGTGTCCTGGAGGTCTGGGCGTGCTTTCATACAGACTGTTGCTACATCAAGACAATTGTGCGGCTCACCATCCTCAGGTAAAGGTATCAATGTGGATGGATTCAATGTTGTGCAGCGCTCTACCGTAAGGTGTGGTTGTGATAATAGCAAGGACATGCACGAAAGATGTCTTGCTGGGGACAAAAAGCTCATGTTTGTCTGCAACAGAAGTGCAGAAACTGCATGTGGAACTTTCAATGTCAGCTGATGGAATAGAACAACATTACTTCTACTTTGAACAGCCATAGAGGCTGCAATTACAGCTCGCACGCAGTGAGGCAATGCACTTGCTACTGTATCCAATTTGGAAGAATAGTAAGCCACTGGTTGTAATTTTGTACCATGTGACTGTACTAAGACACTTGTCATAAAATTATTTTTACAATCCACTGTTTGAGTAAATGGTTTACTATAATCTGGTAGTGTCAAAACTGTAGATGACACTAACGTTTGTTTTACTTTTACAAAAGCTTCCTCAGCTTCTTTGTTCCATTTCAGCACAGTTGACATTGAAATATCATCTTTGTACATCAAATCAGAAAGTGGACTAGTCAATTCTGCATAGCAGGGAATCCATGCCCTGCAGTAATTAGTCAGTCCAAGAAATGACATCATCTGTCTTTTAGTTTGTGGTTTCGGAGCATATAAAATCGCTTCCTTCCTGTCAGACAGGATAGTACGCCCTGTGGCTGATAATTCATGTCCTAAATATTTTACTTTATCCCTACACAACTGAACTTTGTTTTTACTCACTTTGTGGCCATTATTAAATAAGAAACATAATAATGCTACTGTGTCAGTTATGCAGTTTTCTCATGTGTCAGAGGCAATCAAAATGTCATCAACATACACTAATAGTTGGCTATCTGCCGGTGGAACGAAATTGGCTAAACATGCTGACATGACTTGAGAATAAATAGTTGGACTCTCTGCGTAACCCTGCGGTAATCTGGTAAATGTATATCGTTGTCCTTTAAAGGTAAACGCAAACCAGAATTGACTATCTGGGTGTACTGGCACAGAGAAAAATGCATTACTTATGTCAATTACTGAGAAACTATTAGAATTTGGTCTCAGCGAATTTAACAAGGTGTGTGGGTCTGGAACACATGGTGCTCTTTTAATCACAGCAGCATTTACTGCCTGCAGATCTTGAATCATTCTCCATCCCACTGAGGGCGGAGCCTTTATTACAGGAAATATGGGTGTGTTACATGGTGAATCTGGGCATGGCACTATTACTCCTGCTGCTAACAAATCCTATATTACTGGCCTAATTCCTTCAATTGCATCAGGTTTCAATGGATATTGTCTTACACATGGTCTGTATTCTGTTTTTGGTCTTATAACTACAGGTTGTGCATTTTTAATCAGTCCTACGTCTGAAGGACCTGTTGTCCACAATCCTGATGGTACTGAAGAAAGAAGATCATCTTCTTCAGGACTCAACTGAAACACTCAGGATTGTGAAGTGGACACATCAATATGTGTTCCGGCTGTCAGCACTAATGAGACATTAACTGGCACTTTATACAATTTAGTTGATGGGCTGAACTCCGTTCGTGGTCCAACTCTGCTCCAATCAGTGGCTGACAAAGCTGTCATGACTATCAGTCCCAAATCTTGCCATTCTGTCAAATATGGTTTACAAAGTGACACATGTAATGGCATACCTGTGAATCTCAATTTTAAAACATCTTCAGTGGCACCTGTCACTGTTATGACAGCTGTGGAGTTGCCATCATGAATCAAATCTGTCATTGTCAGCTTCACAGGTGAAATGTCTTTCAATTTGTTTTCATAGTCACCATCCGGACCTGGAGGATCTTTATGCCACATTGTGACATGCAGGTCAGGTGGTGACATCTTTTGTTCAGGATGTTTCAGTAGGGCTGTTGCTTGCAAGACGACATCTTTACCCCATCCTGCAGCATCTTCTTCAGAAATGTCAAATGTATAGTAATAGTGGAATGTGGGGTCATCGCTTTCTTCTCTCACCATGTTAACACCACCTGTGCGCTTAACAACTAATTTCCCTTGTTCCACAATTATGGACAAGCCCAATGCAGTCAATCCGTCTCGTCCTAGCAGATTTACGGGACACTGTGGCATGTTCAACAATGGCATTGTACACGCCATTCCAAAGGGATCTTCCAAGGTTATGGGTTTAGTAATAGGGACGTCTGATGTTTGTCCATTTGCAGAGCGAACCCTGAAGGTTTCGTTGCTTAGTTTATGGACAGGTATGTTGTTATTACATGTGGTTCTACATGCTCCTGTGTCACAAAGAAATACCACTGGTTGTCCATTTACTAACAAAGTCACTTCCGGTTTTGGTACTGGATTTCCCAGTAAGGCACATAAATCCATATCGCACTCAGATTCGCTGTCTGAAGTGGTGCCATGGATTATGGAATCTAGTCATTGTGGATACTGTGGTTGTGGAGGATTATTCCGTTGTGGAATTCTTCCTGCTGCGCCATCAGCAGGTGGATTCGAACAATTTCTAGACATGTGTCCCTCTCTTCCACAGTTCCAACAAATCAGGGGACCACGTGGTGGCCCTCCCTGTCTGCGCTGCTGTTGCGGTTGCCATGGTCCTTGACGTTGTGGCTGTCCACCTTGTCTGTTCTGCCATGGCTTTTGGGGGCGTTTCCACTTCTTCTGCTGTCTTAAGTTACCCTGTTGGTAATATATTTCATCATCTCCTTGTGCTACATACACTCCTTTGTCGCTGTGCAACTTAGTGAACTCAGAGAGGGGTTGGAGGTTTGACCCTCAACTTTTAAATAATACAAAATTCAAAGATTACTTAAAACTACACACTAATGTATTTTTTGATTCAAATGATTTGGAAGATACCTCACAAGGTACTCTCTGGGAAACCTATTGTTGGGTATTTTCTCCTCCAAACATTCTTAAAACCTTTAACAAGACAAACAGAGTCAAGAAACGCCAGTGAGACAGAAAGTCAAATTTTAGCTCGCGAGGAGTGCAGTCAGGCTGTACACCAAAGCTACACTAAAGTCTGGCCTGCGCTCCTGCTCTTTTTATTGGAGAAGCCCTAACCACATCATAAAACTTGTCCTAAGGGTGGGGGGAACAACGCAAGACAAGTTTCTTCCCGTAACATAAACACATACGTCAATAAGTGCAGCTGTAAGGAAAAACAGCTTCTTTCCTTTAATCTTATCGTCGAAGGTCAGCACATCCCGTTCGTTTGTTGCACTTATCATCTGTTCTGCATCTGCCTGGAGTGTCCTGTTCTTCACACTAAGCATCACATATCACAAGGCCATAAATTCACAACAGTCAAAACAACCTCCAGTTCTTTACTCCCAGTTCAGCCTGACCCCCAGCATGCTAAAAACAAAGTTGAATAATATGTGCATTCTCAGGGTTATCTTAAGACTGGTGCAAAACAGCACAATAACGTTTTTCATAAGAAAGAAGACAAGGTACAAATGTTTAACAGTGATAACATATATACAAAATCTTTAACATTCCCCTCCTGTTTATCACCTGTTAAACATATAGTAGGCATCACCCAGCTTAGCACTTCTTTTGAGATTTTCACTAAGAGGTTCATCATGGTATGTTCTACAGGCTTACACCCCAGAAGTTATGTCATCATTGTCATCATCATCGGTGTCTGGGTCATCATACTTCCATTGGTCTGGGTACAGGTCATGAGAGCCCTCTTCCTCCTCGTCGTCGTTTTGCCCCAGGAGTGGATATGAAGCTGGTCCCCCTCCTGGTCCTGGACCTATTGCTGTGGTTATCATTCTATTTACAAGGCCTCGAAGACATGGAATACAACAACATCACACACAATGTAGAATCGCAGCAAATACTGCTATAGACACTAATAGTGAAGAAATCAAAGACCTCCATTTTCCCATCCCTTCCAGCCACCAATCCCAGCCTTCGGTGTTTACTCCACTGTGCTCTTTCATCTTCCTGTTCAACGTCCTCAGCCCGTCGATGGCTTGAGTGAGGCTGCCATCTGCAGCTGTGTTGTTGGGAATGAATGTGCAGCATTGTTCTCCGAACATGGCACAAACACCTCCTTTTTCTGCCAACAACATATCCAGAGCAATACGGTTCTGGAAGGCCATAAGGGACGTGGCTTCTAACTGCGAATGGACAGCCTTAAACCCTTCCTCAGTCCAATTTCCTAATTTCAAGACTGGATCATCATGTTGCACCGGTACGCCATCCC
Source organism: Thalassophryne amazonica (assembly GCF_902500255.1). Classification (NCBI taxonomy): domain Eukaryota; kingdom Metazoa; phylum Chordata; class Actinopteri; order Batrachoidiformes; family Batrachoididae; genus Thalassophryne; species Thalassophryne amazonica. Next base: position 14,485,163 of record NC_047111.1, on the reverse strand, counting down.
GGTCTACAGGATTCCAATCTCCGCATACCTGACTCCATTTAGGGCCACATGCTTTCATCCATACTTGTTGGACTTCAACGCCATCGAGGTGGTAAGATTTTCTTATATTTTCTATGTCTTGCATAAATCCTTCAATATCGACATGTGGTGATGATATCATGTCGACTGCTGCTTTAATATCATCAGCATTCCATGTCCGATATACGAGCATGGTTGGTCGATGTCCTGCTGTGCCTCCACGAGGATTTGGTACTTCTATCATAGGATAGGCACCGTCCTGGTCACTGTGTTCCTCCATGGGAGGAGCTGTAGGCACTTTTGTTTGACTGCGTGTTTGTGGCTTTTCTTGTTTTTCACTTTTTACCTTAGGTTTTACTGCCAAATCATACTGTGGTGGCGGTACGTCATCATCCTTTGGTAGAGGAGGATATAACTGTGTTGTTACCGACGATCCAGCCGACGGTGGTTGTTGAGGTTGTTCTGGTTCTCTGTGCTGAATTATCACATCTTCTTCTGCCTTACCTACGCCTTTCTTTTTCCTTGCTTTCTCTAATCGTCGCTTCTCTGCTCCCTTCTGTCTGTTCTCCACTAAATCTGCCCCTATTTTCTGCTTCTTTTTCTTATCACCTTTATGTTCCTCTTCTGACCTTTCCTTCAACTTCTGAATACTAGTCAGGTTCAGTCATCCGTCAAAGTCATGTTTATTTATCCAGGTCTCCAATTTCTTAGTTGCTTTTGGATTTTTTGCTTCCATAAATTTCCAGTCGTCAGTTGATAAATTTTCCTTATTTTTAGACGTCTTTCCCCCCATTTTTATTATTATTCTTTGTTATAATTTGGACTTCAGATGGGGGCACACCTAGGGTGTTCTAAATCTGAAGTTTTTCACTTTCTTTGGACGTGACACTTAACAGTCCGTCGTGTGGTTGATTCCTTTCACCTCCCCGTAGGAAGCGGAATCACTTGCCTCTGCTTCCACACACACGGTTGTCACTTACGTTGTCCAAAGTATTACACTCTCACACTTTTATTCTCAAAACCGGTATTACTTCGTATTTAAAACAGAGGAGTCCGTACCCTCCTTCCGGAATTTAACTACGTGCGTCCTTCGCAAACCGTAGAGGAGTCCGCCCTCCTCGCGGAGTTTAACTGCTTTACATTAACAGACGATTCCACGCCATCGTTTACGGAGTTTAACTGTTTATGTGATCACACTTTTATTCCCTACCGGTACGCGTATATAAACAGAGGAGTCCGCACCCTCCTTCGGAATTTAACTACGTGCGTTCCTCGCCATCGTAGAGGAGTCCGACCTCCTTACAGAGTTTAACTGTGTTTCATTAACAGACGATTCTGTATCATCGCTTGCGGAATTTAACTGTTTATGTGATCTGATCACCATTCACTCAGTACTGTTACAAAGAAATTCTACTCACTGACTCGACTTCCTGTCTGTCTTCTTCGGGAAAATCTCGTCAACCAGACGATGCCAACGGCGGTCGACAACTGCAGACACGATCAATCGATCGGAACTTGGCCAAGGATTTTCGTCTGGACTTGACGACCCCCGCCGGACACCTCCGGTATTGTTGAGATCCCGGACGTAGCCTCCAGTCAATGTTGGGTATTTTCTCCTCCAAACATTCTTAAAACCTTTAACAAGACAAACAGAGTCAAGAAACGCCAGTGAGACAGAAAGTCAAATTTTAGCTCTCGAGGAGTGCAGTCAGGCTGTACACCAAAGCTACACTAAAGTCTGGCCTGCGCTCCTGCTCTTTTTATTGGAGAAGCCCTAACCACATCATAAAACTTGTCCTAAGGGTGGGGGGAACAACGCAAGACAAGTTTCTTCCCGTAACATAAACACATACGTCAATGAGTGCAGCTGTAAGGAAAAACAGTTTCTTTCCTTTAATCTTATCGTCGAAGGTCAGCACATCCCGTTCGTTTGTTGCACTTATCATCTGTTCTGCATCTGCCTGGAGTGTCCTGTTCTTCACACTAAGCATCACATATCACAAGGCCATAAATTCACAACAGTCAAACAACCTCCAGTTCTTTACTCCCAGTTCGCCTGACCCCAGCATGCTAAAACAAAGTTGAATAATATGTGCATTCTCAGGGTTATCTTAAGACTGGTGCAAAACAGCCACAATAACGTTTCATATGAAAGAAGACAAAGGTACAAATGTTTAACAGTGATAACATATATACAAAATCTTTAACACCTATAAGGCATACATCAGAGGCTGCATAATTTCTTTTCAGGCTGGTCAGAGGAAGCAAATCACAAGAATATAAATGATTGTTTTAAATTGTTCTATGAACCCCTTTACAGCTTCATATAGACAAATCTCACTGTTAAATTCAGATCAGAAAATCCTGGCTAAAATCTGGGCAAAAAGACTCAGCAAAGTGATGGGGAAACTGGTCGACTCTGATCAGACTGGCTTTGTCCCAGACACGTGCTCACATAGTAATCTTAGGCGTTTGTTCAACATAATTTACTCTCCCAGAATGCAACAGGAATTAGTACTGCTTAGTTTAGATGCCGAAAAGGCATTCAACTAACTTGAATGGCCTTACCTCTTTGCTGTTTTGGAAAAGTTTGAACTGTGAAATAATTTCATTTCATGGATTAAAGTGCTCTACAAGGACCCCTCAGCCAAAATACATACAAACCAAACATTATCCTCCCAATTTAAGCTCTGGAGAGGTATAAGGCAGGGTTGTGTTTTAAGTCCATTACTCACTAGAACCCCTGGCAAAATCTATTCATAGAAAACCTCAAATACATGGTTATAACACAAAATATACATTGAATAAAATCTCTTTATACGCGGATGACATTTTATTATATGTGACACAACCACAGATCTCTATCCCGGCTATTCTTTCAGTCATCAACGAATTTGGAACTTTTTCCGGGTATAGGATTAACTGGGGTAAAAGTGAGCTACTGCCTGTAAGTTTGGACCGGTCTGATTGGCTTGCATCTCTCCCTTTTAAAGTGGCCTCAGAAAAAATTACATATTTAGGTATAACAATAACAACATTTTATGGCTCACTTTTAAGTAATAACTTTACCCCATTGCTAGGAAAGCTGAAAGATAATATTCTGTTTTGGAAGACACTTCCCATTTCACTTGTAGGCAGGGTGAACGCAATAAAAATGGTATTCCTCCCACAATTTTTGTATTTGCTACAAAATGTACCCATGTTACACAAAATTCTTGGAGGACTATCCCTTCCTAGCTTTATGCATTACTATTGGGCTGTAAACATAAAAACAATCTCTTGTCTTCTTGATGACACAGCCCTGATCCCTAAAGGGCTGCAGATGGAACGAGAGGATTGTCTTCCATACTCTATAGGGGCAATACTACTTTCTCCCGCCACAGACTGGTGAGCGTTATAATAATAATCCTATCATTAGATAGTTAGGACTCTTTCTCTCCGATGTTCTGTCTGAGTTATTTCATTAGTTACTTCATCCAAACCATCAACATGTTTATTAGACCCCATTCCTACCAGGCTGCTCAAGGAAGCCCTACCATTATTTAATGCTTCGATCTTAAATATGATCAATTTATCTTTGTTAGTTGGCTATGTACCACAGGCTTTTAGGTGGCAGTAATTAAACCATTACTTAAAAAGCCATCACTTGACCCAGCTATCTTAGCTAATTATAGGCCAATCTCCAACCTTCCTTTTCTCTCAAAAATTCTTGAAAGGTTAGTTGTAAAACAGCTAACTGATCATCTGCAGAGGAATGGTCTATTTGAAGAGTTTCAGTCAGGTTTTAGAATTCATCATAGTACAGAAACAGCATTAGTGAAGGTTACAAATGATCTTCTTATGGCCTCGGACAGTGGACTCATCTCTGTGCTTGTTCTGTTAGACCTCAGTGCGCTTTTGATACTGTTGACCATAAAATTTTATTACAGAGATTAGAGCATGCCATAGGTATTAAAGGCACTGCGCTGCAGTGGTTTGAATCATATTTGTCTAATAGATTACAATTTGTTCATGTAAATGGGGAATCTTCTTCACAGACTAAAGTTAATTATGGAGTTCCACAAGGTTCTGTGCTAGGACCAATTTTATTCACTTTATACATGCTTCCCTTAGGCAGTATTATTAGACGGTATTGCTTAAATTTTCATTGTTACGCAGATGATACCCAGCTTTATCTATCCATGAAGCCAGAGGACACACACCAATTAGCTAAACTGCAGGATTGTCTTACAGACATAAAGACATGGATGACCTCTAATTTCCTGCTTTTAAACTCAGATAAAACTGAAGTTATTGTACTTGGCCCCACAAATCTTAGAAACATGGTGTCTAACCAGATCCTTACTCTGGATGGCATTACCCTGACCTCTAGTAATACTGTGAGAAATCTTGGAGTCATTTTTGATCAGGATATGTCATTCAAAGCGCATATTAAACAAATATGTAGGACTGCTTTTTTGCATTTACGCAATATCTCTAAAATCAGAAAGGTCTTGTCTCAGAGTGATGCTGAAAAACTAATTCATGCATTTATTTCCTCTAGGCTGGACTATTGTAATTCATTATTATCAGGTTGTCCTAAAAGTTCCCTAAAAAGCCTTCAGTTAATTCAAAATGCTGCAGCTAGAGTACTGACGGGGACTAGAAGGAGAGAGCATATCTCACCCATATTGGCCTCTCTTCATTGGCTTCCTGTTAATTCTAGAATAGAATTTAAAATTCTTCTTCTTACTTATAAGGTTTTGAATAATCAGGTCCCATCTTATCTTAGGGACCTCGTAGTATCATATCACCCCAATAGAGCGCTTCGCTCTCAGACTGCAGGCTTACTTGTAGTTCCTAGGGTTTGTAAGAGTAGAATGGGAGGCAGAGCCTTCAGCTTTCAGGCTCCTCTCCTGTGGAACCAGCTCCCAATTCAGATCAGGGAGACAGACACCCTCTCTACTTTTAAGATTAGGCTTAAAACTTTCCTTTTTGCTAAAGCTTATAGTTAGGGCTGGATCAGGTGACCCTGAACCATCCCTTAGTTATGCTGCTATAGACGTAGACTTCTGGGGGGTTCCCATGATGCACTGTTTCTTTCTCTTTTTGCTCTGTATGCACCACTCTGCATTTAATCATTAGTGATCGATCTCTGCTCCCCTCCACAGCATGTCTTTTTCCTGGTTCTCTCCCTCAGCCCCATCCAGTCCCAGCAGAAGACTGCCCCTCCCTGAGCCTGGTTCTGCTAGAGGTTTCTTCCTGTTAAAAGGGAGTTTTTCCTTCCCACTGTAGCCAAGTGCTTGCTCACAGGGGGTCGTTTTGACCGTTGGGGTTTTACATAATTATTGTATGGCCTTGCCTTACAATATAAAGCGCCTTGGGGCAACTGTTTGTTGTGATTTGGCGCTATATAAAAAAATTGATTGATTGATTGATAATACGGTGAGAGTTTTGAAACAGATGTTAAAACACTTGAAACTTAAAACATTTTCGCTGTACCTACCTATCTCATCCAACCCTTCGTTTCACCCTTCATATACAGATGGAGCTTTTTATTTATGGAGAGAATTGGGCCTGTGTGTGATTAAAGACCTTTATTTGGACAACTCTTTGTTGACATTTCAACAATTACAAGAAAGATTTGATTATCAAACAGTCATTTCTTTAGGTATTTATAAATATGAAATTATATCAGGTCTTTTATACCACAATACCAAAATATTGTTCCAGATGTATTGGATAGATGTCTAAGTGAAAGCTCAGGCCCCGAGTTGAGAATATCGGCAATTTATAGTATACTCCAAGAAGTAGGTAATCCATCGACTGTTCATATCAAAGAAGAGTGGAAGAAGGAATTTGGGGTAGCTATTAGTGAAGAAATTTGGAAACAGGCTTTACTCAATATAAGCAATATTTCAATAAATGCTCATCACTGCTTAATACAATACAAGATTGTGCATAGGTTACATTATTCAAGATTGAAAATTCATCAAATTTACCCAACAAGTTCACCTTTGTGTGAAAAATGTATGACGGAGCAAGGCACATTACTTCATTCCTATGCACTCTGCTCTAAGTTACAGCCATTGTGGGCAATATTTTTGATTTTCTATCAAAAGTTCTAAAAGTCAGAATATCCCCCAATCCAATCCAACAAGGAATATGAACCATGCACAATTGTGTTTGTAGCATACTCTTTAGTTATTGCGAAGAAGCTCATTCTACAGTTTTGGAAAGGCAGTGACACTCCCACATTTAAGAAGTGGGTCACAGAACTGACAGGTACATTACACCTTGAGAGAATACGATATTCACTTAATAATGACATAAACATTTTCAACAGGATTTGGCAGCCCTTGTTATCGTTTCTAGAAAATGGCTAGCATGTGCAGTAAGGGGTGGGTAAGGGAGGGTGTCAGGGGGTTCTATGTTCATGTATTAATATTTGTGGAGTAATAGGACTTTAAGTTCAATTTTGTTTTTTTTATATATTTACTTTTTAATATTATTACTGAAGAGGGAATGGAAGTGTGAGTGATGTTTATATTTGTTTACTTAGCAAGCCTCATTATAATATAAAAAAACTGTCAAAATGCATGTTTAAATACTGTTCATGCCTCTAATAAAAATATTTTAAACAAAATTCCAGATAATCCATGTCTGCTGCGACATTTAAGATGCGTGGAATTTAACAAAAGCAAATACAATAACGTCTATAAACCCAGAGAATATATTCACGAGAGTTTTAGGCACTAGAGTTTAATGCTGTTGTCCGTGGAGCCTGAACAGAGTGTCTGAAATGCATTTGTCCTGTCGTGAACGTACTAATCCTACCCATAATGCACTGCTTGGCACAGCATGTCCACACTAAAACCTTAAAAATTAGCACTTTACTTTAAACTAAAACATATATCTGTTGTTTTCACTTTATAAAACTTCAGACATGACAATAATTTTAAATAACTTGTCCAAAATTAGTTGGTTAAAATTTGAACCATAAGTTTAAAAATGTATGACTCTGGATGACTTGGGTGATATTGCCAGCATATCAGTATGGTGTTAAAGGAAATGATTTTTCTTTTTTCTTTTCTTTTCTTAAAAACCAGGTTTTCTTTTGCCTGCAGAGGATAGTGTTTATAGAAGCAGCTGTCTTCTGTTTGCAGAGGGTGGAACCATACATCTGTTATGAAACTTTTATCAGGTAGGTGCTCAACTGATTTTCAATTTTAGAAATGTTTGTTGCTGTTCAGCTTTGTTTACTACGTTATCGGTCTAAATTACCAGACAAAAATCATTGGAAGATAATTAGTGTGATAATGGTTTTTAAAGTTATCTAAAAAGATAATCCGATAATGAAAATGTTATCTTCGATAATTATCTGTTATCGGATTATTGGAACTGTGCCACCATGCTTATGAGCATCCTTATGTTCGAACATGATGTTCGTTATGGACAGTCCGTGACTAGCACAGAAGTCCAATAGCAAACGACCATTTGTGTTTAGATCAGGGAGGCCAATTCTCCCAATCACACCTCTCCAGGTGTCTCTGTCATTGCCCACGTGTGCTTTGAAATCCCCCAGCAGAAAAATGGAGTCTCTCACCGGAGCGCCATAGAGGACTCCATTCAGGGACTCCAAGAAGGCCGAATACTCCAAAATGCTGTTTGGTGCATACGCACAAACAACAGTCAGAGTTCCCCCCCGCCACCCAAAGATGCAGGGAGGCGGCCCTCTCTCGTCTACTGGAGTAAACTCCAACATAGCGGCGCTCAGCTGGGGACTCGTGAGTATCCCCAACCCGCCCACGCCTCATCCCTCTGGGCAACTCCAGAGCTAGAATAAGGTCCAACTCCTATCAAGGAGAGTGGTTTCGGAAGCCGAGGGTGTGCGTAATTAGAAATTACAAGAAATTACAGAAAACTGTCTACTTGATTTTGTGATGACATGAACTGATGAGAGAATGTAAATGGACTGCATTTATATAGCGCATTTCCATCTGCATCAGACGCTCAAAGTGCTTCACAATAATGCGTCACATTCACCCTGATGTGAGCGTGCCTGCCATAACAAGGTACTCACCACACACCAGGAGCAACTAGGGCCCTTAGTGATTTTACATCAGGCTGGGAATTTGAACCGAGGATTGCTCTGGTCTCATGCCCATGCTTAACCACTAGACCATCACCCCACCCATAAGTTCAATCAATATTCGGATTTCATTATTAAAAACCACAAACACAATACATCTGAAATTTTATTTTATGATTTTCACTTCATACTTAATCACAAAATGCTTCATTCTCATGCCAAAAAGTTTAATTTCTGAATAATTTCAACACAGATTTGCGGATTTCTTCTGATTGTATTCCATAAATGATGGGCTGGAGGCTACTTGGGATCATACGGAACAAAATGGAAGAGAATTTCCTGTAATAAGAGAACTGTGGGAAGCGATGCAGGACAACGATCATCATTCCACAAATAAACATGATCAGATAGACGATGAGATGAGTGCTGCAGGTCTTTAAGGCCTTCTTGTTCAGAGATTTGTTCTTACTGGTCAGACAGACGACTGTAATCTTAGTGTATGTGAGAACGATGCTGCTGATAGAAGATGTAAGTAAGACCACAGTGAAGGTGAGACCGTAAACATTATTGATGATGACACTGTCACAGGATAGTTTGAACAGTGAGGCGTTGTCACAGTAAAGATTTGTGATCAGAGTCCTGCATCTGTTGAGTCGGACGGACAGACCGATCAGAATCCCGACCAGAACAAAACCCACTCCCCAGGCAGAGAGCGACAGCTTCCACACCATCTTACTGGTCATGATGGTGGTGTAGTGAAGAGGATTACAGATGGCCACGTATCTGTCAAAAGCCATAATCATGAGCACAGTGTGAGCAGTAGTTGCGCATAAATGTAAAATGAATGCTTGGACGACACACTCGTGAAAATTAATGATGCGTTCAGATGTGGACATCAACATGTCTGAGAGTAAATGTGGTATCGCGACACAGTTTCCCAGGATGTCGTTAAGTGACAGGTTACAGTAAAGCAGAAACATGGGCTGGTGAAGGTTCTTATTGATAAAAATCAGAAGTGTGATGCCTGCGTTTGCCACCATAATAAACATGAAGGTGAAAAAGACGACGACAAAGACGGCATGAACGTAATCCTCAGAGATATTTAGTCTCTCCAGCTGTAGTGTCAAACTATTGTAGGTGTAGTTTTCCATCATCCTGAAACCACAATAATGAATCATTAAGGCCAAAGAAAATGTTGAGGTCAATTGGAATATAATTTTTAAATTTGAAAGTATTATAAGTATTTTTGTTTTTCAATAACCTTTGAGATAAAAAATTCTAAGTAAACAAAATTTGTAAAATCATGTTCATTTAAGAGCTCAAATTAAACTCCTAAAACCTGAGCTTGAACAGGAATCAGGTTTTGTGAAATAAAAACGATGCCCCTGTATGTGGAGGCAGGGTCTGAGGAGGTGAGGTTCTGTACTTAAAGAACGTGTGGTTATTTCTAACCATGACTATATGAACATTAAGGCTGCAATAATTTGAATTCACAAAGGTTGAGAGAAGAGGAGACTGGAGGCTGACCTTTAACCCTTCCAGATTCAGGATAACTGCACTGAAAGTCTGGTTCTCTATAGAGATGATCCCAGAGAAGGTCATGGAAAGAAAATTTATGAACTGATGCTAACAGAGTACACAAGGGCTGAATTCTGACACAATAATGCAATAAGTTGGAAATTTAAACCTTCAAAAATAATAATAATTAAACCAGACTGCATGAAAAAACAAAAGACTAGAAACACAGTCACAAAAAAGAATAAAAGATAAGAAATCACTGAGCTGTTTAGCTGGTTGGGAAATACTGCCACTTGTTTTCCATCAGAACAGATCAAACATCACACTGTGTGTTAGAGTGTTTGTGTCTCCTCTTACCTCTTGAGATGTGAAGCTTTCGAGGTGGACGACAGTTTTTATCAGCTCCATGAGCAGCTCATGGATCTCCAGCACGACTGGTGTCCAGGTGAAGACGTTGCATCAGAATGATGTCATTCTTTTTTCTAGGCAGCCGACTCAACTTCTAAACCAAGTTCTATTCTCATCAACATGTGGGTGGGCAACTAGCAAGTTTACAACCCCAAAAATCAGAAAATGTTAGGACGGTGTGAAGAATTAATTTCTTCTTTTAAATCAACGCTGCCTCAAGGTGCTTCACACGGGTATGGTCTAACCTTATCAACCCCCCTAAACAAGCACACAGGCCACAATGGTAAGGACAAACTCCTCTGGTGTTTCTGAGGACGAAACCTCAAGCAGACCGACTCACAGGGGGTGACCCACTGCTTACACCATTCTAACAGTTGTAAGGTTTTTACAAAAGCATGAAAAACAAAGCAGAACAGAAAAAAAAAAACAGAACAACAAAAACAGAGTCAATTACTGAGATACAAATGGTCTTGGTGCTCTGTCTGTTTCCAGGTATTGAATTCTTGTGGCCAGCATCATTTCTAAGGCAAGTGACAGGTTTTTCCAGTCCTCTGGTTGCAGGGCTTCAGCATGTCCATAAAAAACATGTGGACTGCCTTGGTCTTACTCCCAGGACACTTCTAATGTCATTGCGAGGGTAAAGAATTGTCCCCCATTCAATGACCATGACTGAACCCCTGAATCTGAAGTTCGAGTGACGGTTTTTTAGAGCCTAGTTTCCACTGGCAGTCCGGGTTGGTAACCACACGGTATGGAACACTATTTGTGCATTTTACACATTCGATTAGGGAGGGGTACCAAGTAACCCACCCGTCTGTACCACCTGTTTGGCACCCTTCGCCTGGGGTACCAAATAATGTAATGTTTACAAAAGTGAGGTGCTGTCACTGCTGTCTAGTGGTGCTGTCCATTAAAGCTACAGTCTTCACACAGCCGTTCATTACTTCCAACTTATACAGTTTCACAAACCATTCCCACACTGAGTAAAGGACAAATCTTAATCGTACCCTGTTATGTTGGTTTCAGTCAGATTCATCATCACAGTTTGACAAAAACTGTTATCCTCATGAGATGCCTTTTTTTCTTTTTGGAACGCGATGTCTGGGAAATACTTCAATTCCTTATCGTGGAATTTACTGAATAAACACTGTTTTGAAAGAAGTCTCTCTGTGTTTCATGTGGGTGGTTAGTATGTCGTGGGTATTTTTGTAATTTCCCTGTATTCAGGTTGTGGTCTTCTTGATGTTTTGGTCTACTTATGTTTGTCTGACTGCATGCTCTGTCTGGTCTTGGGTTGGAGTGTATCTGGTTTCCTTTTTGTTTGACACTCCCTCTTCAGGTCTTCCAGGTTGAGGTCTTTTGATGTATAACCAAATGTTGTCTATGTTTTATTGATCTGTTGTTGCGGCTGTCCTTTTCTATGCTGCTGTCTGCTGGGGCAGTAACAGGTCTGACAAAAACTGTAATAGTTTGGACAAGCTGGTTAAGAGGGTGAGGTCAGTGGTTGGGGGGTCACTGGACACCGTGGGAGCAGTGGTGGAGGGCTGCATGGGGAGAAAATTGAAAGCAATTCTCACGAACACCAGCACCCTCTGCATGAGACTCTGTCTGGTCCAGAGGAGCAATAGATCTGAACATCTCCTCTCCATGTGTTTGCAGGATGGAGTGTTTTAGGAAATCCTTCATTCCTGCTGCTATTCAATTTATAATGAACATTGTTGATTTAAATGTGTGGGCAGTTTAAGCCTTGGGCTTTTAGAGTTTTTATATATTTATTGTCCCTTGTCTTTCAATCCGTACTTGCTACTGAATGACAACTGAATTCTCCAGAGAGGATGAATAAAGTATCTATCTTTCTATCTCTCTCTCTCGGTTGTTTCTCCCTCACCTCTCTCTCATTTCCTTAATCACTCCTGTTTATTTAAACCCTCTGTTTTCACCCATGTCTTTGCCAGTTCATTGTTCTTGTGTCTTCATTCCAGCCTTGTACCACAGATCTTGATCTGATTTTATGTTATTCTTCTTTTTTTTTTTTGCCTTGTCGTGTACTGAACCTTTTGCCTGTTTTTGACCTCGGACCTTGTCTCATGTTTTGGATAACGTTGCTGATTTTGGCTTGCCTACCTGTGTATTGACCATTGCCTGGCTCTACTGCAGTGTTTTCAAACTGAGGCTTGGTTGTAAGGGAAGGGTATTGAGAATCATTAAGAAATGATTTGATCCACTGACATCAATAGTCTTTTGCTTCATGATTCCCTTATCGGTCCTTCGGGTGGCTGTTGTTTTTGAGGGTGTTTTATTGGGAAAATGATCAATTCTTTATGTTGATTGCAGACCCTGCGGCGGGTCTGTAATCAGCCACTTATGCAGCGGCTGTTCGCACAGCTCCAAATGCTGCGCCACTCTCTCTGCTGGGTCAAGTTAGAGTCCGGCCAGAATTAATAATTTCAAAGCGAATCACAGTTTTAAATCAAACCTTTCCAAACATTGTAACACAGACAACAAACTACAACAAACTAAAATGTTTTTTTTTTCCTCTAAAAATGAGACGTCCTGCGTTCTTTATGAGATACAATGATGTTGACTTGCAGTGCAGTCGGCTGCAAGAGCTCAGCTCAGAGGTATGGAGTGACATTCATGCCATTAATGTCTGAAAGGAAATGCTTTTGAGAAAAACTACAGATTTTCTTTTTATTTATGTCCAGAGATCAAGGATCCAGTGACCAATTTCATATTTATTTTCATATCTATTTACTTTAAAATGTTACTGACATAGAAAACCTGTAAAGCCTTCTTTTAGTTCATAGAAAATTTACAGGTGATGGGCGAGTCGGCACCAAGTGGTCGGACACAAATGCAGGATTCAGGTCTCAGCTTCACAGAGTTTAATGTCAGGACTTGCGTGCATCGGTACACAAAAAGACAGTCCAAAAATAGCAACAGTAACCGAAGCATTTGACAGAGACAGGTTCCAGAAACAGGCAGACAAGTCGATACACGGTAAAACAAAAACAGGACTCTGAAAACTCTAAAGACAATGCTCAAAAGAGGCACAAGGCACAACAATCTCGCAAGTGAGAGAGGAAGATGGTGTGACTAATAAATGGGATGTGATCAGGGTAATGCACTGCAGGTGTGTGAGGAAAGATCCAGAAGGAGGCGTGGCCCACAGGAAGGGCAGACAGGAAAACGCCCAACACCAAACAACACCAAAGAAATCCAGCCACCAAACCCCAGTGCAATAACTAACAGCCATAACCAAAACAGTAAACAATAAACTCCACAGACCCCATCATGACAGGAAGGGCAAAACAGGAGGGAAACGCCCAACACCAAATAACACCAAAGAAATCCATGCTGTACTTGACAGCTGTTTCTGTCAAATATAAAAATACTTAAGTGCTATCAGCTAGGAAACGGGTCATGCATTTCCTTTTTAGGTAGAAAACTTGGAGTCAGATGGAAGACTGTAACAGTGCAGTGGGCGGGACTATTCCCAAAAGCAGAGGAAGCACACCAATCTGACGGGAAATTCTGTCTGGAGCCAAATGCAAGACTCAATAGGCAGCTCTGGTTGAAGCAAGACTTTAGTGAGGTGGGAAACACCGGTCGGTACACAGTGAGGCAGTCCAACAAACACAGCAAAAGTACCATAACATCAGGCATAAGCAAGGTCAGAGTAAACAGGCTGGAGGTCAAGAAACGCTGAAGCAGACAGGACTATGAACACGAGAACCAAGAGCTGGCATGAAGGCACAGGGCGCATCAATCTGGTGAAGAAGCAGAGCAACATGAGCAATATATATATATATCTCCAGGTAATGAGCAGCAGGTGTGCGCAGAAGGCACCAGAAAGAGGGCGTGGTCAGGGGGAGAGAGAGAGAGAGAGAGAGAGAGAGAGAGACACGCCCACATCCCAAAGAGACAGAAAAACCAACACAAGGAAAAAGTCAAACAAGAAAATAGTCAAACGAGAAAACAACCAATCAGTTAAAAATGAATCAAAACCCAGAGATAGAAGCAGATCCAACTCGCCCTGACAGGCCCCACCCCCCCGCCATGGCTGACCCCAGACGGCCCAGGAGAGTCAGGGTGAGCGGCATGAAAGGCACGGACAAGACCAGGATCCAGAATAAAGCAGGAGGGGACCCACGACCAGTCCTTTGGGCCATACCCCTCCCAATCGACCAGGTACTGAAAACCACAACCACAACGGCGAGAGGCCAGGAGCCGACGCACAGAGAAAACCGGGCCACCATCTACAAACCGGGTGGTCGGCGGTGGAACAGCAGGAGGACACGAAACACTGGACTGGACATGTTTGGACACTGCTGACATGAAGCGTGGGATGGACCTGCTTGGACCGGGGAGACGCCGACAAACAGAAACAGGATTCATGACCTTGGAGACAGGAAATGTGCCGACAAATTTAGGAGCTAATTTTTTGGGCACAACCCTAAGTGTAAGGTGGCGCGTCGAGAGCCATACCTTCTGGCCTGGGACGTAAGATGGGGCAGAGGTCCTCTTACGGTCAGCGGAGGCCTTATAGGACTCCGTGGAATGCAACAGAACTGCCCGTGCCTGCTCCCATGTCCTGCAGCAACGAAGGGTCAAACTAGGTGCCGACAGGACTGGGGAGTTGCGATCAACCGAGGGGAACAGTGCAGCCTGGTGACCAAATACTACATGAAAAGGAGAGTACCCAGTGGACACGGAGGGCAAGCAGTTCTGGGCAAGCTCAATCCAGGGGAATTGGTCTGACCAGGATGCGGGGTGCCATGACACAAGTAACCGAAGTCCTTTTTCTAATTCTTGGTTTAACTGTTCTGCCTGCCCATTGGTCTGTGGATGGTAGCCCGAGGTTAAGCTGGATGTGACCCAGAGAAGCCAGCAATACTACCTCCAAAAATGAGATACAAATTGTGGACCCCGGTCAGACGCTATGTCCTCTGGTAATCCGTGCAATTTAAAAACCTGATTTCGTATTATGACAGCGGCTTCTTTAGCTGACGGTACCTTGCTCAAGGGAATAAAATGAACCATTGTAGAGAGTCAATCCACCAATGTCACGACAGCAGTATGCCCCTTAGAAGGTGGAAATCCGGTTATGAAATCCATTGCAATATGCGTCCATGGACGAATCAGAACTGGTAAAGGATGCAAAGTGCCAGCGGACGGGCAATTGGATGATTTATATATGGCACATAGCTGACAAGCAGATACATATTCTGTGACATCCTTAACTAATCCTGGCCACCAAAACCTTTGCTTAACTGTGAATGTGGTCTTCTTGATACTTGGATGACAGAACATCCGGCCTTTGTGACACTAACGGATGGTTTCACTCCTGAGAGCAGGAGGAACAAACGGTTTTCCCCACGGGCAGCCAGTGGGAACAGGCACATCTCCTACTGCCGATTTGATCTTGGACTCGATGTCCCAGGTTAGAGCAGCCACAAAATGGGGGGGGGGGGGGGGGGGGGGGGGTAGAATTGGCTCCGGCTCCACAGGCGCATCAGCCGGATCCCCTTGTCGGGATAGTGCATCAGGTTTCCTATTTTTAGAGCCCGGGCGATAGGACAGGGTGAAATGAAACCTACTGAAAAAGATGGCCCAACGGGTGTGTCGGGAGTTAAGTCGTTTGGCGGAGCGGAAATATTCCAGGTTCTTGTGGTCAGTGTAGACTATGAACGGAAGCAATTGCAGAAGTTTGTATTCAAATTTTGATCACATTAAGGAATATTTACTGCAGTTCAGTGAACCTTTTAATGTTACTGCATTAACTGAGACTTGGATGACTAATGGCAAAGAAATGAATTTTGAGTTAGATGGCTATGAATTTATCTATGTAAATAGACAAAACAAAGGTGGAGGAGGCGTGGGAATATTTATTTCTAAATCATTTAAATGTAAAATTATTGACAATATGACAATGGTCATGGATGATGTATTAGAGTGTATAACAATTGCAATCTGTAATAAGGATCAAAAATATATAATTGTTAGCTGTATTTACAGAACACCAGGATCAAATATTGAAATATTTAGAGATTGGATGGAAGAGACATTTGCAAAGATGAGTCATAAACATATGTTAATTTGTGGTGATTTCAATATCGACCTATTAAACTCAGAAAATCATAAAACAACTGAAGATTTCATCAACACTATGTATAGTATGGGTTTATATCCCCGAATCACCAGACCAACTAGAATTACTTCCCATAGCGCGACCCTGATTGATAATATCTACAGCAGTGATGTGGACAACAATTCTGTAAGTGGTATACTTGTATGTGATATCACAGATCATCTACCTGCATTCACAGTGTTGGGAAAGTGTAGTGACATGGACCCACAACAGGGGGCGTAAATGAACGGACAATGGATGAGCCAAAAGTTTAACACTTTACTGTTGTGTAATGTGCACAACGAAATACAGACAATTGCAGATTTTGGAATGCAGTCAAATATTCAAAGGTGACGTGCGGGCAGGCTCGAGGATAGAAGACGTCTGTCCAGAGAAGAGCCGGATCCCACACAATTTCCACTGCCAGCGGACCTGGAGTATACTGGAGCCGCCAAGTCCCGAGTCCCCAGGTGGCCACCGTCTCCAGCTGTCAGATCTGGTACTGCTGGCAGGAAGCAAAAACAGTTAACGGTGAGTGTGTGGGTACACACCCAGTAAAACAGTCAGCAAACAGTCTCTCCTTTTTCTGGTGGGAAAAACACCTCCACCTCTGAAACAAGAACACAGTTTATGCAGAGTCTGAGTCACTACTTATCAGAGTTCGGAGTGAGGAGTGAAAGACATCACTCCTCCACCATCCGCGAACCCAGCCTCCAGCTTCAAGTAGCGAAAATCAGGACACCTGCAAACAGTTCAGAAGAGATCACGTGTGTTGGGCACCAAACACGGCTGAGAGTAATACCTAGAAGGTAAGACGATATCTCGGCAGCGAGGTGGAGATGCAGTCCGGCTTTTATGGGGTTGATGATGATGATGATGAGTGGCACCTGCCACTCCCGGCTGCTCCCTGGAGGCGGCTGCGCCCTCTCGTGCCTGAAGCCCGCACTTCAGGCAGGGCGCCCTCTGGTGGTGGGCCAGCAGTACCTCCTCTTCAGCGGCCCACACAACAGGATCCCCCCCTCAACGGGCGCCTCCTGGCGCCCGACCCGGTTTGCCAGGGTGACGGTTGTAGAAATCGGCCAGGAGGGCTGGGTCCAGGATGAAGCTCCTCTTCACCCAGGAGCGTTCTTCAGGTCCATACCCCTCTCAGTCCACCAAGTACTGGAACCCCCGGCCCTTCCGACGGATGTCCAGGAGCCTGCGAACTGTCCATGCCGGCTCCCCGTCGATGATCCGGGCAGGAGGCGGCGCCGGTCCGGGAGTACAGAGGGGTGAGGTGTGGTGTGGTTTGATCCTGGAGACGTGAAAAACTGGGTGGATCCGCAGTGAAGCTGGGAGCTGGAGCTTCACTGCGGCCAGATTGAGGACCTTGAGGATCTTGAACAGGCCGATGTATCTGTCCTTCAATTTAGGGGAGTCCACCTGTAGGGGGATGTCCTTCGTTCCTGCCCGGGCTGGTATGCAGTGGCCGGGGAACGCCGGCAGTCTGCATGGGCCTTGGCCCTCGTCATGGCCTTCAACAGGGCAGAATGGGCGGTGAGAACCCGACGGCATCTTCATAGGTGGGCTTGGACCGAGGGCGCACCGACCTCTCCCTCCACCATTGGAAACAATGGGGGCTGGTACCCCAGACACACCTCAAATGGGGAGAGGTCGGTGACAGAGGACACTTGGCTGTTATGAGCGTACTCGATCCAGGCCAGATGGTCACTCCAGGCCGCCGGGTGCGTGGATGTCACACAGCGAAGGGCCTGTTCGAGCTCCTGGTTAGCCCGCTCTGCCTGTCCATTCATCTGTGGGTGACACCCGGACGAGAGGCTCACGGTGGCCAACAGTTCTCTGCAGAAACTCCTCCAGACTTGAGAGGAGAACTGCCTTGCCTCTGGCGCAGGTGGTACAGGCCTGGACGTACTCCCGGGCATCAGTCTCCATGGACACCCACCAGAAGCACTGCCAGACCACTGCCATGGTTCTTCGCACCCCTGGGTGACAGGAGAGCTTGGAACCATGACAGAAGTCCAGGACTGCAGCTCTGGCCTCTGGTGGGATGTACAGATGGTTCTTCGGGCCGGTCCCCGGGTCCGGGCTCCGTGCCAGGGCCTCCCGGACGGTCTTCTCCATGTCCCAGGTGAGGGTGGCCATGATAGTGGACTCAGGGATGATTGGTTCCGGTGGATCCGACAGCTCGGTTTTGACTTCCTCTTCGTGAACCCGGGACAAGGCGTCAGATGTTTGGTTCTGGGTCCCGGGGCGGTAGGTGATCCGGAAGTCAAAACGCCCGAAGAACAGTGACCAGCGGGCTTGCCTGGGGTTCAGCCGCTTGGCGGTCCTGATATACTCCAGGTTCCGATGGTCCGTAAATGGTACGGCGGGTCCCTCCAACAGATGTCTCCACTCCTCAAGAGCCTCTTTCACCGCAAGGAGTTCCTGATTGCCCATGTCGTAGTTCCGCTCTGCCGGGGTCAAACTGCGTGAAAAATAGGTACATGGGTGGAGAACCTTGTCGGACTCCTCGCTCTGGGGCAGCACAGCTCCTATCCCTGAGTCAGAGGCATCCACCTCAACCACAAACTGGCGGCTAGGATTGGGCTGCACCAGAACTGGTGCAGTCGAAAACCGACATTTCAACTCCCTAAACGCGGTTTTGCACCGATCCGACCAGGTGAAGGGGGACTTTAGAGGAGGTCAGGGCTGTCAGGGGACTAACCACCTGACTGTAGCCCTCGATGAACCTCCTATAGAAATTTGCAAAGCTGAGGAACTGTTGTAGTTTCCTACAGCTTGTCGGTTGGGGCCAATCTCTCACCGCCGCAACCTTGGCCGGATCAGGGGCAATGGAATTGGAGGAGATTATGAACCCCAGGAAGGACAAAGAGGTGCGGTGGAACTCGCACTTCTCGCCCTTCACAAACAGCCGGTTCTCCAACAACCGCTGCAGGACCTGACATTCATACTGGACATGGGTCTCAGGATCCGGGGAAAAGATGAGTATATCGTCCAGATATACAAAGATGAATCGGTGCAGGAAGTCCCGCAAGACGTCATTTACCAAAGCTTGGAACGTCGTGGGGGTGTTAGTGAGGCCGAACGGCATGACCAGGTACTCAAAGTGACCTAACGGGGTGTTAAATGCCGTCTTCCACTCGTCTCCCTTCCGGATCCGAACCAGGTGATATGCATTCCTAAGATCGAGTTTGGTGAAGATTTGGGCTCCATGCAGGGGCGTGAACACTGAATCTAACAGGGGCAAAGGGTATCGGTTGCGAACCGTAATCTCATTCAGCCCTCTGTAATCAATGCATGGACGGAGTCTGCCGTCTTTCTTGCCCACAAAAAAGAAACCAGCACCCATCGGGGAGGTGGAGTTCCGGATCAGACCGGCAGCTAATGAGTCCCGGATGTAGGTTTCCATTGATTCGCGCTCTGGACGTGAGAGATTGTACAGCCTGCTGGACGGGTACTCAACGCCCGGGATCAAATCAATGGCGCAATCATACGGACAGTGTGGGGGAAGAGTGAGTGCCAGATCTTTGCTGAAGACGTCAGCAAGATCGTGGTCCTCCTCAGGCACCGCCGTCAGATTGGGGGAAACTTTAACCTCCTTATTAGCAGTCAAACTGGGGGGAACCGAGGATCCTAAACACTCCCGGTGGCAGGTTTCGCTCCACTGAGCCACAACCCCAGACGGCCAATCAATCCGGGGATTCTGTTTAATCATCTATGGGAAGCCCAAAATTACGCGGGAGGTAGAAGGAGTCACATAAAACTCTATCTCATCCCGATGATTCCCAGACACTACCAGAATTACTGGTTGTGTCTTGTGAGTGATTAAAGGAAGAAGGGTGCCATCGAGTGCCCGCACCTTCAATGGTGAAGGAAGCGCCACTAGAGGGAGCCCTACCTCCCTTGCCCATCTCCTATCCAGCAGATTCCCTTCCGACCCCATGTCCACCAGTGCTGGGGCTTGAAGGGTTAGATCCCCACTCAGGATCATAACTGGGAGACGTGCAGATATGCGTGTGTGTCTCACGTGAATTTCTTGGCCCACCCTTAGCCCAGTTTCTAAGGGCGGGCGTTGGTGTTTAACTGTTTGGGGCAGTTTTTCTGCAGATGCTCACTCGAGCCGCAGATGAAACACTCCCCGCGGGCCAGTCTCCTCTGTCTATTGGAAGCTCTCAATTTAGCCCTGCTCATGTCCATAGCATCGTCAGCAGGGGGAGCTGTAACCACACGGAGTGCTGAGGCTGTGGAGCGTGGGGAGGGCGGAACCTTTTCAGACCCGGAAGGGAGAGGAACAGCGCGTGCTTGGCCACGTCCTTCGTCTCGTTCCCGACGACGTTCTTCTAACCGATTGTCTAATCGTATAACCAGGTCGATGAGCCCGTCTAAGTCCCGCGGCTCGTCCTTAGCCACCAGGTGCTCCTTTAGGACCGACGACAGTCCGTTTACGAAGGTGGCGCGGAGTGCAGCAGCATTCCAGCCGGACCTCGCAGCCGCAATGCGGAAGTCGACTGCATACTCGGCTGCACTCCGACGCCCCTGTCTCATAGACAGTAGCACTGTTGAAGCGGTCTCGCCTCTATTTGGATGATCAAAAACCTGTTTGAACTCCCTCACAACCCAGTATACGTCGTTAGGAGCCATGAATTTGCTCCAAGAGCGCTGTAGCCCAGGCGCGTGGCCTCACCTCGAAGCAAATTAATCACATAAGCCAACCGGCTGGAGTCTGACGCGTACATGACGGACGCTGTGCAAAGACGAGCGAACACTTCATCAAGAATGTCTGCACAACGTTTCCACACAGCCTCCGTACGGTTCCGGGGGGACTTATGTATGCTTCAGGGGACGGTGGCGGGGGTTCGTTGAGCGGACCATTGGAATGTCTATATTCGGCACCAGGCAGCAGGAGAGGAGCTGCAGCCACACCCTGTGCGCGCGCTTCCACCTGTGCGGTGAGAGCCTCCATCCTACGATTGAGTATGACGTTCTGCTCGGTCATTAAATCCAACCGAGCAGTGAAGGCGGTGAGGATTTGCTGCAACTCACCTACCACGTCTCCTGCTGGCGCCCGTGCACCCTGCTCTTCCATTCGTTGTTCAACTGATGGTTGACGCCCTTCGGAATCCATGACGTTGGCTGAGATATCCTGTTGGGAAAGTGTTGTGACACGGACCCACAACAGGGGGCGTAAATGAACGGACAATGGATGAGCCAAAAGTTTAACACTTTACTGTTGTGTAATGTGCACAACGAAATACAGACAATTGCAGATTTTGGAATGCAGTCAAATATTCAAAGGTGACGTGCGGGCAGGCTCGAGGATAGAAGACGTCTGTCCAGAGAAGAGCCGGATCCCACACGATTTCCACTGCCAGCGGACCTGGAGTATACTGGAGCCGCCAAGTCCCGAGTCCCCAGGTGGCCACCGTCTGCAGCTGTCAGATCTGGTACTGCTGGCAGGAAGCAAAAACAGTTAATGGTGAGTGTGTGGGTACACACCCAGTAAAACAGTCAGCAAGCAGTCTCTCCTTTTTCTGGTGGGAAAAACACCTCCACCTCCGAAACAAGAACACAGTTTATGCAGAGTCTGAGTCACTACTTATCGGAGTTCAGAGTGAGGAGTGAAAGACGTCACTCCTCCACCATCTGCGAACCCAGCCTCCAGCTTCAAATAGCGAGAATCAGGACACCTGCGAACAGTTCAGAAGAGATCACGTGCGTTGGGCACCAAACACGGATGAGAGTAATACCTAGAAGGTAAGACGATATCTCGGCAGCGAGGTGGAGATGCAGTCTGGCTTTTATGGGGTTGATGATGATGATGATGAGTGGCACCTGCCACTCCCGGCTGCTCCCTGGAGGCAGCTGTGCCTCTAGTGCCTGAAGCCCACACTTCAGGCAGGGCGCCCTCTGGTGGTGGGCCAGCAGTACCTCCTCTTCAGAGGCCCACACAACACACAGTGTCCAAAGGGTACTATAATGATAAACAAATTGATAAAAAGGTAAATATATGTTCATATAGTCGTGTAAAATGTGAGGAAGCCTTATTAGCCTTCAAGAATGATTTACTAAATCAGGATTGGGAAGGTGTGTATTGTAAATCAGATGCAGATAGTGCATACAATGAATTCTTGAAGCATTTTCTGTCTTCATATGATAAAAATTGTCCTATGAAGATGTACATAAATAGAGGAAAAAGTAAAAATTGTCCATGGATAACCAGAGGGCTAGCCAAAGCCTGTAAAAAGAAGAATAAACTATACAAAGAATTTCTGGTTAAAAGAACAGAAGAAGCAGAAAATAAATATAAAACTTATAAAAACAAATTAACCAATATAATGAGGACTGCCGAAAAAGAATATTATCAAGAATTGCTAAAAAAAAACAAACAGAAATGATACTAAGGGAATATGGAATATATTAAGTGATATTATCAAAAAGGGAAAAAGACAAAAAATAATTATCCAAATTAAATGGTAAATGGACTGCATTTATATAGCGCTTTTCCATCTGCATCAGACGCTCAAAGCGCTTTACAATTATGCCTCACGTTCACCCCGATGTCAGGGTGCTGCCATACAAGGCGCTCACTACACACCGGGAGCAATAGGGGATTAAAGGCCTTGCCCAAGGGGCCTTAGTGATTTTCCAGTCAGGCGGGGATTTGAACCCATGATCTTCTGGACTCAAGCCCAACACCTTAACCACTAGACCATCACCTCCCCCAAATTATTTTCTAGAAAATGATAAAGAGGAATATAATATGGATGCTGTGGCTCATGGATTCAATGAATTTTTTGTTAATATTGGACCTGAACTGGCCAGTAAAATTCCTCTTACCAATGAAACTGGAAATAATGAAAATCAAATTATAAAAACTAATTCACACTCTATATTTTTGAGGGCTGTTGATGAAGCAGAAGTAGTTAATGTAGTGAGTAAATGTAAAAACAAAAAGTCAACTGATTGTGATAGAGTAGACATGATAATTGTGAAAAAGGTTATTGTTGAAATCACAAAACCAAACATATATTTATAATCTGTCATTTCAAACTAGCATATTCCCTTCAAGAATGAAAATAGCACAGGTCATCCCTCTTTATAAAAGCAATAACAAATATAAGTTCACAAACTATCAGCCCATTTCTATTCTGCCTCAATTTGGCAAAAGTTTAGAAAAATTATTCTGCATTAGGCTGGAATCTTTCATTGAAAAAAAATAATATACTCTCAGAGTCAATATGGCTTCAGAGCCAAAAGATCAACCTTACTTGCTTTAATTGACACAATAGAGAATATAACAAATTCTCTAGATAATAAAAAATATGCAGTTGGGATATTTATCGATCTAAAAAAAGCGTTTGACACTATTGATCATCAAATTCAAATATACAAATTGCAGATGTATGGCATTAGAGGTGTGGCTTCACAGTGGGTTAAAAGCTATTTAAGAAACAGGCAACAGTTTGTGAAGCTGGGTGAGAATTGCTCCTCATGTCTGGACATTCCCTGCAGTGTCCCACGGGTCAGTATTGGGACCAATATTTTTCATTTTGTACATCAATGATTTATGTAGTGTATCTAAATTACTGAAGCTAGTGTTGTTTGCAGATGACAACTATATTTTTATCAGATGGTAATTTCCAAAATTTACTGAAGAATGTTGCATCAGAAATGAAAAAATTACAAACTTTGTTTAACAGGAACAAATTATCTCTAAATTTAAGCAAAACAACTATGATGATATTTGGTAATAAGAAGATAAATGTTGAAATAAAGGTTGTGTTAGATGGCTGCAATATAGAGTGGGTTAAAGAAACAAAGTTCTTAGGAGTATTGGTCGATGAAAAGCTTTCTTGGAAAGCACACATCAAATATGTGCAATTTAAAGTTGCAAGAAGCATTGGAGTGTTAGCTAAAGCAAGATATGTGCTTGATAAAAAATCATTACATTTATTGTATTGTTCATTGGTTTTACCCTATTTAACCCCTTAACGCCCATCGTCGCATATATGCTACAATCTCTGACTCAAATATGCAACTTACCAAATTGACCTGTATGCCTGTTGTTGCAAATTTGCAACATACCATCATTATTATTATAACATTATAACATAAAGTCATTACCAGAATACCCAATATTACTATCTAGTTTTTGTGCAAAAGTGAAATTAATAATCTCAACATTATTTACCATCTACTTAAAGGCAAAAACACACACAAAACATTTTTTTATATACAGCTATATAAATTTGGGTGTTAAGGGGTTAAGTTATATACGGTGATTTTGGCACCGCCACACAAGTACACTTCAAAATGCTTCAGGGCCAAAATTAACGCAAGTGTCTCTTTATCGATAGTTGAATAATTTAGCTGATGTTTATCAAATTTCTTTGAGAAATAGCTAACAGGTCTATCCAAACCAGAATTATCCAACTGCATCAGGACCGCTCCATCCACCACGTGACTTGCATCCACGTACAGCTGAAATGGTTCATTTAAACGTGGGGCAGCCAACAACGGATCTGCACAAAGGAGCTTCTTCACACTCTTAAATGCCTGCTGACAAAAGGGAAGACCAGACAAATTTAGCATCTTTGCGCAACAAGTTAGTTAACGGCGCAACCAGTGAGGAAAAGTTCTTACAGAAACAACGATAATAACCAACCAGTCCCAAAAAATGCATAAGTTGTTTTTTAGTACTAGGAACCGGAATCCCTCAATGGCTTGAACTTTAGCTGCCACGGGGCGAACTTCCCCCTGACCAACTACATGACCCAAGTAGGTAACAGTTTCTCTTGCAAAATCACACTTTGCAAGATTAACACAGCCTCGCCAGACCCACCAGTTGAGTGAAAAGTTCCTCCATGCACTCCAAATGCTCTTCCAGATGTCAGAATAACCACCACATAATCCAAATACACCGCAAACCAGACATGTCACCCACAAACAGCATTCATCAACCTTTGGAATGTAGCTGGCGCATTTCTAAGTCCCAAAAGCCTCACTGTGTAGTAAAACAGCCGATGGAGCAACAAACGCAGACACCTCACGGCACGCTTAGACAACGGCCTTTCCAGTAGCCCTTCAGAGATGAAATTTACTCACAAACTTGGCAGAACCCACCTGGTCCACGCAATTATCCATTCTCTGCAAAGGAAAACAATCTGGTTTTGTAACCACATTAAGCTTACGAAAATCAGAACAAAACGCAAAGTATTATCTGACTTGAGATGAAGCTCAGCCAGGACCAGGAACGTGCGCGGACCGCTCTCCCAGCGCGGGTCCGGAGGAGGAAGGAGAAGCAGGAGGAAACCGCCAAAGGAGGCAGAAACCCCTCCTTTTATACTCCCAGGCAGGGGACCACACCAGCACCTCCTGGTGGCCAGGAACTCACAACACACAGACATAAGCCATCACAATTACAAACACAGTTAGGGCGGCTGCAGGGAGCCGTCACACATGGATTGCAGCCTATTGTCGGAAGGACTCCGCTGGGACAGGACTGCACCCATGCCAACATTGGAGGCATCGACTTCAACCATAAACTGCCATGTGGGGTCAGGGAGGAGTAGCACGAGGGTCGCGGTAAAACCATCCTTTAGGACTCTGAATGCTTCGTCACACTCCGGCGTCCAGGCAAACTAGCGGGGGGACGAGGTGGCTGCATGTAAAGGAGCTGCGATGGAGCTGAAATCCGGAATGCATTTGTGATAAAAATTGGCAAAACCTAAAAATCGCTGCACCTCCTTATGGGAAGTGCCCACTCGCGAACCGCCGCCACTTTCGCTGGATCCATTTTAATTTCTCCTGCCAAGATCACAAAACCTAAAAAAGAGACTGTGGATCTGTGGAATTCACATTTTTCTGCTTTTACAAAAAGCCCATTTTGTAGCAGAGTTTGTAGTACCAGACGGACATGACCAGTATGATTTACCAGATCTGGAGAGAAAATAAGGATGTCATCCAAATAAACAAAGATGAATTTGTTCAGAAACACGCGTAATCCATCATTTACCAGGTTTTGGAATACGGCGGGCACATTCGTGAGTCCAAATGGCATCACTAGATATTCGGAATGTCCAGAGGGGGTGTTGAAGGCTGTTTTCCATTCATCTCCTTGTGTTATTCTGACCAAATGATATGCATTTCACAGGTCGAGTTTGGAAAAAATCGTGGCACCCTCCAACAACTCGAACGCAGAGGAGATTAGTGGTAGCAGATAGTGGTTCTTTACAGGAATATCACTGAGGCCACAGTAATCGATGCAGGGGCGGAGTGTCTTATCTTTCTTTTCGACGAAAAAGAAACCCGCCCCTGCAGGCTATGATGAAGAACAAATCAAAGCAGCTGCTAATGATTCCTCAGTATATTCATTCAATGCGTGATGTTCTGGGGCTGAAAGGGAATGAGCTCTTCCCGTGGGGGAGTTGCCCCTGGAAACAGTTCGATAGCGCAGTCATATTCCTGATGTGGTGGTAATGATTTTGCTTTGGCCTTACTGAAAACGGCTGCGAGATCATGGTAACATTCCAGAACTCCTGCAAGGTCAGGATTGACCTCCTGCTGAGTGCATTCAGATGTGAGTAAACATACATTATTACATGACGGACTCCAGGATATGATTTCACATTTAGCCCAATCAAAGTTGGGACCATGACATTGCAACCAGGGGTGCCCCAGTATGATTGGGTGAGTCATATTATCCATAACATGAAAACTGATTGATTGCACATGAATGTGAGAGATTAACATTTTAAATTGCCGATTGCGGTGAGTAATTTGACCTCGAATATGACCATCTACTGCGCGTACCACCAGAGGGCGAGTGATTTTATACATCTTTAGGTGAAGGGACCTGGCAAGAGTGGGCGGTCCTGTACGCGACGGTCAGTGCGGATGATCAGTGCTATTAACTCGTCAAGCTCATCTGGCAAATCGATGGCTATCAATTGATCTTGGATGTCGGCTGACAAGCCCTGGAAAAAGACGTCGAGTAGGGCCACCGGGTTCCATTCACTTTTTGCCGCAAGAATGTGGAAGTCAATGGTGTAATCGGTAACCCGGCAGCTGCCCTGCTTCAGCCTCATGAATTTGCACGCTGCCTCGCGCCCTGGAGCCATGTTCTGGAACACTCATTCGAGTGCGGTGGTGAAGGCTGGGAGTGAAGCACAGTCGGGTGATTGATGTGTCCACTCGCCGGTGGCCCAGGCAGCCGCACGACCGAACAGGAGAGTGATCATGTAGGCAATCTTTGTTCTGTCGGTCGACAACATGGAAGACATCAGTTCGAAGTGGAGCTCACACTGTGTTATGAATGGTTTGATGTCTCCGGTGTCGCCGGAGAAGTGTTCCGGTCGTGACAGCTGATTCCATACTACTGCCGCTGGAACGGACACCAGAGATGCAACTGATGGCCCCAGTATTGGTGGGCAGAGATCATGGGTGACTGTCTCTGACGAAGCCTGAGGGTCGAGTCGTGACAGCAGCTGACTCATTTGAGCACTGACAGAAGACATGAAATCCTCCTGGTGTTTAGCCAGTTCGCTAATCCTGGAGGTGAGCGAAGCAAGCACATCTTCCTCCTGTGCGAGCTGCTTGCTGTGGAAACGAACTGCTTGCTGGAAAGGATCTGAGTCTGCTGCCTCCATTACTTGCCAGATTGATCTGACAGAAGATTCTGTCTGGAGACAAATGCAAGACTCAAATAGGCAGCTCTTGTGGAAGCAAGACTTTAGTGAGGTGGGAAACACAGGTCGGTACACAGGGAAGCAGTACAAAAAACAGCAAAAATACAATAAACATCAGGCGTAAGCAAGGTCGGAGTAAACAGGCTGGAGGTCAAGAAGACACTGAAGCAGACAGGACATGAACACGAGAACCAAGAGCTGGCATGAGGCACAGGGCGCATCAATCTGGCGAAGAAGCAGAGCAACATGAGCACTATATACATATCTCCAGGTAATGAGCAGCAGGTGTGCGCAGAAGACACCAGAAAGAGGGCGTGGTCAGGGAGAGAGAGAGAGAGAGACACACACACACATCCCAGAGAGACAGAAAAAGCAACACAAGGAAAATAGTCAAACGAGAAAACAACCAATCAGTTAAAAATAAAACCCAGAGATAGAAGCAGATCCAACTCATGTCCTGACACAATCAAAGAATAGAATGACTTTGTCCAGTCTAGGTGGAGCAGATTCTACCATAAAAATGTCCAGGGAAGGATAGTTTGAGTCCCTCCTGATGTAATCTTTCCTGCTGCTGATCCGCCAGAGGCTAAGCTGAGGGACAGACTTCAGAACGGACCTACAGAATTCTGTATACGGTATATCTTACTCACTCTGTTTCTTAATCAGTTTTCTGTAATAAATTCCTGCATGAGAGTTCTATCTCTTGGGACAATTTGAATCATAATTTGGACTCTTGTAACCTTGCATCACTGGGTATGCAGGGACCAGAAGGACAGGGTCCTCTAACGAGGTCACGGGTTACCTGGTTTCCAACAGTTGGACAAAATACCTCGGAGATGTTCATTCAAATACAATGTGTGGAAATCACGCCAAAATTACACGAAAATTCAAAATGGTCGACTTCCTGTTTTGAGAACACCACCAGTGCAAGAGGCTTTCTTTGGTACATCTATGTGTACCAATTTTCATCTCCCTACTCAAAAAAAAAACAAAACCCTGTGGGGAGGGGTTTTTGAATGTTGCAAGGGAGCACTATTGAGCCATTCATTTCTGGATTAATGTATGTATTTTTACAGCCTACTGACACACCTGTTTCCATCAAGTGGTTTGGGTCGGAACTGCACCATATTTTCTGTGTCAGAACAGTTATTCTCGCCAGCAGAATCTTTTTCAATTGACAGGTGGAAACACTTATATTGACGAGATTGAGGCAGATGAGGCGCTACGAGTCTTTTAACTTGAAGCGCAAAGCAGCCTGCTGTGGAACAAGAGGATCCATTCACAGCAGAGACTCGAACAATAAGCTGCAGACGCAACGAACAGATTACACCTGCAGTGGACTGTGCTGGCAGCGGATCGGTACAGCAGAGACTCGAACCATCTTGGACTTTTCTTCTACCACGACAACAAATTAAATTATTTTAACATGTTTTTCCTCAAAATGAAGATGATCTCTGAAACGGACAGATGATATTATTTTCACCTTGTGCAAATGGTTTTAATATTTAACAAAAATGTGTTACACTGTTCAAAAAGGAAACAATATTTATTTTAAAACTGGCTGATATTTTCAGTCCCTCGTGACATTTTTCAGATGTGAATGTACCTTTTCCTCGAAAAAAAAAACCCTCATAAAAAAAACATCCACACATCACCAAAACTGTTTTTTAATCAGTTGATTAGACCAAAGAGCTGGCAAAAAAGTACCTGTGTCTTCTCCTGCCGAAATCGGCTGCATTATTTATTTATTTTATAATCACCATTCTGTCTTCTGAACTCCGCCAATATCGTCACTGTTGTCAGACTGAAGGTTTTCCTCCAAGTTCCTTCTCCCTCATTGTGGTCTAAATAAGGCTCATAAACCATAAGGCTGTGTCCCCACAGCTTATTCAGACACACCTTGTTAGGTTTACACCCCGTTTTTAAAGAAATGAGAGGCACAAACACTGAAAAGAAACCAGTCAGAGAGAGACAAATATATATATTTTTTGCTCTGCGCAGAGGAGGAGAACAATGAAGCAGCTTGTAAGTGCTCAGCTACAAAGCTCTCCTAAAATCTCCTCCTCTGGCCCAGCCTTTTATTTAGTTCAACATGAGAAAAAACAAACAAGGACAGTCGGGAGAGGTTACACATGAGTCATGTCTGCAAGAGGGTGATAGCAAAGCGAGGTAACGGCTGAAACCTTCCATTCCTGCAACATGAGCCTTGTGGCTCGTCAAAGCAGGATAAGGCAAAATGAAAAATAGTTTGCACAATCATGAAGAATGCAGACAACAAGTCTTTCTTTCTAAAACCTCCTCTTCTCACAAAGAGGAAAAAATAATAAGCATAAACTATAAGAAAATAAATAATAATAATATAAGCATAAACTAAAGAAAATAAATGATAATAAGAGCATGAACTATATAAAATCCTTGACATAATCCTCCCTGTTTATCGTTTATTTACATAAGTTTGTCATGTCCAAAACACACTTCAATAGAAAATTTGTCAACTTTAACCACTTGTCTTATTACATTATCAGCTAAAGCTTAATAGGCTAAGAGTGTGTTAACTCATCACGTCAACAGTTCAAGCTTTAACCGGAGTTGTGAGCTTTTCAATATCATCATAATTCTCAACACAGTCATTATAGTTTTCTCCACTAAGGTCTGACTGTTTCAATGTTTGATATTTTGGCATAGTTTGTTGGAAAGCCAGATTACACTGTACAAATATATTTGACACCATTTTGCCAACCATTGTTTTGATACAAGGGATCACACAACACATGCAAAGTCCAATCAGAATTAGGACTATAATAACTGGTGTCACCATTTTCAATAGTAACTGCCACCATGGTCCTGAAGTCAACCAGGACCAGGTGGTTCACGGCTAGGGTGTCTTTATGCATTGCATCACGAAGTTTATTCAGCTCTTCCAATGCGTCCTGCACATCCACTGAATGAATGGAGTCTGGGATGAAAGTACAGCATGTTGTGTTCAGCAGAACACAAACTCCTCCCTGTGAACCAGTAAGCAAGTCTAAAACCATGCGATTTTGCATCACCATGGTACGTAAAGCATCTATTTCAGTATTTTGAGCTACTACTATTTTCTCAGTTACATTCATGAACAGACCCAATCGATAATTCAGAGTTTCAATCATTAATTAATTTTTTTTCCACTCCTATCCAGGGGAACAATGAATGTGCTATTTTATCTCCTACAGACCACAATTTTTGGTCCTTTGGTACATCCGAGCCCCACATGTGATCATGTGGTAACACATCTGGGTATATCGATCTCCTCCGTCTGGTGTTGCCATTCTGTGGAGGTCCTTGGCACTACCACATATGTATGGTCAGTCACCTGGGTAGGTGAACATACACCACCCCAATTTGGTGGGAGACTCATGTACAGTCTGGAACCACAAAGCCAATAGATGTCATCATACACCGGAGTACCATTTACAGGTGGTAGCAAAAACTTACTAACATAAGCACATGATTCATCCGTTCCCCATGGACAGGAGCCTGTATAATTACATCCCCGTCCAATGTGATGAAGATAAGTACCATCCACATAATATGTTTTGGTTAGGCTTAAATTATTTGATAAAAGATACGTTTGGGTACACAGACATTTCTTAATTTTACCTACAGTTTTATTCCCTGTCCCGTAAAAGCAAATCGGGAATGGCCGTTGTGATGACAATTTAACATGTGATGATATTTTTGCATTTCCCTTCAGTCTAGTCAATGGAGCAGCACTCGGGCACGCTTGTACATCTTCTGTTGAAGTCCCTATCATAAAAGTGGTTGCACTGAGACAAGTGGTATTACGTCTTATCAGATTTGCTGAGAACTGTTGCCCCCGAAATACAGTTTGATTATGCATCCGTATGATAAGACATTCTGTCACCCTAGCAGGGTACGGTTTAGCCGTCAGAGCTGAGTGTGTTGAGGATATAGGCATTTGCGAACAAACATAACAATTAGTAACGTAATTCCATAGCCAATAAATTAACATCTCTGTACCACAAATTAGTATGGTATATATGAGGGTGTCCATCTGTCTCATTCACATTATGAATAAATCTCTTCTGACGTTGCTTGCGTTGTTCTCTGGCTCGGTCCACAGTGAGCTGAAATTCTTGGGTCAACCACCAGGCCAGAAATCCGAGGAGCACGAAACACACTAAGATCACAACGCAACCGGCTGCCCTACCAACAGTCCGGCAGCGGCGGCGCTGAGCATGCCGCTCCGGGGTCTGCTGTAGTTCAGTCATGATTGCTAGGATACAGTGTTGTTAACCAACCTCACCTAATAGTGCAAGGATCTCCCTGCTTCACTGGCGTTGAGACAATCTATTGCTAATTAAATAGACTCCCTTTGTAGCCAGACTTCCCCTTACACTGTGGAGGCAGCCAACACACGCTGTATCTTACAGTGACTTAGATGTATCCATGTTGATCTCTCCGCTATCTTTACTGCAGTTGGTGTTGTTAACAGCACTTGGTATGGACCTTCCCAACGAGGACTGGACCAGTTCTTCCTCTTAATCACTCTGATGAACACCCAGTCTCCTGGCTGGACTACTGGAAGGCCGTCTTGTGGGAGATCAAAATTATTCGGCAGTAAATGTGTTTGAGTTATCTCTTTCTGTGTTAATGTCTTTTTCATAAAATCTGCTAATGTTTGTTCCTCATCTGCTGTTTTAGTATCCATGTCAAAAATTGGTAGACGATATGGTCGTCCATAAAGTATCTCAAATGGTGTTAAACCTGATGGTGTTGGTGTTATTCTCATATACAATTTTACTAGGTCCAAACATTCAATCCAGGTTCGTTTTGTCTCTTCCATACATTTCCTTAGTCTTGTTTTTATTGTGCCATTTGTCCTTTCCACTAATCCTGCACTTTGTGGGTGGTAAGCACAATGATGTTTTACTTAATTTTCATGTGTCTGCTACTCTTTGTACAACTTCATTTACAAAATGTGTTCCATTATCACTGTACAATATCTCTGGTATTCATATACGGAATAATTGTCTTACACAATGCTTTTGCTACTGTTAAAGCATCCGCTTTTTGTGATGGAACAATTTCTACCCATTTTGAAAAGGCATCAATTAATACTAGACAGTATTGATAAGGCCCACATCGATTTAGTTCAATAAAGTTCATATGAACAATTTGAAAAGGATACTGTGGTTTTGGGAATTGCCCTCTCCGGGGTCTTATATTTCCCTGTGGGTTGTATTTCAATCAGGTAACACAGGCTTTACAAAAATTTTTTGAGTATAAATTAAATCCATAGGTAGTAAAGTATTGGTCTACCATATATACCATCCCCCCTGTCGACACGTGTTAACCCATGCGTCGCAATTGCGGCTGCTTTGAATAAACTTTTGGGTAGGATGGGTTTGTTATGTACACAATAAAGTCCTTTGGGGTTTGGGGTTGCCCCATTTTTCAACCTGAAATGTCGTTCCTACACTGGTGCCTGTTTTTGCATATCCAATAAAAGGTCAGAATCTATTAATGGTTCATTGTCTGTCTGAGCTGTGTAAATAGAAGAAGTGCCATATCGACCAGCTGCTGCTTCTTTCGCTATTTTGTCTGCCAGGCAGTTTCCTCTGGAGACAAAATCTGTACCTCTGGTGTGGGCTGCGCATTTACATAATGCCAGGTGTGATGGTAATGTCACTGCTTCTAGCAAATTTGTGAGTAAGCCTGCATGTGTCACTGGTTTCCCTGTAGAGGTTATCATACCTCTTTGTTGCCATTGTTTTGCAAAGAACCAAATTGTTGAAAATGCATATTGACTATCTGTATAGACTGTCAGTTTCTGTCCTTTAGCCAAGATACAAGCTCTGGTTAATGCAATGAGTTCTGCAGCTTGGGCTGATTTAAAATGATCAATCTGTTTGCTTCAATAACAGTATTTGGTAATTGAACAACAGCATAGCCTGTTAATGTCTGTCCTTTCTGATCTTTGAAACATGAGCCATCCACAAAGTAATGTAGTCCATCTGTAAATGGTTCGTCTGTTAAGTCTGGTCGAGGTAATTGTTGTTTCTGTGTGTCTGCCAAACAACTGTGCGGTTCACCGTCTGTCTCAGTAGGTAGGAGCGTGGCGGGATTCAAGGTGTTGCATCTTTCAATGGTAATATGTGGCTGAGACAGTAGCATTGCTGTATATGCTATCTGTCTAGCAGGCGATAAGAATGTATCCAAACGTTTGGAATAATAGCCAACTGGTTTATTTTTATTACCATGTTGTTGTAGCAAGACTGCACACATGAATCCCTGTTTTGTGTCCACCATGAGAGTGAATGGCTTGGCATAATTGGGCAGAGATAATACTGTGGAACTCACAAGTTCTTGTTTAAGAGCTGTAAACTGTTCTTCAGCTTCTTTATTCCACTGTATTTTGTCAGTCATATCCATTGGTATAGAGTGTATTAAATCCTGCAATTTCTGCACCTTCTCTGCATAACATGGAATCCAGGCTCTGCAATAATTACAGATACCTAAGAAAGTCATCATTTCCTTTTTTGTTGACGGTTTAGGCGCTTTGAGAATAGCGTGCTTTCGATCGTCTTGTATTCGTTTCCCCTCAGCTGATAGGACGTGGCCTAAATAAGTCACTTGTGGTTGCACAAACTGCAACTTTTGCTTTTTAATTTTACTTCCTGTTTCTGCCAAATGTTGCAAAAGCATCATAGTACATTTTGTACAGCTGTCTTTTGTCTTTCCTGCCACCAAAATGTCATCTACATACACCAAGATTTGTGAATCTTCTGGTGGAGTAAATGAAGATAAGCAACAATTTATTGCTTGTGTAAAAATGGTCGGACTGTCAGCAAAACCTTGAGGGAGTCTTGTATATGTATATCTTTTCCCTTTGAATGTAAAAGCAAACCAAAATTGAGAGTCTGGATGAACAGGTACTGAGAAAAATGCATTACTGATATCTATGACAGAGAAGTACATATTTCCAGGACTTAATCTATCATCCGAGTCAGTGGTCACATTGTACTTTCTGATCCATGCACTATTTTCTGGCTTCAAACCATTCAGGAGGGCTTGTTTCAGCTGATTTTGATAAGCTCCCGCTTGATCATCACTATGCGGTATACCGCTGTTTGCACGGAAAACTGTCCCTAAACGCTGATTATAATCATCCACATCCTCATCTGCCTTTTGTTTACACGCATTTAGTTTACCATAGTCCGCTTTCTGTTTAAACTTGTTTTTAACTCTGGTCATTAGATCGGTTATTTGAGCCTGTAACGCCGCTGCCGGATCTTCCTCATTCCCGTATGGCAGGACCGTGCCGTCTGCAGCACGTCCTGTAAATGTCCCTCTCACGTGGACCCAGTTTCGTCCCAGAGCCAATTGTACGGCCTGTCCTACTTCACAGCCATTCAACCTATACGCTTTTATAATATCTTCTATTCCTTTTACCCATTCTTCCACATCAGCTTGTGGGTCTGGCAGGCCAGACACGGCCTTTGCTGCCTCTTCTGGTGTCCATGGACAGAAGACATGAAGGAATGGCGGCTGTCCTTGAGCTATATTTGGGTTTGGGACCTGGATCATTGGAGCAATAAAACTGTGATCTGGGGATATATTGAAACCGTATTTTAGAGGCGGCTTAATCATAGCCCTGTCTCTCAAAATGTATTTTTCGGGCATTAAAGAATTTGTTGCTGCAGGCGGGGTCAATACAGTTGAAAATTCCACCCTCTGATTATCCAAAAATGGATTTGGATACAGTGAGCTTATTGGGTCATATGACGGACCTTCAGAACTCCCCTGGGGATAATTAGGGTCAAAAATCGGGTCCTTTACCAGTGGTGGAGCCACTGTTGGTGCCGCTTGTCTTACTGCAGCCTGATTTTGTGGCTGCAGGGGTGGATTTACATCACGGCCTCTCACTGCCGTCTCATTATCTTCAGGTTTTACAAACATTACTTCCCCTCTGACTTTCCTTTCTCGTCTTTTTTCCTCTTTATGGCCTCTACTCTCATCCGTGCTTCACTGAGCCATACTTTTGCACACTCTCTATCTCCTTCTTTTCTTACTTTCCTGTTACCCTTTTTATTTGCTGCTGCTGCTGTAAGCTTTAACACCAAACCTTCACAATCTGGCATGACCAATTTACCTGAAAAGCCATATTTCTTTTTTCATTTAATTATGTACTTCAGATTTTCGGGATTGCGTTTGTGCATGTATTTTTCGTCGCCCTGAAATAGGGGCTTATTTTCTGTGCATGTGTTTCCCATGTTGGTCACCTATTCCCCTTCACTCTGCAAAGTTCAGGTCAAGCTTCTACCCCGTGGGGCGGACCTTCCTTGGAATCCTCCTCTTTGCAGACTCGTCGGGAATACGAGGGCTGTCCGTAAAGTATAGGTCCTTTTTATTTTTTTCAAAAACTATATGGATTTCATTCATATGTTTTTACGTCAGACATGCTTGAACCCTCATGCGCATGCGTGAGTTTTTCCATGCCTGTCGGTGACGTCATTCGCCTGTGAGCACTCCTTGTGGGAGGAGTCGTCCAGGCCCTCGTCGGAATTCCTTTGTCTGAGAAGTTGCTGAGAGACTGGCGCTTTGTTTGATCAAAATTTTTTCTAAACCTGTGAGACACATCGAAGTGGACATGGTTCGAAAAATTAAGCTGGTTTTCAGTGAAAATTTTAACAGCTGATGAGAGATTTTGAGGTGATTCTGTCGCTTTAAGGACTTTTCACGGTGCGAGACGTCGCGCTGCGCTCTCAGGCAGCGTCATCAGCCTGTTTCAAGCTTAAAACCTCCACATTTCAGGCTCTATTGATCCAGGACGTCGTGAGAGAACAGAGACGTTTCAGAAGAAGTCGGTTTCAGCATTTTATCCAGATATTCCACTGTTAAAGGAGATTTTTTTAATGAAAGACGTGCGGACGGGTCCGCGCGTCGGGACGCAGCCGACGCGGCGCGGCGGCACAGGAAAAACACCTCCGTGTTGATAACCATTTGTTAAAATCCAGTTGGCTTTTGATGGCTTTCAGTGGAGTGAGTATATGAGAAATTGTTTATCAGCTGGAGATGTTCCAACTTGTCCTCAAGGCTTCCAACAGAGGTGTTTTTCCTGTGACGGAGCGTCGCGGCGGCTGCAAGCCGACGCTGCAATCCGCCCGCACGTCTTTCATTAAAAAAATCTCCTTTAACAGTGGAATAGCCGGATAAAATGCTGAAACCGACTTCTTCTGAAACTTCCCTGTTCTCTCACGACGTCCTGGATCAACAGAGCCTGAAATGTGGAGGTTTTAAGCTTGAAACAGGCTGATGACGCTGCCTGAGAGCGCTGAGCGACGTCTCGCACTGTGAAAAGTCCTTAAAGCGACAGAATCACCTCAAAATCTCTCATCAGCTGTTAAAATTTTCACTGAAGACCAGCTTAATTTTTCGAACCATGTCCACTTCGATGTGTCTCACAGGTTTAGAAAAAATTTTGATCAAACAAAGCGCCAGTCTCTCAGCAACTTCTCAGACAAAGGAATTCCGACGAGGGGCTGGACGACTCCTCCCACAAGGAGTGCTCACAGGCGAATGACGTCACCGACAGGCGTGGAAAAACTCACGCATGCGCACGAGGGTTCATGCATGTCTGACGTAAAAACATATGAATGAAATCCATATAGTTTTTGAAAAAAATAAAAAGGACCTATACTTTACGGACAGCCCTCGTATGTGGGTGTGGTGCATATGGACTTAAAATGACCTACTTTGCAGACAACGGCTCCACTTTTATCCCCTGATAAAATGGGATATCAAGCTGTCCGTGCTTCAGTCACTCACAGTCTCATTCTTTTATCATTACTAAGGAATACTCAGTCAAACAATACCACACATACAGTCCGACACTGTCACACACACACACACACACACACTCCCACAACCGCTCCAACTCTCACACATATACAAAATAAATTACAGATTTCATCAATGATTGCAATTACAGACAAGCCCTCATCTAAAAAAAATAAATAAATAATAATAATAATAAATCATTTTATATCAAGACATAAATAACACAACAAAATCCTTACAACAAAACAACAAAAACAGAATTTTCTCTCATTCATACCACAAACACAGTTTCACTTTTGAAATAATCAATTAATTTGCGTCTCTCTAACTGCTTCTCCTGAAATTTATTCTTACTCCTCCTGTATTTCTCAGCCGGATGGGGACTCGAACCCCTCCGCCACCTGTGCCGGCAGGACCGGAGACTCTAACTCCCTCCCCCGCACTTTATTCCGGATGGGGACTCGAACCCCTCCTCAACATATTTTCCTCACAGGCAGGCAGTAATTACTTATGTTAATTTGTTGCGCCCCTCATTTGGTTCGGAGGCGTCGTCAATCTAAGCGGAGGTGGACGTCTATAGTCACCGGCCCGACGGAGAATTCACTCCTCAGGACTTTCCTTCGATCCCTCTAGTGGAATCGGCTGTGCACGGTCTGCGGCGTGTCTCCCTCCGTTCGCTCGAGAAGATCTGTCGACGCCCCACGTTGGGCACCAAGAAAAAACCGTTGGGTTTGCACCCCGTTTTTAAAGAAATGAGAGGCACAAACACTGAAAAGAAACCAGTCAGAGAGAGACAAATATATATATTTTTTGCTCTGCGTAGAGGAGGAGAACAATGAAGCAGCTTGTAAGTGCTCAGCTACAAAGCTCTCCTAAAATCTCCTCCTCTGGCCCAGCCTTTTATTTAGTTCAACATGAGAAAAAACAAACAAGGACAGTCGGGAGAGGTTACACAGGAGTCATGTCTGCAAGAGGGTGATAGCAAAGCGAGGTAACGGCTGAAACCTTCCATTCCTGCAACATGAGCCTTGTGGCTCGTCAAAGTAGGATAAGGCAAAATGAAAAATAGTTTGCTCAATCATGAAGAATGCAGACAACAAGTCTTTCTTTCTAAAACCTCTTCTTCTCACAAAGAGGAAAAATAATAAGCATAAACTATAAGAAAATAAATAATAATAATAATATAAGCATAAACTAAAGAAAATAAATGATAATAAGAGCATGAACTATATAAAATCCTTGACACACCTTCAGACTGGACTTTAAAAAAAAAAGCTCCACATGAGAAAAAAAATTGTCCAAAAACAGCTCGACCTCCACCGTGTTTACAGTCGATCTGGGCTTGAATCAGCAGGTTGCGTTCACTTAGCAACAATATGGCCACGGTTGAAGGCTGAAATAGAGCGCAGGATTCAGACAGCTGTAGTTTATCCTTCACCTGCACACTTATCATTGACTTTTATTGTTCAGGATTTTTTTTAAATATCGACATTTCATCATTTTTAGTGATTATTTGTGCACATTTTTTGGTATCACCTACACTTTAATCCCCTGGTTGTTCGCAGTGTTTTAGTGGGCACCTTGCATGGCAGCAGCCTGACATCGGGGTCAATGTGAGGCATTATTGTAAAGTGCTTTGAGCATCAGATGTGGTATATAAAATAAGTGCTATATCAACCCGTTTATTTCACACTCACAAAAGTAAAAATACTCATGCGTTTAAATGTTTTTATGACAACATTTTAGTAATTGTACCTATATTCCATGCTGGCTGGATGTTGTGATTTTTATTTTATTTATTGTGTATGTATTTGTGAACACATATATTTACATTTTGTATATTTATTGTGTAGGTTATGTGTCTGTGACCATGTTGTTGAGTTGTTCTGCCTTCTTGAAAAATAGATTTTTATTCTCAGTGAGGCTTTTACCTGGTTAAATAAAAGATATATATAGAAAAGTATCTAACCTTTTTATTTTTTTCAAAAACCATATGGATTTGAATCACGTGTGATTGCATCAGCCAAGCTTGAACCTTCGTGCGCATGCATGAGTTTTTTCACGCCTGTCTGTTGCGTCATTCACCTGTGAGCAGGCTTTGTGTGAGCACTGGTCCACCCCTCTCGTCGTTTTTTTATTGCGAATAAATGTCTGAACGATTTGGAGCTTTGCTGCATCAATTTTTTTCCAGAAACTGTGGGAGACCTCCAGGTGGACATCGTTTGGAAAATTAATATGGCTTTCAGGGATGATTTTATGGGGATTACACAGATTAAGGAGTGATCCAGACGGTTTAAAGACTGCCCACAGCGTCTGAGAGCGCGGCACGCTCCGAGTGCCGATCGACAGGCTCAAACCCCGCTGAAACAACCAGATCATTTCCAACGTGAAGGCTCTGTTGATCCGGGACGTCGTCTGACTTTCACAAAAAGGCAGAAGGCGTGGATATCAGCACTTTTTCGGCACATTCCACTGTTACAGGAGTTTTTTTTTCATAGAAAGAAAAGCGGAGGGACGCGCCACGGAGCCGTTCATTACACGGCACAAAACCACCTCCGTGTTGGTCTCACAGGATGGCGCATCGCGGTGGAGCCGCATGGCGCAAAGCAACACCGTGATGAAGCCTCACAAGACATGTTGGGGCATGTCCAGCTCATGCTCAATTTCTCGGATAATCACACGACTGAAAAGCA
This sequence comes from Thalassophryne amazonica, assembly GCF_902500255.1. Taxonomy (NCBI): domain Eukaryota; kingdom Metazoa; phylum Chordata; class Actinopteri; order Batrachoidiformes; family Batrachoididae; genus Thalassophryne; species Thalassophryne amazonica. The sequence continues at coordinate 14,444,792 of NC_047111.1, read as the reverse complement.
AGCGACAGCCGTCTGAAATCCACCTGAAAGCCGTCCTGTGAGACCAACACGGAGGTGGTTTTGTGCCGCGTAATGAACGGCTCCGTGGCGCGTCCCTCCTCTTTTCTTTCCATGAAAAAAACTCCTGTAACAGTGGAATGTGCCCAAAAAGTGCTGATATCCACGCCTTCTGCCTTTTTGTGAAAGTCAGACGACGTCCCGGATCAACAAAGCCTTCACTTTGGAAATGATCTGGTTGTTTCAGCAGGGTTTGAGCCTGTCGATCGGAGCGCGGCGCGCTCTCAGCAGTTGTGGGCGGTCTTTAAACCGTCTGGATCACTCCTTAATCTGTGTAAACGCTATAAAATCGTCCCTGAAAGCCATATTAATTTTCCGAACAGTGTCCACCTGGAGGTCTCTCACAGTTTCTGGAAAAAAATTGATGCAGCAAAGCTCCAAATCGTTCAGACATTTATTCTCAATAAAAAAACGACGAGAGGGGTGGACCAGTGGTCACACAAAGCCTGCTCACAGGCGAATGACGCAACCAACAGGTGTGAAAAAACTCACGCATGTGCATGAAGGTTCAAGCTTGGCTGATGTAATCACACGTTATTCAAATCCATATGGTTTTTGAAAAAAAATAAAAATGTCAGATACTTTTCTAACAGACCTCGTATATATATATATATATATATATATATATATATATATATATATATATATATATGTGTGTGTGTGTGTGTGTGTGAGACGGGTCACAGGCTACCACACTGCTGTTGCTTCCACAGATGACGACCAGGTGGATTATGGGGATACTTTATTACAACACCTCTTTTCTCTGCAACACAGCATATAGCACCGCAGTGGTGTGGGAAAGATTGTGTCAGTGTCGGGACAATCTGAACACACCACAATGAAGTCCTCTTTTTTCTGTCTGTACAGTAATTAAGTCAGTCATTGCAACATAAATAACATTAACATTAAATTCAGGACTACATGAACAAATAAAAGCTACATGGATAAATAAAAGCTGCTCAAACAGGCTGATATACAAAATAAAACATCATGAAAAGTTACATTTAAGGAAAAAAATGCACAAGAAAATATTACCTGCAACACAGCATATAGCACCGCAGTGGTGTGGGAAAGATCGCGTCAGTGTCGGGACAATGTGAACACACCTACCACAAGGGAAATCATTTAAGCTAGTTTAGCATCATTAATAAGTCTCTAAACATCGTTTTATGGTCCAATAACTCACAGAAAGTGCTCAAAGCAGTTAGCTTAAGTCACAGTTAGTACATGACTCGGCAAAATGTAAAATATAAACATCTGAAATGTAAAGAAAATAATTAATTATCCCGGACCGTAGAAAAGGACGTCTTACCACAATGATGTCCTCTTTTTCTGTGCTTTACCCAAGTCCACCACTGCGCCACTAGATGGCGGTGTTGCACCTTTTTTGCCATTATTTAATAGGCACAAATCAACTCTGTTACATATAAATAAAACCTACCTGGCTGAGGAGCTGAACAGTAGCAGTGTTCTGTCATTGCAGCTGAAGCTGCTGTTGTTCTCCACTTCGTCCTCACACAGCGGCTCCTCCACAGTCAGAGCAGAGCCATCGTCACAGTCTAACCTCTCACCCATTTCTTTTGGAGAATTTTGTCACTCGGGAATGAGTGAAAGTTGAGGTACAGCTGTGTTTGTTCTTTGGAATTGCAGAGCGACATGGAGCAGCGACACCATGAAGAGGTTTCTGCCGTTGTTGACAGCTGCCCAGAAGTTCGGATGCACAGTTAACTTTTACTTCCACATTAGCAACCTGGAACAGTGAAAATCCCCTTTTGCTCAGTAGGAAGTGTTAAGTGCTGTGCTTTTCGATCAGGCAGGTTTTGGGCAGCTTTGGGGCCCTTGAAGTAAAGCTGTTGTTTTATATTGCTTTATGTTAATTTTTTCCCCGCTAAAACCCTAAAGAGCTTATGTCTGTGAGTATTATTTACCTTTTTATGTAAACTGACCTGTTAAGGTGTTCTGAAACAGTTGACAGATGTATTTTATAACTTAAAAACGGAAACGATGCTAACACATTAGCATGTCTATGGCATTTTCAATATTAAAGTTAGCATTAAACTGTTTGCATCTCAGCACATTTGTGTGCATTTGTTTTCTTTATAATAATTAGTTGCTCAGCATTAATAATAGATATATTCTCTGGGTTTATAGACGTTATTGTGTTTGCGTTTATTAAATTCCTCGCATCTTAAATGTAGCAGAGTAGCAGCACAGATTATCTGGAATTTTGTTTTGGCAAGTCTCTACTGCCATCTACTGGCCAGTAGTCTTCATGGCAGTATTCAAACTGAAGATGGGCTGATATTTTCAATCACTGTACTCGGTTCCAGCTCAGCTGTACCACAGAACCGCATGGTGTAAAAATTCAGAGCGAAAAGTTCAGAACGATTTATGTTCTCACACACATTGTATGTTCAAAAACCACATGTCAGACTCGTGTTTCCAGAAGCAAAACATAAACAGAAGCTATTTTTTCAAACTTAATTTACAAAAACTCTGGATGGAGACATCAAAGTTTTTAAAAAACAAAACAAACAACAACAACAACAACAACAAAAAAAAACATTATAAAACAGGTCTGCGGTGTTTGCACAGGCACAGTGCGAGAGGTGGTCATGAGATGTTAAACACAGCTCATTACTCCATGTATACTAAACGATGCAGGACGTGCGATAAACCTGAAACTCGGTGCGATCCAAAAAATTCTTGCACCAATGAAAAACCAACTGAAAAAGGGCCAAAACTCACACTGGCACCAGTAGATCATGGCAGTGTTCTTTATTTTGACACCGGTTATATCAAAGGGTTATCTAATTACAACTTGGCTTTTCTTTTTCTTTTTTTTTTTTTTGAAAATGCCTTTTTTTGGCATATTTTCCAAAAGCACATTTATCTGTAAACACCAACACATGACACACCTCACATTAACGTGTTGGTTTACATAACCAATCAGTGTTAGCGGAGGCACATTTTACCCAGAATGCCATCTGTCTGTGTTTGTTACAAAACTTCAGAATTAGTTCATTATTCAACATTAAAAGATATAGGTTATATCTTAACTTTGTACAAATGACAGAATTGACATTAATGGAGTTATTCTATCAGTATTAATTTTATTTACACCAAACCATAACTCAGCATTGCTTTATTTTCCAAGACCTCCACCTAACGGCAGCGTTGTGAGAGAGTTGAGCTTTGTGGCTCCTCTCAGCTTGCTTCTGTGCTGGAAGCCATGTAGTAAATTGGAGCTTCCAGCAGGGGGCAGGACACTCAAAGACCGAATTGCTGACTCATTGTTTGGGTCTGTCGTCGCCTTTGATGCTTTCAGAAGCGATCGTGGTGTTAACACTCAAAATCAGCTTGTTGGTAGTTGCAAGTGTACCGGAGACAATACTGGAATTTATCAGTTATCTGTAACTTCCGATACATTTTGGGGTGGTTTATCGTTTTAAGTTTATCAAAGATAACTTTTCAGTTATCTTATTATCTGTTATCGAAGTTAATTTTTTTGTTATCTGTGCCCACCACTGACGAATCCCGACAACAACCTCAATTCATCTGTATTCCATTTTGCTTTCTGTGCTGAGAGTTCCTCATCATTTGCGTAGTTTGTGTACTGCCAGCGTTCTGTTTGTCATCCAACTTGTTCCAACCTCCCAAGTCCGACATCTTACACGAACATTGACAATAATGTGATGAAAAATGACGTGTTGTGAATACATTCTGGATGCATTGTATGTTTAATTATAATTAATTATATAATTTGGTGCTCTGTAAATACACTGAATTGTTGATACATGGTGACAGCAAATTCCCCCAGACCTGACCTGACATTTGATTAAACCAAATAATCTACACGTCATGCACATCTTGATTGTGGATTTTGTGGTTTCCAGAAGCAGGATTACACGAACTGCCTACTTGATATTATGATGACATGAACTGATGAGAGAAAGTAAACGGACTGCATTTATATAGCGCTTTTCCATCTGCATCAGACGCTCAAAGCGCTTTACAATAACGCCTCACATTCACCCCGAAGTGAGGGTGCTGCCATACAAGGTACTCACTACACACCGGGAGCAACTAGGGGATTAAGGACCTTGCCCAAGGGCCCTTAGTGATTTTACAGTCAGGCTTGGATTTGAGGATCCCCTGGTCTCAAGCCCAACACTTTAACCACTAGACCATCACCTCCCCAAGTTGAATCTACATTCAGATTTCATTATTAAAAACCACAAACACAATACCATTAGATATTCTGGGTATTTTATGATTTTTACTTCATACGTAATCACAAAATGCTTCATTCTCATGCCAAAAAGTTTAATTTCGGAATAGTTTCAACACAGATTTGCGGATTTCTTCCGATTGTATTCCATAAATGACGGGCTGGAGGCTGCCTGGGATCATACGGAACAAAATGGCACAGAGTTTCCTGTAATAAGAGAACTGTGGGAAGCGATGCAGGACAATGATCATCATTCCACAAATAAACATGATCAGATAGACGGTGAGATGAGTGCTGCAGGTCTTTAAGGCCTTCTTGTTCAGTGATTTGTTCTTACTGGTCAGACAGACGACTGTAATCTTAGTGTACGTGAGAACGATGCTGCCGATAGAAGATGTAAGTAAGACCACAGTGAAGGTGAGACCGTAGACATTATTAATGAAGACGCTGTCACAGGATAGTTTGAACAGTGAGGCGTTGTCACAGTAAAGATTTGTGATCAGAGTCCTGCATCTGTTGAGTCGGACGGACAGACCGATCAGAATCCCGACCAGAACAAAACCCACTCCCCAGGCAGAGAGCGACAGCTTCCACACCATCTTACTGGTCATGATGGTGGTGTAGTGAAGAGGATTACAGATGGCCACGTATCTGTCAAAAGCCATAATCATGAGCACAGTGTGAGCAGTAGTTGCGCTTAAGTGTACAACGAATGCTTGGACGACACACTCGTGAAAATTAATGATGCGTTCAGATGTGGACATCAACATGTCTGAGAGGAAACGTGGTATCATGACACAGTTTCCCAGGATGTCGTTAAGTGACAGGTTACAGTAAAGCAGAAACATGGGCTGGTGAAGGTTCTTATTGATAAAAATCAGAAGTGTGATGCCTGCGTTTGCCACCATAATAAACATGTAGGTGAAAAAGATGACGACAAAGACGGCATGAACGTAATCCTCAGAGATATTTAGTCTCTCCAGCTGTAGTGTCAAACTGTTGTAGGTGTAGTTTTCCATCATCCTGAAACCACAATAATGAATCGTTAAGGCCAAAGAAAATGTTGAGGTCAATTGGAATTTAATTAAACTTTTTAAATTTGAAAGTATTATAAGTATTTTTTGTTGTTCAATAACCTTTGAGATTAAAAAAAATATTCTAAGTGAACAAAATTTGTAAAATCGTGTTAATTTATGACCTCAAATTAAACTCCTAAAACCTGAGGATGAACAGGAATCAGGTTTTGTGAAATAAAAACGATGCCCCTGTATGTGGAGGCAGGGTCTGAGGAGGTGAGGTTCTGTACTTAAAGCACGTGTGGTTATTTCTAACCATGACTATATGAACATTAAGGCAGCAATAATTTGAATCTACAAAGGTTGACAGAAGAGGAGACTAGAGGCTGACCTTTAAACCTTCCAGATTCAGGATAACTGCACTGAAATTCTGGTTCTCTATAGAGATGATCCCAGAGAAGGTCATGGAAAGAAAATTTATGAACTGAGTGCTGACAGAGGACACAAGGGCTGAAATTCTGATGCAATAATGCAATAAGTTGGAAATTTAAACCTTTAAAAAATAATAATTAAACCTGACTGCATGAAAACAAAAGACAAGAAACACAGTCACAAAAAACAAATAAGAGATAAGAAATCACTGATCTGTTTGGCTGGTTGGGAAATACTGACACTTGTTTTCCATCAGAACAGATCAAACATCACACTGTGTGTTAGAGTGTTTGTGTCTCTTACCTCTGGAGATGTGAACCTTTCGAGGTGAACCGACAGGTTTTATCAGATCCATGAGCAGCTCATGGATCTCCAGCACGATTGGTGTCCAGTTGAAGACGTTGCATCAGAATGATGTCATTCTGTTTTTCATTAGGCAGCCGACTCAACATCTAAACCAAGTTCTGTTCTCATCAACATGTGGGTGGGCAACTAGCATGTTTACAACCCCAAAAATCAGAAAATGTTAGGACGGTACGAAAAATTTCTTTCTTTAAATTCAACGCTCCCTCAAGGTGCTTCACACGGGTATGGTCTAACCTTATCAACCCCCCTAAACAAGCACACAGGCCACAGTGGTAAGGACAAACTCCCTCTGGTGTTTCTGAGGAAGAAACCTCAAGTAGACCAGACTCACAGGGGTGACCCACTGCTTACACCATTCTAACAGTTTTAAGGTTTTTACAAAAGAAGGTATTGAATACTTCTGGCAGCATATTTCAAGGCCAGTGACAGGTTTTTCCAGTCCTCTGGTTGCAGGGCTTCAGCATGTCCATAAAACACATGTGGACTGCTTGGTCATACTCCCAGGACCCTTCTAATGTCCTTGCGAGGGTAAAGAGCTTGTCCACCATTCAATGACCAGAACAGAACCCCTGAATCTGAAGTTCGAGTAACGGTCTAGAGCCTAGTTAACATTGAGCAGTCTGGGTCAGTACAGCATGGTACAGAATGCTATTTTGTTCATTTACACATTCAGATTTAGGGACGGGTACCAAAGTAACCCACCCGTCTATACCACTTGTTTGGCACCCTTCGCCTGGGGTACCTCAATAAGTGTAACAGTTACAAAAATGAGGCACTGTCCACTGCTGTCCATTGATTGGATCAGCAGCAAAGCTAAAGCTACAGTCCTCACACAGCCATTCATATACTTCCAACTTATACGGTTTCAAAACCATTCATACACTGAGTAAATGAAAAATTGTAATCATACCTGTCATGTTGTTTCAGTCAGGTTCATCATCACAGTTTGATAAAAACCGTTATCCTCATGAGATGCCTTTTTTTTTTTTTTGGAAGACGACGTCTGGAAATATTTTAATTCCTTATCATGGAAATTACTGAATAAACACAGTGCTTTTAAACAAGTTTCTCAGTGTTTTGTTATGTAGGTGACTGTCGTGGGTATTTTTGTATTTTCACTGTATTCAGGTTGTGGTCTTTCTTTATGTTTTGTCTGCTTTGTGTTTGTCTGACTGCATGCTCTTGTCTGGTGTTGGGTCGGGATGTGTCTGGTCCCTTTTGTTTGACACTCCCTCTTCCAGGCTGTTCTCCTTCACCTGTCTCTCAGTTTCCCTAATCACTCCTGCTATTTAAACCCTCTGTTTTTCCCATGTCTTTGCCAGTTCATTGTTCCTTGTGTCTTCATTCCTTCCAGTGGAAACTTTACACGGTTTGTCAGAGAATATGACTTCAAGCTTGGATTCATCTCAGCATGAGGTGATGTGCTATTGGATTAACCTGCAGAGAGTTTGGTACTTTCCAGAAGCGAGTAGGATCATACTGGACTTTCCATTACAAATGGGAATTTCCAGAAAGTGACTGCGGTGGTGAGAACAATGATGTGTGCTTAAATCATTAAGAGTGTAACAGTATTCTAATCAGACAGAGTATTAATGTGCTAAGATCAAGAAAGATGAGATTTCGGAAGGATTAACATTGATGATTATATGAGCTATTTTTAATAATATGTAAGAATCAACAGCAAGGAAAGTCAAGTGGTGTTTTAGGGGTAAGAAAATCTGACTTGGAAAATTACTGAAGTTGTAATTATTGATTAATAATGATTGAACCTGTGTTATGATGATTATATGTTTAAAGAATCAAAGTGTAAGGACATGCTGAATTCATTTAAGAGAAAAACAGGAACTGAGTTGCTGTTGACATTAAGTGTGTTTAACTGTTAGCTGAGATAGGGGACAACGGCATATAAAAACTGTTGAAAAACAGGAAACAAGGTTATTCTTCAGAACTCTGCAAAGGCTCTGAAGGAATACACAGGTGCTGACCAGCCTGTGGTGATCAACTGGACTTTTTAACATCGAGAGTGAGAGTTTTGGAGCAGGAAACATTAAGGTGAGAGAGAGAGATTTCTACCTGCACACACATGGACATTCCAGGAAAGGAGCTGCAGGCGGGGAAGATAACCACTGGCCTTTAACCTGTGTGTGCAAACTGATCCAAGATTTCTCTCTCTGCTCCCAACGACCCACGGACCGACACTTGGCAGAAGGGTGCTGGTTCTGGCCGGCAGCAGCGTGCTGATGATAAGCCAACGTTTGGCATACGGATATTGGATTTAGGTTGTCTGTTGTCATATGAAGAAGGAATATCATTCGACATTCTGGTATTGGATTTAGGTTGGCTGTTGTCAACTGAAGAGGATTTTCATCTCATCTAACAAGATCCCCTGGCCAGGGAGCATGATCTCTCATCCTCATACTCTCACCTCCAAAGGACTTTTAGGAAATCAGAACAGTCCCTACTAAAGTGGGTGATTAGTTTAGAGTGTTAGAATCAAAGAACTACCCCAATCAAATTTATAATACTTATACTCATACTTCAATTTTGTGTTATTGTCAGAAATATAATCCGTGATTACTATGTTGCCTGCACTTGCATAATCTGCAGTAAATTCCTAATCTGTAGTTAAAGTACTGGTTCTGGATATTGGATTATTAAATCTCCTTAAGGTATGAAAATTAAGTTCATAGGTTGTATAACGTCAAATAGCTCTTAAGGGTTGGTCTGGTTTAACGAAAATAATGCATCCCTGAGGTCCTCTGTATGGACTGCTAAAAAATAATTCTAGCAACTTTCCAAGAGCCCTGATCCATTAGAGTGAGAGCTGCCGTTAACGGGTGTGGCCGGCTTGTATCCTGGGTCCAGTGGAGGCTATTTGACCGGGGTGCGAGTCCAGCTTCAGTGGTGTGGACGTCCGGATGGATGCAGTGAGCAGCTAGACAAATCTTCTCGCCACCAGCTTAATCAGCCTTCGAAATGGCCGAGTAATACCCATGGGGGTTCGAGGGTCGGACCCTTGTGACAGAGAGCTGGTTCGAGTGTCCTCTGTGCATGCAGGTGGGGTGCTATGACTGCCGTGGGATCTTACACTTCCTTGACCATACAACTTCCATGGAACCACTTTGAGTCTGGTCTGCTTGAGGTTTCTTCCCCAGAGGGAGTTTTTCATTACCACTGCTGCTCTGGGTTAGTAAGGTTAGACCTTACTTGTGTGAAGTGCCTTGAGGCAACTCTGTTGTGAATTATATTATCATATTATATATGAATGAAAATAAATTGAAAATGAAAAATTAATTCCAGCCTTGTACAGGGCCTTTCACACTGAACGCGTTAGACACGTCAAAAATCGGTCTAAAAAGCATTATTTTCAATGAGAAGCGTTGCTTTTTAGACGCGTGAGAAGTGCTGTGTCAAAAGCCGAGCTAAACTGACGCTTCTGATGGGTGCACGCATTGCTGCTTGTCGGCAGGCTGACGTGGTCAAAGTTCAATCCAATCCAACTTTCGATGCTCTGAGCTGTGTCGTACCTTTGCGCTGTCCAATAGGAACGATGCGTCAGACCAAAACACGGAAGACTCGTGGCAGAAACCACTGATCTCTACAAAACGGATTGTTGCAGAAACCACTGATCTCTACAAAATGGATTAGTGCAGAAACCACTGATCTGTACAAAACATTAACGTGTGACAGGACTGCTCATTTATAGAGCAGTTTTCTGAAGAAAAATCATTGAAAATGTTTTGTTGTTGTTACCTCAAAATTTCTGATTACTGTTAAAAAAAAGTTTAGAACACTTGTAATTAAAATAGCTAAATAAATCAATAAATGGTTCTTTAGAAATCTTTCATCTGTAAATTAAAACCACCTGTTATTTCAGATTAGATAATTTCTTGTTTAACATAAGGAACCTTGGACATCTATTTTTAGACAAATAAAATAACATGGAAACTTGTACTTTTTTTTAAGTCTGGTAGATTATTTATATCTCATTTCAACCAGAAAAAAGACACTGTAAATAAATACAAATGTTTATTATAAATGCAACAGGAAATAATTTAACAATGACTGCAGTGTGATTGTAAATTAGGATTTCTGTGACATAAACCTCATAAATGAATGTTTTAATGGTCATTTCAACTTGTAATTTCGCCAAAATATGTAATTGCCTTTAATGTTGTTATCAGGACAGAGTCATTTCTAAAATATGAATTTGAGCACAATAAGTGGAGAGCTTCTACCTGTGCAAATGTCTTTTGACTTTGATTCATGGACATTTTTAATGATCCGTTCATTTATTGTTAAATATGAAATGAAACAGCTTTTTAAAAAATAATAAAATAGTTGCTGTTGAAAGAACCTTTTATTTAGAAGCAGGTGATGTTATGCTGGATTCTCTGGACCAGATGATGATCTCTTCTGCAGCTTTGAACTCTGGTGGTCTTGCTGAAGACACTTTTGTCCTATTTTGAAGAGCAGAGATGTTTTCTTTTGACTGGACTTCGTGGTGTTCAGCTCATCAATGGAAGTTTGGCTGTCTGCATATCAAATGTTCCTGATTGGTACAAATAAAAATATTTCTTTAAATATAAAGAAACACTAAACAGTTTTTATATAAAAAAGGGAAAAAAATGGCAAAAAAAACAAAGGAAAAAAAACGCCAGAAAAAATAAGTTATTTAAACTTGAGCTTTTGTGGTGTCTGAAAAAAGCTGTAGGTTTATTTGGTAAAAATAAGAAAGACTGAACCATCTACAAATTAAAGTTCACTCAGATCAACTGTGCTAAAAAGCCAAGGTAACGTTAGCCGATCAATAAACCTTCACAGCAGTGCAGAAACGTCGCATTTTACTTTTATTTTATCCTCACCTCGATAAAGCTGCAGAACTTACCTCCGTTGGGCAAACTGGGACTTCGCATATATCCAAAAAGTGGGAGATTTCGGACTGAGTGGGTCTGCTCCATCCCCCCGGCTGCCTGCCTCGGTCTGCCCAGGAATGATGCCTGAAGGCCGGCTTCTCCGTGCAAGTCGGCCCGCTGTCGCGGTTCGATCGATATCCCACCAAGTCGTCAGTCCTCCCTCGGTTGGCGTCACTCCAAAAAGTAGCTGAAAAAAAGCTTCTCCCAGCAGGGTGATGGGAGAATCGTTCTACTGCTGTTTTTTAAAGCTTTTTTGTGGTTCAGGCAACCCAAATTCAAGATGGTGATCGCTGAACTTTTTTCAGGTTGTGGAAACAGCCAGAGTGCGATGTAGCTGCAATCTCCGCCCCCTTGCTGCTTCCAAAGCGACGCATCTGACGTCACGACATGTTGGAAATGCACCGGCCTGGCGTTACGACGCGTTGGGGGGCTTTAAAGTGTCACACTGAAGCTTGCAGTGTGAAAGGCTCTTACCACAGTTCTTGAGCTTGTTTCTTTCTTTCTTTTTTTTTTTTGCCTTGTTGTGTACTGAACCTTTTGCCTGTTTTTGACCTTGACCTTGTCTCATGTTTTGGATACCGTTGCTGATTTTGTCTTGCCTACCTGTGTATTGACCATTACCTGGCCATACTGCAATGGTTTTCAAACTGTGAGGCATCACCCAAGTGGGTGCCAGAGTTCTTCAAGGGAGTCGCAAGGGATGGGTATCGAGAATTGTTAAGAAATGATTTGATCCACTGATGTCAATAGTCTTTTTGTTTAACTATTCCCTTATCAGTCCTTTAGAGGGGCCATTGTTTTCAGGGTGTTTTATCGGGAAAATGATCATTTCATTAAGTTGATTGCAGACCCTGCAGCAGGTCTGTAATCAACCACTTCTGCAGCGGTGGTTCCTGAATCAATCATCCTGACCTACTGATAGGTATCAATACTGATTGATACCTATCAATCGCTAAAATCTTATCAATACCCATCCCTGATGTTGAATTAATATCATTTAGGTTAAAATGTGCTAGTTATGCCAAAGACATTTAAAAACACACAGAGATGTTTAAATGTTTTTTTTTAAGATTTTTAAAATATACAGGGTTTTCATGTATCCCATAATCTCTTGCACACCAGAGAGTCGCTGCAGTCAAAACAACATAGATAATCCACATGACAATTGTAAATAAATATTATACTACAAAAATGTAATTTTTTTATGCTTTTCATCACGTTAATAAGAGACCGCATGCATGATACCCTGAAAACTTGCTAAAACAATTATAACAAATAATCCGTGTCTGCTACGTTTAATCTGTGTGGAATTTAATAAACGCAAACTGAATTTCAGACATATTATATATATATTAGTCTGGAACAAACAGTGTTGTATAGAACAATAATCAAGACGTTATGTTGTGAAAGTGTAGTGACATGGACCCACAACAGGGGGCGCAAATGAACGGTCAATAGATGAGCCAAAAAATAACAATTTAATGTTGTGAAGGTGCACAACGAATATACAGACAATCTCAGAATCTGATAACAGTCAATCCACAAAGGTGACGTGTGGGCAGGCTCGAGGATAGAAGACGTCTGTCCTAAGAAGAGCCGGAACCACACGATTTCTGCCGCCACCGAACCTGGTGAATACTGGAGCCGCCAAGTCCCGAATTCCCAGGTGATCACCGTCCCCGACTGTCGGATCTGGTACTGCTGGCGAAGAGCAAAGACAGTCAAGTGTGGGTGTGTGTACACCCCGTAACAACAACGGTGGGAATGCCACCTCCACCTCTAATACACACTCGTGCAGCGTCTGTGTAACCACTTATCTGACGGGAAGTAGGACGAAACAGTCGCGACCCACGCCGGTCCTCTGGTTAGACAGCTGCAACACAATAGCTCTTGGAATCAATCTATACAGGCAGAGAAAGTTACCTCCATAGAAGTACGATATCTCGGCGATGAGGTGGAGATGACGTCTGGGTTTTATGGAGTGAGATGATGAAGAATGAGTGACAGCTGTCAGGAAATAATGAGTGACAGCTGTCACTCCCGGCTGTGTCCGTGGCGGCAGCGCCCTCTCGTGCCTGAAGCCCCCACTTCAGGCAGGGCGCCCTCTGGTGATGGGCCAGCAGTACCTCCTCTTCTGGCAGCCCACACAACACGTTAAAGAGCAAACTCCACTTTCCCCCAGAACGACATGATCAGGAAGCGAGCGTAGCTCACAGCAGCTCCCATTGAAAATAACAGAGAGACAGCCTGTGATTCTCGCATGTTTACATAAAAACAAATGCAATAACAACATCTATAAACCCAGAGAATATATTCATGAGAGTTTTAGGCACAATATAAAAATAGTTTTATGTTGCGATGTTAATGCTGTTGTCCTTGTGCAGCGGTTAAAGTGCAGCGTGATCACAGTGTGTCAATGCAGTTCTCAATATTGAGATCTCGCAGCGCAGCGACCTCTCCGAGGTTTTGCAGGATTTGAAACCTGAAAAGAGCGGATGACAAAAGATAAAAATAGAAGAATAGAAAGTTCTTTAAAAACATAACTGACTATCATGAGCCCAGCGAATGACCTCACCTCGGATTGTCTGTGGCACAAACAGTAACCCATCCAGGCACCCCTGAGGCACAGGCTCCTCTCCCGAAACTGCCTTGACCTTATCCTCTATTCCCCACGTGAGGGCAGAATCAAAGCATGGTGAGGGAAGTACAGTTTGTGGTTCAGAGGTGTGATTCCTGGACTCGAACCGGCATGACAGAGAGTCCGGCTTACCATTCTCAGAGCCCGGTCGGTAGGAGAGCGTAAAGTTGAAAAGGCTGAAGAACAGTGACCATCGAGCTTGCGTGGCATGGAGTCTTTTGGCCATACGCAAGTATTCCAGGTTGTTGTGGTCGGTTAGAACAAGAAATGGCAACTGGGCTCCCTCTAGCCAGTGACGCCACTCCTCCAAGGCCACCTTAACAGCCAACAGCTCACAGTTACCTATGTCATAGTTGCGCTCGGCGGGAGATAGCTTTTTGGATAAGAATGCACAGGGATGCATCTTATTAACGGAGGAACTAACTTGGGAAAGTACCGCCCCCACCAAATCGTCCAAGGCATCTACTTCAACCACAAACTGCCAACCTGGGTCAGGGAGGAGCAGCACGGGAGCAGCCGTAAACTGTTTTTTTTAGCTCCAGTAACCAAAGAATTTGGCAGAGACAGGTTCCAGAAGCAGGCGGTAAAGCAAAAACAGGACTGTGAAAACTCTGAAGACAAACGCTCGAAAGAGGCACAAGGCACAACAATCTCGCAAGTGAGAGAGGAAGAAGGTGCGACTAATAAAGGGGATGTGATTTGCTGTATTTGACAGCTGTAGCTGTCAAATATAAGAATTACTTAAGTGCTATCAGCTAGGAAATGGGTCATGCATTTCCTTTTTAGGTAGAAAGCTTGGAGTCAGATGGAAGACTGCACAGTGCAGTGGGTGGGACTATTCCCCAAAGCAGATGGGAGAAGACCAATCAAAGAAGGACAACACCGAAGAATAGAGTGACTTTGTCCAGACTAGATGGAGCAGATTCTACCATAAAAAAGGTGCAGGGAAGGATAGTTTGAGTCCCTCCTGATGTAATCTTTCCTGCTGCTGATCCGCTAGAGGCTAAGCTGAGGGACAGACTTCAGAACAGACCAACAGAATTCTGTATACGGTATATCTTACTCACTCTGTTTCTTAATCAGTTTTCTGTAATAAATTCCCGCGTGAATGTAGCCTGAATGTAGTAAAGTAAATCTGCAAGCCCAGATCTGTCATTCAACGGAGAAATCTTCATTTGAAAATGACAAATTTACAGCTAACATTTAGCCCTCCGCAAACTGTCCCTCTCATCATGGACACTGCCGAGACATCACGGAACGGACAAGACCCTCTCCCAGCATGCATTGCGCCAAATGTAATTTGTCGATTTCTGTCAGTTTACATCTGCACCTTTTTCTGGTCTTATACGAAAGGATCTACTTTTTTTAAAACTTCATATTGTCTTGCGGCACGTTTGGTGAGTACACATTTCTTTTATTTGTGCTTGAAAATTATTTTGGGGGACTTTATCATACGCCCGTTTGATTGAGTGGAGTCGCAATGAAAATCTACTGTCTTTCGCCTCCGGTACCATCGCGGGATATGGAGGCGAGACCCGCAAAGAATCCCAGTCATTAAAAATATATAAACCTCTCTCAGCGTCCATGGAGGTCTGGGGCTCCGATTGCCGAGATGTGCAGTGCTGTGGATTTTGCCGCAAGAAGTCTGTCCTTGCAGCAACAGGTGTACCGGCCGCTTCGCATTAAAACAGCAAGCGTAATCTCAGGACTTGTGCCAAGTGTGCTGCAGCTCCATTCAGTAGACAGAGAGGTGATGCCGGTGTTGTGCGCTGAATCTGGCACAACACCGGCTGCAAAGCAGACACGGGCGGTGTGAGTGGCTCGCGTCGGCGGTTAACAAGCTCGTTAACGAGCCCGCAGACTTAATAAGCGCAGCAGAGGCAGAGAGCGGGAGAGGAAGAACGGCGCCCGCTGTCGATGTCGTTGCTGATCTGAGCACACAGATCTGTATCTCACATTCATTGCAGCTTACTTTTGGATGTTGAAGACGGTGGCCACCTGGGGCGCAGGGCTTGGCGGCTCCGGTGTTCTTCAGATCCGTTGGTGGTGGAAGCTGTGTGGGATCCGGCTCTTCTCGCACCGGACGTCTCCTATGTTCGAGCCTGCCACACGTCACCTTGTGTCAGATTGATATTCTGCATATTTGTATTTGTCTGTACTACGTTGTGCACCTTCACAACATTAAATTGTTACTTTTTGGCTATTCCATTGTCCCTTCATTAACGCCCCCTGTTGTGGGTCCGTGTCACGACACCTTCACAACAGGATTTCTCGGCCAGCGTCATGGATCCCGAGGGGCGTCAACTCGAGCCTGAACGGCCAATGGAAGAGCAAGGTGCACAGGCGCCAGCAGGAGGCGTGTTAGGGGAGCTGCAGCAAATACTAACCGCTTTCACTGCTCGGTTGGATCTGGTAACCGAGCAGAACGTTATCCTCAATCAGAGGATGGAGACTCTCACCGCCAGGGTGGAGGCGCGCGATCAAGGCGCTACTGCAGCACCTCCTCCTGCTGGTCCCTTGTCAGACACAGACGTTCCACTGGTCATTCAACGACCCCCCCCCCCACCGTCCCCTGAAGCATACATAAGCCCTCCGGAGCTGTACGGAGGTTGTGTCGAGACGTGCGCGGACTTCCTAATGCAGTGCTCGCTCGTCTTTGCACAGCGTCCCGTCATGTACGTGTCAGACGCTAGCCAGGTGGCTTATGTTGTTAATTTGCTCCGAGGAGAGGCACACGCCTGGGCTACGGCGCTCTGGGAGCAGAACTCACGGCTCCTAACGTCATACGCTGTGTTTGTAAGGGAGTTCAAACAGGTTTTTGATCATCCCAACAGAGGCGAGACCGCTTCGAGCGTGCTACTGTGAATGCGACAGGGGCGCCGGAGTGCAGCCGAGTATGTAGTCGACTTCAGCATCGCGGCTGCGAGGTCCGGCTGGAATACCGTTGCACTCCGCACCGCCTTCATAAACGGACTGTCTCCGGTCCTGAAGGAGCACCTGCTGGCTAAGGAGGAACCGCGGGATTTTGACGGGCTTGTCGACCTGGTTATACGCTTAGACAACCGGTTAGAGGAACACCGTCGGGAGCAGGGCGGGGGGCGTGACCGGGCACTGTCCGTCCCTCTTCCTTCCGGGTCCGAAAGGGTGCCGTTGTCCCCACGCTCCACAGCCAGAGGGCCCCGTGTGGCAACAGCTCCCCCTGCTGACGAAGCTATGGACACGAGCAGGGCCAAAATGAAATCAAATAATAGACAAAGGAGGCTGGCCCGCGGGGAGTGTTTTTTCTGTGGATCTAGTGGTCACATACAGAGGAACTGTCCCAAACGGTCAAACTACAACGCCCGCCCGTCCTTAGAAAGGGTGGGCCATAACACGCATGCGGGGGAACCCCGACAATCAGCACGAATCCCAGTCACAATCCTTAGTGAGGATTTAACTCTTCACGCCCCAGCACTTGTAGACACGGGGTCGGAAGGGAATCTGCTGGACAGCAGATGGGCAAAGGAAGTAGGGCTCCCTCTGGTGGCTCTGCCTTCCTCTGTGAAGGTACGGGCACTAGATGGCACCCTTCTTCCATTAATCACACACCAGACACAGCCAGTGACTTTGGTGGTGTCTGGGAATCACAGGGAGGAGATTGTGTTTTATGTAACACCTTCTACCTCCCGAGTAATTTTGGGTTTTCCTTCGGTGTTGAAACACAATCCCCGGATTGATTGGCCGTCTGGGGTTGTGACGCAGTGGAGCGAAACCTGCCACCGGGAGTGTTTAGGATCCTCGGTTCCACCCGGTGAGACAGCTAAGGAGGAGGTCAAAGTCCCCCCCAATCTGACGGCGGTGCCAAGCGAGTACCACGATCTTGCTGACGTCTTCAGCAAAGATCTGGCACTCGCCCTTCCCCCGCACCAACCGTACGATTGCGCCATCGATTTGATCCCGGGCGCTGAGTATCTGTCCAGCAGGCTGTACAACCTCTCACGTCCGGAACGCAAATCAATGGAGACCTACATCCGGGACTCCTTAGCTGCCGGGTTGATCAGGAACTCCACCTCCCTGATGGGCGCGGGTTTCTTTTTTGTGGGTAAGAAGGACGGCGGACTCCGTCTATGCATCGATTACAGAGGGCTGAACAAGATCACGGTTCGCAACCGATACCCGTTACCTCTGTTGGATTCAGTGTTCACGCCCCTGCATGGAGCCCAAATATTTACTAAACTTGATCTTAGGAATGCGTACCACCTGGTTCGGATCCGGAAGGGAGACGAGTGGAAGACGGCATTTAACACCCCATTAGGTCATTTTGAGTACCTGGTCATGCCGTTCAGCCTCACAAACGCCCCTGCGACGTTCCAAGCATTGGTTAATGACGTCTTGCCGGACTTCCTGCATCGGTTTGTCTTCGTGTATCTAGACGACATACTCATCTTTTCTCCGGACCCTGAGACTCATGTTCAGCATGTACGTCAGGTCCTACAGCGGTTGTTGGAGAACCGGCTGTTTGTGAAGGGCGAGAAGTGCAAGTTCCACCGCACTTCTTTGTCCTTCCTGGGGTTCATCATCTCCTCTAACTCCGTCGCCCCTGATCCGGCCAAGGTTGCGGCGGTGAGAGATTGGCCCCACCCAACAAGCCGTAGGAAGCTGCAACAGTTCCTCGGTTTTGCGAACTTCTACAGGAGGTTCATTAAGGGCTACAGTCAGGTAGCTAGCCCCCTGACAGCCCTGACCTCCACAAAAGTCCCCTTCACCTGGTCGGATCGGTGCGAAGCCGCGTTTAGGGAGTTGAAACGCCGGTTCTCGACTGCACCAGTTCTGAAATCTGACCACATTTAATTCAATACAGGTCTACTTTAAAGAGCTTATGTCCGTGAGTATTATTTACCTTTTCATGTTAAATTGATGTGTTATGTGAATTCTCCGAGTCCACAAGTGACTTCCACTCCTATCTCCAGGCTGAAACACCGGACTTCAGTGATAGGGGATTCTATCACCCGCAAAGTCAGGTTACAGACGCCAGCTGACGTTAAATGTATTCCTGGGGCCAGAGCTCCCGACATTGCATCCCATCTTAGGGTGCTGACGCTGCAGAAGGGAAGACAGATGAAGGAACATGACATGAGATATAGTCACATAGTTATTCACGTCGGCACCAGTGATATCAGGATGAAGCACTCAGAGGTCACAAAAACGGACATAGAGAGGACTTGTGACCTTGCCAGAAAGATGTGTCGGCATCGATTAATAGTATCTGGTCCCCTCCCTTCCCGGGGTACTGATGAGGCCTTTAGCAGGCTGACATCATTAAATAGGTGGCTGGCGCAATTTTGTAGACAGCAAGTCTTTAGCTTTATTGATAACTGGCCTTCATTCTGGGGCCGCCATGGCCTGCTGATGCCGGACGGCCTCTACCCTACTGGGGAAGGCATCGCCATCTTGTCTGCGAACATAGATAGAGCTCTACAGGGAGGGTAACATTAGGAATCTACAGCAGGCCACAAAGCAGGTGATTAGAGACCCTGCAAGGCTTATGACAAATGTGGGTGTGGAATCCATTAGCTTAGCTGGGAAATTAGTGCAGAAAATCCACTATGGTGATAGTGCAGTTTATCTGCCAGGGAGGGAAATTCAACAAGTTGAGCCTGTGGCCTGCTTCCGTAGACATGTCCATAAAAATCATAGAAGAATATGCTTTGCAAACTTAATACCCATTACTATATTGGATGATGTTGAAATTGTGGATGGCCCAGTGGTTGTTCCAGCAATAGCAAAGATTTTGTGTCTGCTACCTACAACACACGTGGAATGTCTCAAATCTAAACCTACTTCTAGGCATCTTATATATGGTACTCTGGAACCACCCCTAAACCCAAATAGTTCAACTGTCAACCCCACTGAGGTCCTTAGACTGGGTCTCATTAACATAAGATTACTGTCCTCAAAATCATTGTTGACTAATGATTTAATTATTGATCATCACTCAGATATGATTGGGTTATGTGAAACCTGGCTTAAACCTACAGCTGTCCTCCCCTTAAATGAAGCCTGCCCACCAGCATATACATTTAGTCAAGTCCCTTGTGATGCGAAGCAAGGCGGGGGTGTTGCTCTTATTTATAAATCTAGGTTTAGCTTATTAGCTGTTGGGGGTCACAAATATAACTCGTTTGAGCATCTGATTCTCTGCTCTGCTCAGGATATTATGCATTGCCAAGGTCAGAAGAATAAAAATCAGCCATATTACTTTGTCACTGTATATAGGCCTCCTGGCCCATATTCTGAATTCTTAGATGAATTTGGTGCATTCATCACTAACTTGTCAAATAGTGCAGATAACATTCTCATCATTGGTGACTTTAACGTTCATATGAATAAGCCTTCTGATCTCCTCTGCAAATCATTTATGGAAATTGTGAATGCATTAGGATTTCGGCAATGCATTCGGGATTCGACGCACATTAGTGGAAATACCCTGGATCTGGTTCTCGCACGTGGTATTGCTGTCACAAATATTGATATCATGCCTCTTACATCAGTGGTCTCTGATCACTCACTTATTAAGTTTACAGTTTCGCTGCCGTGTTTAGTGGAACAACAATCTTATTTATCACTGCAGCGATGCATCAACCCCTCAACTAAGACTGAACTAGAAGCTAGACTTCCTGATGTCTTAGCCTCACTTTTGACAAATACCCAGTCAGGAGACAGACTTGTGGATAGTTTAAACTCAGTGCTCAAAACTACACTCGACATGATTGCACCACCTGTGTTGAAGCATAAAGCAAGAGGTCTAGAACGGAAATAGCATTGTTCAAAATTAGAAGTATTCCACCTTGCGTGGTGTGATGCTATCTTAGACTATAAGCATGCATTACTGGCTACAACGCGGACCTACTACTCTGATTTGATCAACAAAAACAAGCATAACTCAAAGTTCTTGTTCGACACGGTGGCAACACTTATTCATGGACAACCACCTGTAGCTCGCTCTCCTTTTACAGCACAAGATTTCCTGGATTACTTTGAGAATAAAATAGATGACATTAGGTTGAACATATCCCAGCATGCCTTAACCCAGCCACTACATGCTATTGAGGTTGGCGCCACTACTGAGGTATTACCCAGATTTACAGAATTTGATAGTATCTCTCTAGGCATGCTGACGAAACTCGTAACATCAACAAAAAGCACAACCTGTTTATTTGATCCTATACCAACAAAACTGTTTAAGGACCTGTGGCCCACTCTTGGGCCGATTGTGCTGGAAATTATTAATCTTTCTTTAACTTCTGGATCTGTTCCTAAATGTTTCAAATCTGCAGTGATTAAACCATTACTTAAGAAACCTAATCTTGACCCTAGTGTATTGAAAAACTATTGGCCGATATCAAATATATCATTTTGCTCTAAAATTCTGGAAAAAGTGGTGTCACGGCAGCTCGTAGACTATCTTACTGAGAATAATCTCTTTGAGCCACTGCAGTCTGCTTTTAGAAAATATCATTCCACAGAGACGGCTCTCACTAAAGTGGTGAATGATCTTCTGCTTACAATGGATTCGGACACCACTATGGTTCTGTTGTTGTTAGATCTCAGTGCTGCATTTGATACAGTGGATCATCATATTCTACTTGATAGCCTGGAAAATCATTTTGGGATTACTGGGAGTGCCCTTGCATGGCTGACGTCATACTTGATCAGTCGCTCTCACTGTGTTTTGTACAGTAACACTACCTCTAACCTTAGTGACATGAAATTTGGGGTTCCACAGGGGTCTGTCTTAGGCCCCCTGCTTTCCTTTATATAGCACCCCTTGGGCACATATTGCAGCGTTTTGGGATTACCTTTCACTGCTATGCAGATGATACTCAGATATATATGCTGATAACTGCTGGTAATCTCGTTCACATAAAATCCTTAGAAGATTGCCTTGCAGCAGTGAAAAGTTGGATGTCTAGAAACTTCCTACTTTTAAACTCGGATAAGACTGAAATGATGGTTCTTGGTCCAGTGAGACATCGGCATCAATTTGACCAGTTAACACTCAGCCTAGGCTCGTGTGTCATACATCACACTGACAAAGTGAGAAACCTTGGGGTAATTTTTGATCCTTCGTTGTTCTTTGAAATATTAATAGCACTGCTTTCTTCCACCTGTGAAATATAGTGAAGATTCATCCCATCCTGTCTATGGCTGATGCTGAGACCCTGATCCATGCATTCATCTCTTCTAGATTGGACTACTGCAATGTTCTATTTTCTGGTTTACCGCAGTCTAGCATTAGGGCTCTCCAGTTGGTTCAAAATGCTGCAGCCAGACTTTTGACATGAAGCAGAAAGTTTGACCACATTACACCCATTTTGGCATCTCTTCACTGGCTTCCTGTCCCAGTGAGATCAGATTTTAAGGTTCTGCTACTAACCTATAAAATTATTCATGGACTGGCACCTCCCTACCTAGCTGACCTAATTAAACCTTACGTACCGGCCCGGGCTTTACGTTCTCAGGGTGCAAGACTACTTTGTGTCCCTAGGGTGAATAAGAAGTCTGTGGGTCATAGAGCTTTCTCTTATCATGCCCCTGTTCTGTGGAATGGTCTCCCTGCGTCAATAAAACAATCAGATTCTGTGGAGACTTTCAAGTCCAGACTTAAGACGCACTTCTTTTCCCTTTCATATGGCTAGCATATGGTACAGTTTTGTTTTACGCTTTTTACTCTTTTAATTCATATTATTAGTACTTGCAACAGTCCGCGGCCTCAACTTTACCTAAATTCTGGGTCTTTTAGTGAAGCTTAGGGCTACCGGCCGGCGATCGCCTTAGTATTCTTCTGTTTTTCTTGTTGATTAATGCTGGCAAATTATACAGTATTTTTTGTCTTTCTGATGCCTGATTCTGTTTTTTCTCTGTTTAAGGTGCAGCTCCATCCAGAGATGGGAGTTGTATTTGTGTTGGCGACCCTCCTGTCCTGTGCACCAACAGCAATTCTTGTATATTTGTCCGTGAATTGTTCTGTGAATTGTTTCTGTAATTTATGTTTGTAGCATGGCCCAAGCAGAGGGTCACCCTTTTGAGTCTGGTCTGCTTGAGGTTTCTTCCTCAGAGGGAGTTTTTCCTTACCACTGTTGCTCTGGCGGTTGGTAACGTTAGACCTTAAGTGTGTGAAGCGCCTTGAGGCAACTCTGCTGTGATTTGGCGCTATATAAAGGAAAATAAGTTGAAATTGAAAAAAATGGTCTTTTGAAACAGTTGATAGATGTATTATATAACTTCAAAATGGGACCGATGCTAATGCATTAGCATGTCTTTGGCATTTTCAGTGTTGAAGTTAGCATTAAGCTGTTTGCATCTCAGCACATTTGTTTGCATTTGTTTTCAGTATAATAATTAATGGCTCCGTTTGTTGTCTTAAAATGGTCAAATGTATTATTTAATTTATTTTTATTTATATATTAATATTTGCACTCGGGGTCGCCACAGCAAATCCAAGGTGGATCTGCATGTTGAATTGGCACAGGTTTTACGCCAGATGCCCTTCCTGATGCAACTCCACATTACATAGAGAAATGTGGCACGGGTGGGATTTGAATCCGGAACCTTCTGCACTGAAACCAAGCGCATTAACCACTTGGCCACCACCTGTTGTAACTGCAACAACAACACTAATAGGAATAATAACTAATAATGCTACAATACAATTTCAGAGAAAGAGACAAAAAACACAAAACACAACAGAAATGATAAAACCAACTATCAATGAACATAAATAAATATAGAAATATTTATTTATCCATCCCTGAACAATTTCTATGTTTTTGGCAAAAAGTTTTTTTTTGCTTTGTACAAGACCTGTGCTGTTTGGAATTTTACTGTGTCTGTTAATTTTAATCGTTTTGACTTTACGAAGAGTGAATGAGTCTGGTCTTCACCCATATTTCCCTTTTTTGAAGAATCGTTATTGATTTTATGAAACTCATGTAGTTATTGAGAAGAACATCCAGACGGACAACCATCTCTGCAGTAATCCACCAATCAGACCTGTATGGTAGAGTGGCCAAACGGAAGCCACTCCTTAGTAAAAGGCACATGGCAGCCCACCTGGATTTTGACAAAAGGCACCTGAAGGACTCAGAGAAACAAAATTCTCTGGTCTGACAAGACAAAGATTGAACTCTTTGGTGTCATGTTTGGAGGAAACCAGGCACCATCCCTACAGTGAAGTATGATGGTGGCAGCATCATGCTGTGGGGATGTTTTTCAGCAGCAGGAACTGGGAGACTAGTCAGGATTGAGGGAAAGATGAATGCAGCATTGTACAGAGACATCCTGGATGAAAACCTTCTCCAGAACGCTCTTGACCTCAGACTGGGGCGACGGTTCATCTTTCAGCAGGACAATGACCCTAAGCACACAGCCAAGATATCAAAGGAGTGGCTTCAGGATGACTCTGTGAATGCCCTTGAGTGGCCCAGCCAGAGCCCAGATCTGAAGCTGATTGAACATCTCTGGAGAGATCTGAAAATGACTGTGCACGACGCTCACCATCCAACCTGATGGAGCTGGAGAGGTGCTGCAAAAGGGAATGGACCAAACTGCCCAAAGATAGGTGCACCAAGCTTGTGGCATCATATTCAAGAAGACTTGTAAGTAAGTAAGTAAGTAAGTAAGTAAACTTTATTTATATAGCGCCTTTCACAGACAGGGGTCACAAAGTGCTTTACAAGGTAAAACAATAAAAATATACAGTAAAACACTCAGTACTAAAAGATTATTGGCCATGAAAAGCCTGTTTAAAAAGTAGAGTCTTTAGTTGCTTTTTGAACATCTCAACAGAGTCCAGGGATCGCAGGGACAGAGGGAGTTCGTTCCAGAGACGAGGCGCTACGGCTTTAAAAGATCGGACTCCTCGAGTTTTAAAGGAGGTTCGAGGAACCATCAACAGGTTCTGACCTAAAGATCTGAGGCTGCGGGCTGAGGTGTAAGGCTGAATCAAGTCAGCAATGTAATCAGGAGCCTGACCATGTAGTGCTCTGAAAGTCAAAACCAAGATTTTAAAATTAATTCTGGAGGCAACAGGGAGCCAGTGGAGGGATTCCAAGATAGGCGTGATGTGGGCTCTCCTGTTGGTGTGGGTCAGAAGCCTCGCAGCAGAGTTCTGGACATACTGCAACCGATTTATCTCCTTCTTACCCAGGCAAGTGAACAGGCTGTTGCAATAGTCCAACCGCGTGGAGACAAAGGCATGGATAATTTCCTCTAATTCTTTCTGTGACACCAACTGTTTAAGTTTGGCGATATTTCGCAGTTGAAAGAATCAATTCTTCACAAGCTTGCTTGCGTGCTGAGCAAGAGACATTCCTTCATCAAAAATAACGCCAAGGTTTCTAAGGCTTGTTTTTGCCGTTAAGCCCAAGTCACCAAGGAGGCTCCTGATAACAGGAACAGCACTGTCAGGGGCAACAATAAGTGTCTCAGTTTTTTCAGAGTTCAGTTGCAGACGGTTTCCATTAAGCCACTTCTTCACCTGTGACAAGCAGTCAAATAAAGAGTTCAGTTTGTGGACTTCTGAAATCTTAAAGGAACAGTACAGTTGTAAGTCGTCCGCAAACAGGTGGTAGGAAATATCCCTGAAGTCCTGAATCAACTGGCCGAGGGGAAGGACATACAATTGAAACAGCAGTGGCCCCAAAACAGAACCTTGCGGGACACCATACTGTAAAGCAGCTGTTTTCGATAGTTTATGGCCAGCCAACACACTAAAGGTCCTCTCCTCCAAGTATGAGGCAAACCACTTCAGCACGGACCCCGACAACCCTACCAGATCGCGCAGCCGGTTGACCATAATGCTATGGTCGACGGTGTCGAAGGCTGCGGACAGGTCTAGCAGGACTAGGACCGTGCATCTTCCTGCGTCAGCGGCCATCATGATATCACTAGACACTCTCAGTAGTGCGGTCTCGGTGGAGTGGTGTTTCCGAAAGCCTGACTGAAAAGTGTCATAGAGGTTGTGCATCTCAAGGAAAGACGTTAGTTGTTTTGCGACCACTTTTTCCATTATTTTTGCTAGAAAGGGGAGCTTCGATATTGGCCGGAAATTCTTAAGCTCAGACTGGTCCAAGTTAGGCTTTTTGAGTCTTGGTTCCACCACAGCATGTTTAAATGAGCTCGGAAAGAGACCGGATGACAGGGACATGTTGAACATTTTCATGACCCATGGCCCGATTGAGTCAAAAGTATCTAAAAAAAAGCTTGGAGGGAAGGACATCAAATGGGCATGAGGTCAGGTTTATTTTAGTTGCAACTGCTGCAATGTCTTCTAGTGACACTCGGTTGAAAGACCTGTAGTGGCAGGTCTGGTCTTCCAGAGGCTGGTCTTGAGGCTGTAATTGCTGCCAAAGGTGCATCAACAAGCTATTGAGCAAAGTCTGTGAATACTTATGTACATGTGATTTCTTTAAGGACCTTGCCCAAGGGCCCTTAGAGATTTTTCGTAAGGCTGGGATTTGAACTGAGGATCCTCTGGTCTCAAGCCCAACAATTAACCACTAGACCATCACCTCCCCTAGTTGCAACAACATTCAGATTCATTATTTTAGGTATTTTATGATTTTCACTTCATACATAATCACAAAATGCTTCATTTTCATGACAGAAAGTTCAATTTTTGAATAGTTTCAATACAGATTTGCGGATTTCTTCTGACTGAATTCCATAAATGACAGGCTGGAGGCTACTTGGGATCATACAGAACAAAATGGAACAGACTTTCCTGTAATAAGAGAACTGTGGGAAGCGATGCAGGACAACGATCATCATTCCACAAATAATCATGATCAGATAGACGGTGAGATGAGTGCTGCAGGTCTTTAAGGCCTTCTTGTTCAGAGATTTGTTCTTACTGGTCAGACAGACGACTGTAATCTTAGTGTACGTGAGAACGATGCTGCTGATAGAAGATGTAAGTAAGACCACAGTGAAGGTGAGACCGTAGACATTATTGATGAAGACACTGTCACAGGATAGTTTGAACAGTGAGGCGTTGTCACAGTAAAGATTTGTGATCAGAGTCCTGCATCTGTTGAGTCGGACGGACAGACCGATCAGAATCCCGACCAGAACAAAACCCACTCCCCAGGCAGAGAGCGACAGCTTCCACACCATCTTACTGGTCATGATGGTGGTGTAGTGAAGAGGATTACAGATGGCCACGTATCTGTCAAAAGCCATAATCATGAGCACAGTGTGAGTCGTGGTTCCATACAAGTGTGTTAGGAATGCTTGGACGACACACTCGTTATAATTAATGATGCATTCAGATGTGGACATCAACATGTCTGAGAGGAAACGTGGTATCACGACACAGTTTTCCAGGATGTCGTTAAGTGACAGGTTACAGTAAAGCAGACACATGGGCTGGTGAAGGTTCTTATTGATAAAAATCAGAAGTGTGATGCCTGCGTTTGCCACCATAATAAACATGTAGGTGAAAAAGACGACGACAAAGACGGCATGAACGTAATCCTCAGAGATATTTAGTCTCTCCATCTGTAGCATCAAACTGTTGTAGGTGTAGTTTTCCATCATCCTGAAACAACAATAATGAATCATTAAGGCCAAAGAAAATGATGAGGTTAACTGGAATTTAATTTAATTTTTTGTAATTTAAAGTATTTTTTGTTGTTCAATAACCTTCAAGATAAAAAATTCTAAGTCAACAAAATTTGTAATTCATGTTCATTTAAGAGCTCAAATTAAACTCCTAAAACCTGAGCTTGAACAGGAATCAGGTTTTGTGAAATAAAAACGATGCCCCTGTATGTGGAGGCAGGGTCTGAGGAGGTGAGGTTCTGTACTTAAAGAACGTGTGGTTATTTCTAACCATGACAACATGAACATTAAGGCTGCAATAATTTGAATCCACAAAGGTTGACAGAAGAGGAGACTAGAGGCTGACCTTTAAACCTTCCAGATTCAGGATAACTGCACTGAAAGTCTGGTTCTCTATAGAGATGATCCCAGAGAAGGTCATGGAAAGAAAATTTGTGAACTGAGTGCTGACAGAGGACACAGGGGCTGAAATTCTAACAATTAAGTGACAGGTTACAGTAAAGCAGAAACATGGGCTGGTGAAGGTTCTTATTGATAAAAATCAGAAGTGTGATGCCTGTGTTTGCCACCATAATAAACATGTAGGTGAAAAAGACAATGACAAAGACGGCATGAACGTAATCCTCAGAGATATTTAGTCTCTCCAGCTGTAGCATCAAACTGTTGTAGGTGTCGTTTTCCATCATCCTGAAATCACAATAATGAATCATGAAGGCCAAAGAAAATGTTGAGGTCATGTGGAATTTAATAAAAGTTTTAAATATTAAAGTATTATAAGTATTTTTTGTTGTTCAATAACATTTGATAAAAAAATTCTACATGAACAAAATTTGTAAAATCGTGTTCATTTATGAGCTCAAATTAAACTCCTAAAACCTGAGCTTTGTCATGCTTTGGCCCTGGACCGGCCCAGAATCTGCTTTTGTCCCCCAGTCTCCATCCATTTCCCTGTCTTGGTCCTTCTGTTCAGCTCTGAGTGTTTATTTTCTGTTTCTTACACTTTAGTCTTGGTTTTATGATTTGTTACACTTCACCCACGTTAAGTTTGGTTCTAGTTTAGTTTCTGTTTCTTATTTAGTCATTCTGTGTTATCAAGTTAGGTTTTGAGAATTATGTCACACATCAGCCACTTACTGAGTTCTGTTCTAGTTTAGTCTTTGTCTCATTTTCTGGTTATTCAGTCACTCTGTTTTGAGCACATTAGTCCCTCAGGTTTTTCTGTACACTCCTGACACATGCCTTTTCATTTGTTGATTCTGTTTCTCACTTTTTTGATTTTAGGAATTGTTTAACATTTGTTCTGTCACTGTGACAGTGACCAGATCCTGCAAACAGAACCTGATGTTGTGTCTGCTTTCCCAGATCTGGCTCAGATAAAGACGTGGTTCAAGCAAGGTCGAGTTCCTCCCTATATTGAAGATCCAGTGGACTTCCTTTTTGAATCAGAGCTTAATGACTTCTGTTGTGACACATCCTCATCAATCACTCTGTCTGACGCAGTCACCTCGTTTCTCAGATTTTCTTCGCTGGCACCCAGTCAGCCTTCAGTGCTGACATTGCACTCGATGTGCCAGCCACCCATTCCTGCACCGAGGCGTATCTCTGCACTGTCTTCAGCCACGCCCCTGGTGCCAACACCACGTAAACGCCGAGCGCAACTGCCGCGCATCTGACACCAGAGCAGGAGCTCCATTGTTGCCTGACACCTCTGATGTGATTCCACTTCCACAAACTCCAGAAGTTTCATCAGAGCCATCAGGACGTGCTTCATCAGTGCTGCGCCTCACTGCTTGTCTGCCAGCAGAACTCGCGGCACGCGCTCCACCACTTCATCCAGCTGTGAGAGCGCCTCCCTCTGAGTCCGTGCTCCTGAAGACCACGGCTCCACCAGCACTGTTTTCAAAGCCATCAGGAAAAACTTTGTCAGCCCAGCGCATCACTGTATGTTCACCAGCAGAAACGGCGGCACGCGCTCAAACTCAAGTTCCAGCTGTGAGTGCTCCTCCCACAAAATCAGCGATCCAGATGATCACAGCTCCACAGGCAGAATCGCCCGAACAGAGGGGCCCATCTGCAACGCTCCCAGCACCTTCTACGGCCCCCGTGCCTCCAGGGGACCCGGAACCACAGACAGAGGAGCCTGCTGAAAGAATTAAGCATTCAGCCCCACACACACCTTCTTTGCCGACCAAGTCGCCAGCGGAACCAGGTGAAAACTTCCCAGCACCATTCACAGAGTCGTCCCGATCACACTCAGCGCGCTCTGCTCCTGGACCTCCTGTGGCATCTGCAGGACAACCTGCTCAGGCACCTGATCCGTTCCCTGCAGCAGCAGAGCTATCCAGGGTGCTTAAGTCATCACTGCCTGTACCAGAAAGCACATCATCCGACGCGCTCTCAGCATACGTTCCACTTGAACTTGCAGCCCGGCCAGCATTTCCCGAACCTCCTGTCCTGGTCCAACCATCGGTGTCATCTCCTCAAGCCACCATTGGATTCACAGTTTTCTGGATGGTTGTTGTTTCATTTTTTTCTAGTCTTGATCATGCTTTTCTTTTTACATCTTATGTGTCTTTTGGACAAACTGTTTAGCATCCTCTGGTTAAATTCAATTTATTGTCTGCTAAAGCATCAAGCCAGGTTCATGATGACAATGACTTACTTTTTAAGTAGTAAGTTTGTTTTCTTCTGGTTAGGATTATGTTCAAAACAGCTCATGTTGCCACACTTTGGTTTGGTAAATTCCCTTCCCGGGTCCAGTATTAAGTTTTCTGTTCTTGATCGCTCCCTGGTTTTTCTTTGTTGGTTTTCACATTTTTTGTGTTCTTTAGCCAAACTTTTTTCCTCACGTTTGTTTACTGGTTTCTGTGATTTGTTACGGTGGGTTACTTGCTTTTTGTCTTTTTGGAGTTGGCAGTTTCTTTTTTAACTTAAATGTTCATTCTGCAGTTCTCACAGTCTCTTTGTTAATTTTTCTTTGTTTGAAGGGTCCCAGGGTTTATTTTGGGGGATTTTTCATGTTTTACAGTCTTCCTTCCTGCAACTTCATGCTTTATGTTGTTCCTTTTTGGTTTTACCTACTCACAGTTTGCTTAGCTTTGCTTTAGATAGTGTTTTTCAGTCATTTCTTCTTTTAAGTAATTTAGCCTTTTCCTCTTGTTCATTTTGCTCTCATATTCTTTTTTCCCCCCACACTTATTTTGTACAGTTTTTGTGGCCTAGCACTAAAGAGCTTGTGCTTCAACTTACATCCTGTGCCAGCTTTTCCACCCGAAACTTTCACCGCATTACTCGTTGTTGGCCTTCTCAATTTTTGCATCCTGTGAGTATGCGGTTGGTTGCCATCCTTCAAAATATTGTTAGCATATCTCCAAGCTTATTTCTTAAGTTTTTATTAGTTTTTGTAGTTGTGTGGCGCTTAGGTTTAGGACTCAAATGGGTTTTGTTTTCAATCTCATTAAGTTTTTCTTCCTTGTCAGTAGTTCATGGATTTACTTACTTTTTGCTTTTGGTGGTTTGCTTGTGTAATTGGTTTCCCCATTTTTGGTGCTCCCAGCAGAAGCAGGTTGACTGTGCTTGTGGCCCTGTTGGGGGTTCTTGCCCGTCCCCTTTTGAGAGTTTTTGCAAGACCCGTGATTCCACTGTTTTTGATTCTGTCTCTGCTCCTAGTCCTCCAGGTCTCACGGCTTTGACTTTTGGTGATTCTCCTGACAGACCCCTTGCCTCAGTTTCTGGCCGTGTCCATCCACATGGTCACCCCCCGGACCCTGTCGGTGTTCACCTGCCTGATACCCTGGCTAACCCCTGCATGCTCCTCCATCGCCCGTCTGTGAGTCCTTTTTTGTTACGCTTGCCACTTGTGTCCTCTCCCCTAGGCTGTGGGTGGGTTCTGTGGGTCCCTGCTAGGTCTCTGGGATCTTATTTCCCTCCTCCGTCCCCCCTCCTTCCCACCCGTAGTTGTCTGTGGGCGGGGTTGTCCCTCTCGGGGTTTTGGGGTGGTGGTGTGGGTAGCCCCCGGTGTTGGCTGCCTTGGTGGGGGGTGCTGTCATGCTTTGGCCCTGGACCGGCCCAGAATCTGCTTTTGTCCCCCAGTCTCCGTCCATTTCCCTGTCTTGGTCCTTCTGTTCGGCTCTGAGTGTTTATTTTCTGTTTCTTACACATTGGTCTTGGTTTTATGATTTGTTACACTTCACCCACGTTAAGTTTGGTTCTAGTTTAGTCTCTGTTTCTTATTTAGTCATTCTGTGTTATCAAGTTAGGTTTTGAGAATTATGTCACACATCAGCCACTTATTGAGTTCCGTTCTAGTTTAGTCTTTGTCTCATTTTCTGGTTATTCAGTCACTCTGTTTTGAGCACATTAGTCCCTCAGGTTTTTCTGTACACTCCTGCCACATGTTGAGTTCTTCTCTAGTTTTGATCCAGCCTTTAATTTTCTGTTGTTCTGTTTCTGCCTTTTCATTTGTTGATTCTGTTTCTCACTTTTTTGATTTTAGGAATTGTTTAACATTTGTTCTGTCACTGTCGCATTCCTCTCCTTGCTGCTTTTGTCTGACACGCCCACCTGTCACTCCACTCTTGTCTCACTCAGCCATGCCTTCTTTCGTGCACCTGCATCTCATCACACCCTGATTATCCTCTGCTTTTCAGCCCCTTGTCTTCCACCACTCACGGCTATTTCGTTGTGCATATTGCCTCGTTCCAGGCCTCTCGTGTTTTCTGCCATAGTCTGTTTTTCTTGTCGTGTATGACATTCGCCTGTTTTGATCTTGCCTTTTTCCTGAGCCAGTTAACCTGCTTCTCCGTGCCTGAACCCTGCTTGTTTTTGACTCTGTTTTTTTGCCTCCTCTGATACATCTGTTTGCCCGTGCTGGAATTCTGCTTGTTGACCACGCCACCGTCTCAAGACTGTCTGTACCTTTGCCTGCCTGCTTGTCACCCAGTGTACCGACTTGAGCCTGTGTTTTTGATTAAACCTTTTTCTAAATCCCACCTCTGAGCAAAGAGTCTGCATTTGTGGCCACCTGCCTGCCACGCCATGTCCTCACAGTTCCTGACAAGCTTGAACAGGAATCAGGTTTTGTGAAATAAAACTGATGCCCCTGTATGTGGAGGCAGGGTCTGAGGAGGTGAAGTTCTGTACATGGTTATTTCTAACCATGACTATATGAACATTAAGGCAGCAATAATTTGAATTCACAAAGGTTGACAGAAGAGGAGACTGGAGGCTGACTTTTAACCCTTCCAGATTCAGGATAACTGCACTGAAAGTCTGGTTCTCTATAGAGATGATCCCAGAGAAGGTCCTGGAAAGAAAATTTATGAACTGAGTGCTGACAGAGGACACAAGGGCTGAAATTCTGACACAATAATGCAATAAGTTGGAAATTTAAACCTTCAAAAAATAATAATAATTAAACCTGACTGCATGAAAACAAAAGACAAGAAACACAGTCACAAAAACCAAATAAAAGAGTAAACGTGGTATCACAACACAGTTTCCCAGGATGTCGTTAAGTGACAGGTTACAGTAAAGCAGACACATGGGCTGGTGAAGGTTCTTATTGATAAAAATCAGAAGTGTGATGCCTGCGTTTGCCACCATAATAAACATGTAGGTGAAAAAGACGACGACAAAGACGGCATGAACGTAATCCTCAGAGATATTTAGTCTCTCCAGCTGTAGCTTCAAACTGTTGTAGGTGTCATTTTCCATCATCCTGAAACCACAATAATGAATCATTAAGGCCAAAGAAAATGTTGCGATCATGTGGAATTTAATTTTAAATTTGAAATTATTATAAGTATTTTTTGTTGTTCAATAACTTTTGAGATAAAAAAAAATTCTAAGTGAACAAAATTTGTAAAATCATGTTCATTTATGAGCTCAAATTAAACTCCTAAAACCTGAGCTTGAACAGGAATCAGGTTTTGTGAAATAAAAACGATGCCCCTGTATGTGGAGGCAGGGTCTGAGGAGGTGAGGTTCTGTACTTAAAGAACGTGTGGTTATTTCTAACCATGACTATCCGGTTGTTAGGTGTGACGTAACGCATCATGTGATTTTCAACTTCCAGCTCCAAACAAAAAAGGCGCGCTGTCATTAACATTGAGAACTGCACTGAGACGCTCTGATCAAGCTGCATTTAAACCACTGCACACGGACAACAACATTAACATCACAACATGAAACTCTTTGTATACGAGGTCTGTTAGAAAAGTATCGGACCTTTTTATTTTTTTCAAAAACTATATGGATTTGAATCACGTGCAATTACATCAGACAAGCTTGAACCCTTGTGGGCATGCAAGAGTTTTTTCACGCCTGTCGGTTACGTCATTCGCCTGTGGGCAGTCTTTGAGTCAGGAGTGGCCCAGCCCTCCCGTCGGAATCTCTTTGAGAACTTCCTGAGAGACTGACGCTTTGCTTGATCAAAAGTTTTTCAAAAACTGTGAGGTACGTCGAAGTGGACATCATTCGAGAAATTCAGCTGGTTTTCTGTGAAAATTTTAATGGCTGATGAGAGATTATGGACTGTTGCTGTCGCTTTAAGGACTGCCCACAGAGCGCGACGTCGCGACGTGCCCTGAGCCGCCGCTGTCTGCCTGTTTCGAGCTGAAAGCTTCC
The DNA here is from genome assembly GCF_902500255.1 of Thalassophryne amazonica. Taxonomy (NCBI): domain Eukaryota; kingdom Metazoa; phylum Chordata; class Actinopteri; order Batrachoidiformes; family Batrachoididae; genus Thalassophryne; species Thalassophryne amazonica. The sequence goes on along the minus strand of NC_047111.1, from coordinate 14,410,907 downwards.
AAATTTAAGCCTCTGTTAACCCAGGATGTCGTGACAGAACAGAGAACTTTCAGAAGAGGTCGGGATCAGCAGTTTATCCGGACATTCCACTGTTAAAGGAGATTTTGTAATGAAAGAAAGTGCGGACGGGTCCGCGCGTCAGGACGCAGCTGGCGCCGAGCGCCGCCACAGGAAAAACACCTCCGTTGGAAGCCTTAAGGACAAGTTGGAACATGTCCAGCTGTTAAACAATTTCTCAGATACTCACTCAACTGAAAGCCATCAAAAGCCGCCTGGTTTTTACAAATGGTTATCAACACGGAGGTGTTTTTCCTGTGCCGCCGCACATCTTTCATTAATAAAATCTCCTTTAACAGTGGAATGTCCGGATAAACTGCTGATCCTGACCTCTTCTGAAAGTTCTCTGTTCTCTCACGACGTCCTGGGTTAACAGAGGCTTAAATTTGGAAGCTTTCAGCTCAAAACAGGCAGACAGCGGCGGCTCAGGGCGTGTCGCGACGTCCCGCTCCGTGGGCAGTCCTTAAAGCGACAGCAACAGTCCATAATCTCTCATCAGCTGTTAAAATTTTCACAGAAAACCAGCTGAATTTCTTGAATGGTGTCCACTTCGATGTGCCTCACAGTTTTTGAAAAAAGTTTGATCAAGCAAAGCGCCAGTCTCTCAGGAAGTTGTCAGACAAAGAGATTCCGACGGGAGGGGTGGACCACTCCTCACTCAAAGCCAGCCCACAGGCGAATGACGTAACCGACAGGCATGAAAAAACTCACGCATGCGCACGAGGGTTCAAGGTTGTCTGATGTAATCGCACGTGATTCAAATCCATATAGTTTTTGAAAAAAATAAAAAGGTACGTTAGTTTTGTCACAGACCTCGTATTGTGCCTAAAACTCTCCTGGCTATATTAACTGGGTTTTTAGACGTTATTGTGTTTGTTTTATGTAAAAATGCCAGAAGCTCAGGTTGTTTCTCCATTATTTTCAATGGGAGTTGCTGTGAGCTGCGATCGCTTCCTGTTCATGTCGTTTGGGGGGAAAGTGAAGTTTGCACTTTAACATCCTGTTTATTGTAATAAATATTTTTTTTTATTAACAAATAGACGTATATTTTACCTGTGCATAATATAATATATAAATTAAAAGAAAAAAGTTTTATTAAGTGTTTTTACCTTAGATGAATGCAGTTGAAGGTGGAGAAGGGAGGTTTGCGCACACTGTAAACACAAACTAAATTTAAACTGTAGATCCTTAAAAAGGATCATACAGATGTAACTTTAATTGTAAACTTGCAGGTCTTTGGACCCGCAAACAGATTTATCACATGATGCGTTATATCAGAGTTTAACAACCGCATATAAACATTAAGGCAGAAATCATTTGAATCCACAAAGGTTGACAGAAGAGGAGACTAGAGGCTGACCTTTAACCCTTCCAGATTCAGGATAACTGCACTGAAAGTCTGGTTCTCTATAGAGATGATCCCAGAGAAGGTCATGGAAAGAAAATTTATGAACTGAGTGCTGACAGAAGACACAGGGGCTGAAATTCTGACACAATAATGCAATAGGTTGGAAATTTAAACCTTCAAAAAATAATAATAATAAACCTGACTGCATGAAAACAAAAGACAAGAAACAGAGTCACAAAAACCACATTGTAGGATGTATTTGTAATGTATGTTGCTGAGGTACACTTGTGTGGCCCAAGTCTTCTGTTAGAAAACTGCAGCAAATCCAGAAGAATTTCTTGTATCTTTAATAAATCCACGCAAGGCACAATATACAATTCACTCGGTGGCGGTGTTATTGTGTTGTTTACATTGGCTGAAGTGTCATGTCGTGTTGTGCCATGTCATGTCAAATGGATATACGTAATCAGTAAAGAATATAAATTGAATATATTGATTGCAAACAGTAAACATCATCGATTAATAACACTAAATTATGTATACAATCAAACCAATGAAATTGGTAATACCAATATTACTGTCAGAAAATATTATTTTAAATGTAATTATAGGCAGCGACCACCAGAGGGCGCCCAAGACCGCCTAATGACGTCATTGCACCACAGAACTTCTGCTCTATGCATAATGGCGGCCATATCAGCATGAATAAGCAATAAATGATGGAAAATACTTAAATCAGTTCCTACAAAGTCTACAGAACTTCTATCCCATACAGTGAACTACTAAACATGGTAGTACATAATAATACTTACATAGGCATTTACACACAACATTGGCAAGGATTGTAAAGGAGCAACAGCATGCAGTCTGCTCTCACTTCTTCCATCTTGCACTAACAATGTGTATGGACTGCGCATGTCAGAGTGAGGCAGAGAGCAAGCAGTCACATGATTAAACTGCCTCTTAAAGTGGCAGAGGCCAATTAGCAGGTAAATTTGCACAGCCGCCCCCAAATTTGTTTGTCAAATTTGTAAGAGTACACAAATCGATATAAATATTCATTTATTCCATTATCAGTGAAGCTCATAAATCTGCAGATAGTTCAGGGAAGATAGCTTAAGGGTATGAATTGCGGAATTTGCACAAGGATGTTAAAAATGTTGTGTATTTATATTTTATCCTTTGACTTACTGTGTTGTTTTTAATGTATGGGTGCTATGTATTGGATGTGTTGTTGTGTAGCAGACTCTGTCCAAGGCAAATTTCTCCTTAGGGAGACAAATAAAGACACTTTGACTTTGACTTTGAAATGTCCCTGCTGTGCAACAATAACGATTAATCATCTGGCATTTCAGGCAGTGGGATGAGTTTGGCTACTGGCCTGGTGTAGGTAGTCCCTTTAATGTTCACCTCAGCAGAGCGGATCCTGCCGTCATCGCTGGGAATCACTTTCGTTACACGTCCAATAGGTCATCGTGCCCTAGGCAGCTGCAGGACAATAATCATGACCACTTGGTCAGTAGTGCGATCAGGTGTATCAGTGTACTATTTCCTCCTGTGGTGAAGGTCCGGAAGATGTTTTTTGTGAGCTGGACCCAGAAGTGTTCAGCCAGTATCTGGCTGTGTTTCCATCTGCGACGTCCAATGAGGTCACTCATACTGTAAACAGCTTGTGGTAGGGATGCATCCCGCCACCCCATCAGCAGGAGATTGGCAGTGATGGGGTCAGGATCAGCAATGTCTAAAGATGCATAGCCAAGAGGTTTTGAGTTAAGAATGCCTTCAACCTCTATCAGTACAGTCAGCAGTACTTCTTCAGAGAGAGAGAGCAGTCTTTCAGGACGACTTGGAGAGCAGCCTTAACAGATTTGATTTCCTGCTCCCATATGCCCCCAAAGTGAGGTGCAAGAGGTGGGTTAAATTTGAAGGTGATACTCTGTTCAGCTAGTTGCTCCTTTAATGCTGGCTCCATCACCTCAAAGGCTCTGCGCAGCGCTCCCTCTCCACCCCGAAAATTAGTGGCTCTGTCACAGACAATTTCGTATGGCTTTCCTCTTCTGGCCACAAAGCATCGCAGGGCAAGCAAGAAGGAGTCTGTGTCCATACTACTCTGAAGATCAAGATGTACACACCTTGTAGTGAGGCATTTGAAAATGATACCCCATCTCTTCTCTTGTCTATGTCCTATTTTGACTGCATAGGGGCCAAAACAGTCAATGCCGGTGGACCAGTAGGGAGGCTTATGGAGACGGAGACGTGAAGTAGGGAGGTCTGCCATTCGGGGAACAATAGGTTTGCTGAGCCACTTCTGGCATTCTTTACAGCTGTGTTGGTGTTTCTTTACTGCTTGCCGGCCATGAAGAATCCAGTATGTCCTTTTTATTTCAGCAAACACATGGTCAGGAACAGGATGGAGCAGACGGCTGTCGTTGTCCTGTATCAGCAGCTTAGTGACAGGGTGGTCAGGTGCCAGGACTACTGGGTGAATTGAATCCTGTAGCTCTACTGCCTTTCTCAGCCGGCCACCAACACGAACGAGACCCACTACCTGGTCATATTCAGAGGAGAGAGAAAGAAGACGACTGTTAGTACTGAGTGGTTTACCTAACTGCAGAGCAGTGATCTCTGCATTGAAGCTGTCTTCTTGCGTTCGCTTGAGGATGGCAGCTTCAATCACTAGCTGGTCTGAGGCGGTCATTGGGGGTGCTGCCACCCCGTGTTTGGACTGGTATGTGGCATGGACAAGCTCAGACCAGGTTTTATACTGAGCTGGGTCAGGGGCTGCAGGAGTAGCTTTCCCAATATTGCCACAGAAAGTCACATTATGTGTCTCTTCTGACTGGGGTAGAGTTGTAGCAGGATTGGCTGGCCATTCACTTGCAGACTGATAGAGGAATCTAGGACCACATATCCAGCGGCTAGGCCTAGATAAGTCTCTCAGTGATTTACCACGAGTGATATCAGCCGAGTTCTCCTCAGAAGAGACATATCGCCAGTTGTCTGCTCCAACCAGCTCTTGGATTTCAGCAATACGTGTTCCCACAAACACGTTGTACTGCTGAGACTCAGACTCGATCCAGTGGAGAACCATAGTGGAATCAGACCATAATGTCACTTGTTGTATGGGGCATGTGAGCTCTGTCTGCAGGACCTTGGCTAACTGTGCACCAGACAGTGCAGCACACAGTTCTAGGCGTGGTATGGACAACTGCTTCTTCGGTGCCACACGAGATCTTGCCAACAAGAATGACACTTGCACTGCCCCTTTAATGCTCTCTACCCTCAAATAAGCAACTGCCCCACAGGCTCATTCTGAAGTGTCTGCGAATATATGAAGTTCGACTGAGGTGCTAGCTGGGATATCTGAGGCGTAACATCTGGGCAGTGTGACATTCTGCAACTGAGGAAGCTCACTCTCCCATGTCTGCCACACAGGGAGGAGCTCATCTGTTATGGGCTCATCCCAGTCTCTGCCTTTCTTCCATAGGGCTTGAACTGTCACTTTAGCATGAGTTGTGTAGGGAATAAGGTATCCAAGTGGGTCATATTGACTAGCAAGTACACGGTACATGTACCTCAAGGTGGGTGTAGCTGGTGGAATGTCCCTGTGCTTGTAGCCTAGAGTGTCTGTACTACAATGACATAGTAGGCCCAGGGTAGACTCCAGTGGGTCATCTTTGTGGGCAGAAAACCACAACTCACAGCTTGCTGACTTGGCTTCAACGGGCAGGTGGGAAATGACATCAGGGACATTACTGGACCACTGTCTTATGTCAAAACCTCCACAGGCTTTTCAGATTATTTTCTCATTGAGTTTTTTGTTATTTCTTAGTGTGTATTTAATCTGGTCTGTTTCTCACCTGTTGTCTGTCTCGTTTAGCTTTTCCCACCTGGTCTCTGGTTTCACGTCTGCTGTCCGCTCTGCTTCTTTCTTCAGTTCACGCCTCTCATTTTGGTTATGTATTTTCAGTATGCAATTCGTTTTTCTGATTATTTTATTTTTTGTTCTTGCCAGTTTTTATTTCTTTGTAAGTTTTGTTACGTGCTGTGAACCAGTCACTGTGTGAGAGCATGTGGGCGTGTCCCGGCTGTCAGCAAAATGACTGGTGATCGCGTCTGTCTTCCTGCTCCGTCGGTGCAAGTCTCGTGTGTGTGTGTGTGTGTGCGTGCGTGTGTGCAGGGGTTGCTTGCGCTCCTGTTGTGTGGGTGTGCTTGTCCTCGGCTTGTGTGTGTAAGCGACCAACCACCTGCATGTCCTCCCTCAGCACATCCATAAACCTCCACTTTGGCCTCCTTCTTCTCCTCCTGCCTGATGGCTCCATCCTCAGCATCCATCTCCCTATATACCCTGGGTCCCTCCTTTGCACATGTCCAAACCATCTCAATCTCACCTCTCTGACTTTGTCTCCAAATCGTCCCAACTGAGCTGTCCCTCTGATTTGTTAATTACTAATCTTGTCCATTCTCATCACTCCCAAAGAGAATCTCAACATCTTCAGCTCTGCCACCTCCAGCTCTGCCTCCTGTCTTTTTGTTAGTGCCACCGTCTCTAAGCCGTACAACATAGCTGGTCTCACTACTGTCTTGTAAACTTTCCCCTTCACTCTTGCTGATATTCTTCAGTCACAAATCACTCCTGCCACCTTTCTTCATCCACTCCACCCTGCCTGCACTCTCTTCTTCACCTCTCTACCACACTCGCCATTACTTTGAACAGTTGACCCCAAATATTTAAACTCATCTGCTTTCACCCCCATCCTCAGGGGTGGTGGCCAAGTGGTTAGTGCGCTTGGTTTCAGTGCAGAAGGTTCCTGGTTCAAATCCCACCCCTGCCACATTTCTCCATTTAATGTGGAGTTGTGTCAGGAAGGGCATCCGGTGTAAAACCTGTGCCAATTCAACATGCAGATCCACCTTGGATTTGCTGTGGCGACCACAAGTGCAAACAAGGGAGCTCCCGAAGGGAGTTACTTTACTTTCACCACTTCTACTCCTTGTAACTGCACTATTCCACTGGGCTCCCTCTCATTCACACACATGTACTCAGTCTTGCTTCTACTGACTTTCATTCATGCCTCTATAGTTACTGCGGCTCTGCACATCACCCTTGTTCTTGAAAATAGGAAGCACACTTCGTCTCCACTCCTCAGGCATCCTCTCACTTTCCAAGATTTTATTAAACAATCTGGTTAGAAACTCTACTGCCATCTCTCCTAGACATTTCCATGCCTCCACTGGAATGTCATCTGGACCAGCTGCCTTTCCACTCTTCACCCTCTTCATAGCAGCCCTCACTTCTTCCTTACTAATCTCTTGTACTTCCTGATTTACTCTCACCACATCATCCAGCCTTTTCTCTCGCTCATTTTCTTCATTCATCAGTTCTTCAAAATATTCCCTCCACCTTCTCAGCACACACTCCTCACTTGTCAGCACATTACCATGTGCATCTTTTACCACTCTAACCTGCTGCACATCCTTTCCAGCTCTGTCCCTTTGTCTGGCCAATCGGTACAAGTCCTTTTCTCCTTCCTTACTATTCAACTTCTTGTATAGCTCGCAAATGCCTTTTCCTTTGCTTTTGCCACTTCTCTTTTCGAATTAAGCCGCATCTCCTTGCACTCCTGTCTACTTTCTTCATCTCTTCGACTGTCCCAAAATGTTTTCGCCAACCTCTTTCTCCTTATGCTTTCCTGGACCTCTTCATTCCACCACCAAGTCTCCTTGTCTTCCTTCCACTGTCCAGATGTCATACCCAGTACTGTCCTAGCTGTCTCCCTCACCACATCTGCAGTACTTTTCCAGTTGTCCAAAATTGCTTCCCCTCCAACCAGTGCTTCTCTCACCTACTTGCTAAATTTCACACAACAGTCTTCCTTCTTCAGCTTCCATCATCTGTTCCTTTGTTGAGCTCTCACTCTCTTCTTCTTCTTCTTCTTTACCTCTAAAGTCATCCTACACACAACCATCCTATGCTGTTTAACAACACTCTCTCCTGCCACCACCTTACAGTCTCTGATTGCTTTTAGCTTGCATCTCCTATAAAGAATGTAGTCCACCTGTGTGCACCTTCCTCCACTTTTATATGTTACCCTGTGCTCCTCCCTTTTCTTGCAGAATATCGACCCTTCTCCACAACATTCTGTTCTTGCTTTTGATTGCTTTAATTTTGTCATATCATCATGAAAATTTATACACAGGTAAAGAATCACAACCTCTTACATGTGATGGGCCATCACCCCTATCACATGTAAGAGGTGCAAAATGCCTCTATTATATATATATATATATATATATATATATATATATTGGGGAGGAGGGCAACGCGACGCAATATTGCGCCACAAACGCGTCAATCGCTCAAAATTGATGTATATATATATATATATATATATACTCAACAAAAATATAAACGCAACACTTTTGGTTTTGCTCCCATTTTGTATGAGATTAACTCAACGATCTAAAACTTTTTCCACATACACAATATCACCATTTCCCTCAAATACTGTGCACAAACCAGTCTAAATCTGTGATATTGAGCACTTCTCCTTTGCTGAGATAATCCATCCCACCTCACAGGTGTGCCATATCAAGATGCTGATTAGACACCATGATTAGTGAACAGGTGTGCCTTAGACTGCCCACAATAAAAGGCCACTCTGAAAGGTGCAGTTTTGTTTTATTGGGGGGGATACCAGTCAGTATCTGGTGTGACCACCATTTGCCTCATGCAGTGCAACACATCTCCTTCGCATCATCCGTGAAGAGAACACCTCTCCAACGTGCCAAACGGCAGCAAATGTGAGCATTTGCCCACTCAAATCGGTTACAACGACGAACTGGAGTCAGGTCGAGACCCCGATGAGGACGACGAGCATGCAGATGAGCTTCCCTGAGACAGTTTCTGACAGTTTGTGCAGAAATTCTTTGGTTATGCAAACCGATTGTACCAGCAGCTGTCCGAGTGGATGGTCTCAGATGATCTTGGAGGTGAACATGCTGGATGTGGAGGTCCTGGGCTGGTGTGGTTACACGTGGTCTGCGGTTGTGAGGCTGGTTGGATGTACTGCCAAATTCTCTGAAACGCCTTTGGAGACGGCTTATGGTAGAGAAATGAACATTCAATACACGAGCAACAGCTCTGGTTGACATTCCTGCTGTCAGCATGCCAATTGCACGCTCCCTCAAATCTTGCGACATCTGTGGCATTGTGCTGTGTGATAAAACTGCACCTTTCAGAGTGGCCTTTTATTGTGGGCAGTCTAAGGCACACCTGTGCACTAATCATGGTGTCTAATCAGCATCTTGATATGGCACACCTGTGAGGTGGGATGGATTATCTCAACAAAGGAGAAGTGCTCACTATCACAGATTTAGACTGGTTTGTGAACAATATTTGAGAGAAATGGTAATATTGTATATGTGGAAAAAGTTTTAGATCTTTGAGTTCATCTCATACAAAATGGGAGCAAAACCAAAAGTGTTGCGTTTATATTTTTGTTGAGCATAATTTATTTATACCATTTCAATAACAAAAATAAATAAATAAAGAAATTCTAAAATTATCTTCCTTAAACTCTATCTAAAAGCAAATCTCTACAACTTAATATAAATTAATTAAAAATGTAAAATCCAGCTTCCTGATGAAGTGGTGTAGAGGAGGATTGTAGCTGAATTTGAAAGTTCAGCTACAATTTGTCAGAAAGTACATCTGAGATGAAATCCTCGATTTGATGTTTTGGTGAAAGAAAGTTTTGTATTTCTTCAAAATTGATGTAAATAAAGTCCAAGACATATTAGGGAGCTTGGAAATGTTCAGGAATCCATCCCTTGACTTGTCTGAAGAAAACTGGCAATAAAACTGATTATATTTACAGGTATTTTACCAAAGTGTAGTATACTTTTAATTAATTTATATCAAGTTTTAGACATATGCTTTCAGTTTGAGTTTAGGGAAGATAATTTTAGAATTTTTTTTTATTATTTTTGTATTTACTGTAGTTGAAATAGTATAAACAAATTAAAATATATAAAATACCAAGTGTTCCAGTACTTTTGGAGGGCACAGTATCCCAAGCTTATGATCAGTGGCGGGCACAGCTAACCAAAAAGTTAGCTTCGATAACAGATAATCAGCTAACTGAAAAGTTATCTTTTATAAAACTAAACCGATAAACCACCCAAAAAAGTATCGGAAGCTACAGCTAACCGATAATTTTCAGTATTGTCTCCGGTACACGTGCAACTAACAAGCTGAATCACTTCTGGTAGTGTCAAATGTGACCACAGACACAAACAGTCAGCACTTCTTTGTGCACACTGCCCCCTGCTGGAAGCTCCTGTTTACTACATAGCTTGTAGCAGTGAAACAGCTGAGAGGAACAGCACAGCTCAACTCTACACAATAGGAGTGTTGCTGTGAGGCGGAGGTCTTGGAAAATAAAGCAGTGCTGACTTACTTATGGTTTTGATGTATAAATAAAATTAATACTGATAGAATAACTCCATTAATGACAATTCTGTTATTTGTACAAAGTTAAAATATATATCTTTTAATGTTAAATAATGCACTAATTCTGAAGTTTTGTAACAAACAGTGATGGGAAAATTTCAAGGTACTTATCAATTATTAATGTCTTTGATTATGGCTTTGTTTCTGTCTTATATATATACATATATTGTTATGACTGGCTCAAAGCCATAACAAAAATGGAGACCATGCCAGAGTAGTGTGCACAAAATAAGAATTTATTTAACAGAAACAAAGATGAAGTGTGAATGTCAGTGGTGAAGGCAAGTGTTTGAATGTATTGTGCGTGTATGTGTGCGGAAATGTATGGTATGTGAAATTAAACAAAAAACTCAAAAGTGCATGACGAAGGACCTGGAACCCGGCAGCAGCACGTCAGGACCCGAAGCAGCAGAGAGGGAGGAGTAAGCGGAAGAACAGGCGGAGCCCCCCCCCCCCGCCATCTTCACAGGTGTCAGCCAGGCAAAGTTGTTTAATGCGCCCGAGACAACGCATCCGTCACCACATTATCACGGCCTTTAATATGTTGTATCTCAAGGCAATAAGATTGAAGCAATAGGGCCCAATGCATTAAACGTTGGTTGGGAGACTGCAGGCTGCTGAGGAAGGTCAAAGAGTTATGATCAGAAAAGACAGTTACAGGACCACATCCGAAATAAACACTGAAATGCTGTAAAGACCAAATCAAAGCAAGTGTTTCTTTTCAATAAATGAATAGTTCCTTTGATGATGATTGAATTTTCTGGAAAAGAAACAAACTGGTCTATTCACCCCCTCATCATCTGCCTGCAACAACACAGTGCCTGCACCAACCGAACTTGCATCTACCTCCAACTGAAATGCCCTGTCCTACCTAGGAGCAGCCAAAACAGGTGCATTTGAAATTAATGCCTTGACACGCACAAATGCTTTCTGGCAAGGATTAGACCACACAAATTTTACATTTCCTTTTAAAAGATCAGTCAGGGGCGCTACCACAGTAGAAAATTTTTTATAGAAACACCTGTAATAGCCCACCATCCCCAAAAACCACATTAGCTCCTTTTTTGTAGTGGGTGAAGGAAACTGGTCAATAGCCTGGACTTTAGCTCGCACAGGCCTCACAGTGCCCTGGCCAACCACATGACCCAGGTATACCACCGTGCCTTTAGCAAACTCACATTTAGCCAGTTTCACAGTTAAACTGGCCTGAGCCAAGTGGTTAAACACAGCTCCAAGCCGCTCCATATGCTCCCACCAGCTATTTGCGAAAACAACCAGGTCGTCGAGGTACACAGCACAGCCTTCTAAGTTCCGCACAACTAAATTCATAAGGTGCTGAAATGATGCCGGTGCATTTCTTAAACCAAATGGCATGACGTTGTACGAGTATAGGCCACTAGGGGTTATAAAAGAAGAAATCTGCTTGGCCCTTTCTGTCAGGAAAACCTGCCAATACCCCTTTAACAAGTCCAGCTTGGTCACCAAGCGCCCCCCCCCCCCCCCCCCCCCCCCATTTGGTCCACACAGTCCTCAGGTTTTGTGACTGCATTTACTTTACGAAAGTCAGTGCAGAAATGTGGACTCCCATCAGACTTAGGGACCAGAAGGCAAGGAGAAGCCCAGCTAGAATCAGAAGGCACCGCAATGTTATTCTCAATCATATACCCCACTTCTGCCTCAAGATGATTACGTTTTTCAGGATGTACTCTGTAAAATCTTTGCCTTATAGGCTTAGCATCTCCAACATCAGTGTTGTGCTTTAACAAAGTGGTGCATGATGGAGTATCACCAAAAATATAAGGAAAGCTATGAATTAGCTGCACCAACTAATCTCTTTGCAATGGCTCCAAATGGCCCAAAAATCTTTCCAACTTTTCCAAAGACTCTGTATTTTTCAACCGACCAGTTACAATGGCATCATCCGGAACAGGAAGATCATCAACATCCAGCTCTGCCACAACTGGAGACGCTGATGGAACAGACACACAGACATGATGAGCTACAAGCTTCAAAACAGAGTCAACAGGCTCACGAGCAACATAAGGCCTCAAAAGATTAACATGGAATAGTTTTGTGCGTGACCTATGGTCAGGTGTAGAAATTAAATAGTTCAAATCTGACAACTTTTTTAGCACAGAATAAGGACAATACTTTGCCTGAAAAGGAGATGTAACCAGCGGCATCAAGGCCAGCACTTGATCACCAGGAAAAAACTCTCTATGCTCCGTCTTAAGCCCTGTTTATAAATAGACGGTAAGAGCTCCCGGAAGCGTCCCGGAAGCATTTTTGGCTCCTCCGGGCCGTCTTAGGGATCAAACGCTGTTGTTAACGCCAGCGCTAGGGGGCGTGGCTTAGTTCCGGCTTCATCGGGAATCGTCGAAAAAATTATTCAACATGTCGAATAATTCCGGGAGCGCTCCCAGAGAATTCGCGTGATGACAGAGACAACGCGAACAATGGCATTTAATACTTTTTAATCACCGTTTCATCCTGTCCCTTCCTGTAGGGCCGCAGTTTACACCGCCGTTATTCAGCGGTCGGCATTGTATCCCTAATCAACGGCGTATAAAATGGAGATAGAGCCCACATCAGCGTACACAACAGCGTTTTAACCGGCGACAGAGGCAGACAATTTAACGGATTTAACGGCATTTTATCCGCCTATTTGCAGATAGTACGGCGATCAAAACGCCGGCAAAATGCTCCACTCCTTTCCATCGTGAAAACAGCCGGAACTACCGTGAACTTCAGTCTACGTACTACCCACCGACAAAACCGTCTATGTGTAAACGGGGATTTAGAGTCATAGCGCTTTTTCATTTTAGACTGCACTCCCGCAAGCTTTTTCTTAGCAGTTTCCTGAGCCAAATACAGTCTATATCTGAAACCATTCACAAAATCCAGTAAATTACTAGGAGGGTCAGAATCTCTCCTACCATTCTGTAACAATGCCAGGGGACCACGGACCTTATGGCCAAATACCAGGTCATTAGGGCTAAACCCTGTGCTTTCCTGGATCACCTCTCGAGCAGCCAACAACATCCATGGTAAGGCCTCTTCCCAATCACCCTGCATTTGGACACAAAAAGAACACAACATAGCCTTTAAAGTCTGGTGGAACCGTTCAAGCGCGCCCTGACTCTGCGCATGACAAGCAGATGAAAGATTATGTGTCACATTTAATTGTTTAAGGACCTGTGCAAACAATTTCAAACAAAAGTTCGATCCCCTGTCAGACTGTAACACGTGGGACACCAAAAATAGAGAAAAACCGAGACAACACACGGACCACAGATTTTGCAGTAATACTATGGAGAGGATATGCAGCTGGATACCGAGTGCTCAGACACATCACAGTCAACAAGTAACAGGCACCGGACTTAGACGGTGGCAGTGGGCCTACACAATCTATTAACAAGTGTTAAAATGGTTGTCCTATAGCTGGAATTGGACAAAGCGGAGCTGGTTTCAAAGACTGGTTGGGCTTACAAGTCAACTGACGTGTGACATGATTTTATGTACTTGGACACATCTCTTTTCAAACGAGGCCAAAAGAAATACCTCAAAACACAGTCATAAGTTTTCCTGACCCCCAAATGTCCAGACTGATCATGAGAGATCTGTAAAACCACATTCCGAAATTTAAGAGGAACAGCCACTTGATACACAGGATCACCAATAAACTCATCTAACTGAGGTGTCCATTTTCTCATCAACACATCATTGTGCACAAAGTAGCAATGAGACTTGTACCTAACCTCAACTGCAGAACAAACCTCCTCCCACAAAGCTGCCAAAGTGTTGTCTTCCTTTTGCTCCTTTACCAAATCACTGCAAGAAATAGACCAGGGAGCCACAGGCACAGTCAAATCATTTTTAGAGTCATCACTTATCTCTCTGCTTCTTTGAACGGGTCACCACACAAGCACCAAACACCAGTGGTGGGCACAGATAACCAAAAAATTTACTTCAATAACAGATAATCAGATAACTGAAAAGTTATCTTTGATAAAGATAAAACAATAAACCACCCAAAAATGTATCAGAAGTTACAGCTAACCAATAAATTCCAATATTGTCTCTGGTACATTTGCAACTACTAATAAACTGAATTTGAGTTTTAACACCATGATCGCTTCTGGTAGCATCAAAAGCGACAACAGACTCAAACAATGAGCCCACACTTGTGTCTTTAAACATCTTGCCCCCTGCTGGAAGCTCTTGTTTACTACATGGCTTCCAGCACAGAAGCAAGCTGAGCGCAGCCAAAGCCCAGCTCTCTACCCATTCACAATGCTCCGGTCAGGCAGAGGTCTTGGAAAATAAAGCAGTGCTGACCTATGGTTTTGATTTATAAATAACATTAATACCGATAGAATAACTCCATTAATGTCAGTTCTGTCATATGTATAAAGTTAAAATATAACATATATCTTTTAATGTTGAATAATGCACTAATTCTGAGGTTTTGTAACAATCACAGACAGATCGCAAAGTATTCTGGGTAAAATGTGCCTCTGTTAAACACTGATTGGTTCAGTCATTCATTATGTAAACCAACACGTTAATGTGACGTGTGTCGTGTGTTGCTGTTTACAGAAAAATGTGCTTTTGCTTTTTCAAATTTTTATTTGTAAAAACAGGCATTTTTACGGAGCCCTGGAAGTGTCATACAGTGTCTGCCCAGCTTCAGGACAAATACTGCCATGAACTGCCATGAACACTACTGGCCAGTAGATGGCAGTAAAGACCATGAAAACTTGCCAAAACAAAATTCCAGATAATCCGTGTCTGCTACATTTAAGATGGTTGGAATTTAACAAACGCAAATACAATAACAACTTCTATAAACCCAGAGAATATATTCACAAGAGTTTTAGGCACTAGAGTTTAATGCTGTTGTCTGTGGAGCCTGAACAGAGTGTCTCAAATGCATTTGTCTTGTCGTGAACGTACTGAGATGACCCTATCCTACCCATAATGCACTGCTGGGCACAGCATGTGCTCACTAAAACCTTAAAAATTAGCACATTAGTTTAAAACTAAAACATACGTATATCTGATATTTCACTTTATAAAATTTCAGATGTGACAGTAATTTTAAATAACTTGTCTGAAATTAATTTGGTTAAAATTTGAACCATAACTTAAATATGTATGCCTCTGGATGACTTGGGTGATATTGCCAGCGTATCAGTATGGTGTTAAAAGAAATGTTTTGTTTTTTTTGTGATTTGTTCTCCTTTGCCTGTAGAGGATAGAGCAGTTTCTCATAGAAGCAGCTCTCTTCTGTTTGCAGAGAAAAGAACTATACATCTGTTAGGAAGCTTTTAACAAGGTAGGTGCTCAATGATTTTAAATTTTAAAAATGTTTGTCGCTGTTCAGCTTTGTTTACTATCTTATTGATCTAGAAGTTATCAGACAAAAATTTATCGGAAGATAACTGGTCCGATAATGGTTCGTAAAGTTATCTAAAAAGATAATCCGATAATGAAAACATTATCTTCAATAATTATCTGTTATCGGATTATTGGAACTGTGCCCACCACTGCCAAACATGTCTGGAAACTACACTTCATTCTCATCAGGCTTACTACACAGTACAGGAACATCAGTCACCTTCACAGGTGGAGAGACATCCGCCCACACCCGGCTACCTGCAATGTCATTGCCCAAGATCATGTCCACACCGTCCACAGGTAAGGCTGGAAGTACCCCAACAGCCACCTCACCCTGGAAAAGATCAAAATGTAGCATAACGTTATGCTGTGGCACACTCAAAACATTCATGCTCATCCCCATAACAGGAATGTCTGAGCCAACAGAATTTTTATTTGAGAATGGCAAAGCAAAAGCTACAGTAAAAGAGTCAAAAGCACCAGTGTCACGCAAAATTTTTATGCGCACCTGCTCTTCACTGTCCACCAGGGACACAAAACCATCAGTAATAAATGGCAAATATGACTCCAACTCAGGCTTAGCATTAACTTTTGCCACTCCCTGCCCCTTCACAACAGATTCAGTGCACATGACAGGCTTAGCACTACCAGTACCCTGTTTAAGACGGGACTTCAGTGAATAACAGTCACTTTTCCAGTGTCCACGCTTGTGACGATAATTGCAAACTTTTTCAGCCTCCAGTGAAAACCTTCCATTTCTAGACTCAAAATAAGACCTTTTTGAAAAAACTTCACATGGACCCGAGCAACCCAAACTACTCCCAGATGAATGAGTCAAATAATAATCATCAGCAAGCGCCGCAGCCTCCGCCACAGACTTAACTCCACGCTCAACAATGTAAGTTGCAATATGCTCAGAAACAGAATTTTTAAACTTTTCTAACAAAATTAAATCACGAAGGCCTTTAAAAGTGGTAACATTAGCCAAGGAGCATCAACTGTCAAAATGAGCACACAGATCCCGCATAAACTCCAAATGAGACTTCTCACCACGTTTCCACCCCCGAAAACTCTGTCTATACACCTCAGGCACTAACTCACAGGCTTTAAGCACAGCAGATTTAACAGTACTATACTCCACACAATCAGCAGTATTGAAAGCAGAAAAAGCCTGTTGAGCTTTACCAGTCAGAACACACTGTAACAACAACATACGTGTAGAATCTGACCAACCAAGCGTCTCAGCTAAACGTTCAAACAAAGAAAAAAATATTTCTGGGTCTTTTTCATTAAATCTTGGAACCAACCTCAAATCACACAAATCATCCGATGTAGCTCCCGAATGCACACCCAGAGGGCGCTCCAGACCATCCAGCTTACCCTCAACAATAAGATGAAGTTTCCACCTCTCCACCTCAATTTTAGCCATTTCCAAATCATGACGCCATCTTTCAGATTCTTGCTCAGCTTTCAATTTTAACAAAAGCAATTCTTTCTTCTGCTCAAAAGATAAACCAGAGGCACTCATCCCAAAAGACAGAGACAAGGCCCCAAACGCACCAGGCTCAACAGTACCAGGCTTTAAAACCCCAGTCTCAAACAACTTAGACTTCAAATTACATTTAATATATTCTTTAGTCCTCTGAGTAGTACCAACTTCAACTTTATAGTGTGCTGTCACATTTTTTTGTACAAACATCCAAACCATTTTCACATGGTGACTCAATAAAATCTTCAACAACTTCATCCATGGCTAAACTCCACAAGAGACAAGATTCTTTGTAGAGATATAATCCCAAGACACGGGATACCTGAAACATTGTACAGTGATAATGGCACACATTTTGTAAATAAAATCATCCAGCACTTGAGCGCCTTGGGGCAACTGTTTGTTGTGATTTGGCGCTATATAAGAAAAAAGTTGATTGATTGATTGATTGATTAGCAGGTCACTTGGGAATAAATGCAAAAACGCACTGTGCTTAAATGGTAAATGGACTGCATTTATATAGCGCTTTTCCATCTGCATCAAACGCTCAAAGTGCTTTACAATTATGCCTCACATTCACCTTGATGTCAGGGTGCTGCCATACAAGGCGCTCAATACACACCGGGAGCAATAGGGGATTAAAAACCTTGCCCAAGGGCCCTTAGTGATTTTCCAGTCAGACGGGGATTTGAACCGAGGATCTTCTTGTCTCAAGCCCAACACCTTAACCCAGGGGTGGGCAACGAGGGCCGAGACAGTGCAGGTTTTCCTTGCAACCAGTCACTTCAGCAGGTGGGTGCTGATGAGCTTCTCCTCTGAACATAAACACCTGATAGTCAATGAAATCACCTGCTGAGACACCTGATCTTTATTGAAATCACCTGCTGAGGTGATTGGTAGAAAGGAAAACCTGCAGTGTTTTGGCCCTTCATGGCACATGATTGCCCACCCCTGCCTTAACCAATAGACCACCACCTCCCCCACTTGATGGGGAGGTGGATGGTCTAGCACTTTGAGGATGGTGCTTACCATCCTCGAAGTGCAGGTTTAGTGGAGAGAACAAATGGGACCATTAAAAATAGGCTCAGGAAATGCATGGAAGAAACAGGGAGAAATTGGGTTTATTGTTTGGATTTGGTGAAACTGTACATGCATATAACACCCAGCTCAGAGACTGGCCTTACACCATTTGAAATTTTGTACGGCAGGCCCTATAGATTATCAGACTTAGAGAAAACAACTGGGCCTGATAGTGAATATGAGGGATTAGTTGATTATATGACACGTGTGTTGTCCCATAAGAATGTCATACATTCTAACACGGTACCAGACTCTCCTGTTTCTGGGCAGGACCCTGAGAATCAGATCCAGATTGGTGATTGGGTGCTGATAAAGACCATTAAGAGAAAAGAACTGGTCATCTCCGAAATGGGAGGGTCCATTCCAAGTGCTGCTAACCACCCCCACTGCAGTGAAAATTGCAGAGAGGTCATCTTGGGTGCATCTATCCCACAGCAAAACACAATGATACCTGGAAGATCCTGAACTGAACAAGGGACATGACATGTAACGGTGTCGGCTAACCGCCTACGGGTTCAGCAACAGCTGGAATCGCATCTAACAACAGAGAGAGGGTGACCAGAGAACAAAGACAAAGACCAAAGTTGAACCAGATAAGACACCTAAGCCCCATCCAGGGTCCTGAGGCAGATGAGAAACCAGCTACAGCTGAGGAGAATCCTATCAACGTTACCAGGATTAGAAGCAGACGGACTACAAGCTTGAAATAGAGCACTGAAGCAGACATGACCAGACCAGGACAAAGAAGCAGACGAATCCAATTCTTTGAGAACATGCCACTAGAAAATCCTGTTCTATTCCTGTGTACCTGCGCCTAAAGAAACATCAAGAACAGGACACGGGACAGAGCACATGACACATTATTTTACTTCCAATTGCAGCATGCTTTACACATACTGATGATAGTACAGATTTGTGCATTACATCTGAAGGGAAACAACATAAAAAGAGTTACTGATTCCCTCAGTCCACAAAACCCTGAATTGCGGAACTATGACTTTGAACTGTCAGCTTCAGTCCCTAAGCCCAGACCTGTCAAACTGAACTTTTGGACTGTTACCAAAGAAAGAAGACATCTTCAAGACCAGAACTGTTGTCTCTCTCTCTCCCAAGAAAAAATAAGAGAAAGAAAAGGAGAGAGAGAGAGAAAGACATATCAACAGGTTGTTCAAAGACTGTTTCAGCTATGGAAAGATTTGCTGCTAGAGCAGGGTGTAAAGTGCGCACTCTGCTGATGCTTTTGACAATTATTGCTATAATTGTGGCATTTACTGTGTGGTGGTATGAAAAAATGTATGAACCGCAGTACAATTCAGATCAGAAGCAAGTGAAACCACGATCAAGTTTTGAGTGGATGTTTGATACGCCACGTAACCCATATCAGATGAACATGTGGTACAGATATGCTAGGTTTTTGGCTAGTGAGGTGAATGTGAACAATTGTTATGTGTTTTTTGATGCATGTTTCTACAACACACCCACGTATAAAACCCCTACTGCTCTTGAATATCAGCCTTTTGTTTCCACATGCAGTAGCGTCAGCAATTGATCCCATGGTGCTTAATCAATCAGTTCACTGACATACAGGCTATTATATAACTACTAAGGCACCAAAAAACATATAGTTTAAACATTTCTTAGATACGGAAAGGTCACTTGAAAGACCTGTGCACACTAATCTTTTCCTTGATCCAGGCACTCGACTCATCTGTTATGCAAACAACCAGCCTCTGTTCTCTGGTCCAATTACCAATTTGGGTGAGGTAGTTAAGCCATTGTGTGAAGTCATTTTGGGGCCGTGCACTTGCCTGTTGGATGGAAGCTTTAATCATACTCAACCTCCCTATGGGGGTAAGTGTATAGATTACTTCCAAGCGCCGGACCCGATGGGGACTTGCGCTCAGGTGAACATGTATTGGCTTTGTGGTGGCCACAACACCTTCATAGCCCTCCCCGCGGGATGGACAGGCAGATGTGCCCCAATAACCACGGCTCAGCACTCCAACGTCGTAGCCGCTCACCTCTCGACCAGTCATCGCTTTAAGCATGACTTGGCTCCCCATGACCCTATATGGGGAACAGATGTGCCCCAGGATGCAAAGCTGTGGTCTACAGACCAGAAGGTCCTGCTGTCACTCTTCCCCTGGGTGGGCATAGGCAAGGTCATGCTACGCGTGGAGACTTTTAATTACCGATTTAGCTACTTTGTGAACACCACTGTTGAGGCTCTTAGAGGCATAAGGGTGGAGTTGTCAGCTCTGAGGATCATGGAAATGCAAGATCAAATGGGTTTGGATCAATTAACTGCGGCCTCAGGAGGGGTGTGTGCCATGGTGGGAGAGAGCTGTTGTACATTTGTCTCTGACAGCGACTATGATGGTGGGTCCATAAGTCTGACCATCCAGAACTGACATTATTAAGAAGCACTGTGAGTAAGGATTTTATTTCAGGCAATGGCTGGACCTCATGGCTCTTTTCTGGATCATGCTATCACATCGTGTTGAAACTGCTTACTCCAGTTATTGTTCTGCTGGGTTTACTGAGTGTTATGATTTGTTGTGAGAGGTCTGTTAGAAAAGTAACAGACCTTTTTATTTTTTGCAAAAACCATATGGATTTGAATCACGTGTGATTGCATCAGCCAAGCTTGAACCTTCATGCGCATGCGTGAGTTTTTTCACGCCTGTCGGTTGCATCATTTGCCTGTGGGCACGCTTTGAGTGAGCACTGGTCCTCCCCCCTCGTCGGATTTTCATTGTGAGGAAAATGTCTGAACAGCTGGAGCAGTGCTGCATCAAATTTTTCCAGAAACTGTGAGAGACAGCCAAGTGGACACCATTCGGAAAATTCAGATGGCTTTCGGTGAAGATCTTATGGGCATCACAGAGATTAAGGAGCATTACAACCAGATTAAAGATGGCCCACAGCGGCTGAGGGCATGCCACGCTTCGAGCGGCGATCGACAGGCTGAAACGACTGGATTTCCAAACTGAATGCTGTGTTGATCCGGGACTTCGTCTGACTACCAGAGAAATGGCAGAAAAGGTGGACATAGCACTTTTCTGGCACATTCCACTGTTAAAGGAGATTTTGTCATGAAAACATGAGTGGAGGAATTCGCCACGGAGCCGTTAATGGCGCGGAATGAAAGCACCTCCGTGTTGGTCTCACAGGACATGTTGTGGCGTGCCCAGCTCTTCAACAATTTCTCAGATACTCACTCGACTGAAAAGCCACCCAAAGCCGTCTGAATCTTCCGAATGGTGGAAGAGCTGGGCATGTCCCGTGAGACTTCCAACACAGAGGTGTTTTTTGTTCTGCGCCATTGTGGCTCCGTCCTGACGAACGAATTCCGCCGCACGTCTTTTATTACAAAATCTCCTGTAACAGTGTAATGTGCCGAAAAAGTGCTATGTCCACCTCTTCTGCCATTTCTCTGGTAGTCACACAACGTCCCGGATCAACACAGCCTTCGCTTTGGAAATGATCTGGTCGTTTCAGCCTGTCGATCGCCGCTAGGAGTGCGGCGCGCCCTCAGCCGCTGTGGGCCATCTTTAATCCAGTTGTAATGCTCCTTAATCTGTGTGATGCCCATAAGATCTTCACTGAAAGCCATCTGAATTTTCCAAATGGTTTCCACCTGGCTGTCTCTCACAGTTTATGAAAAAATTTTGATGGCACAAAGCGGCAGTCACTCGGCCATTTTCCTGACAATGAAAATTCGCCAAGGGGCCTGGACCACTCCTCCCACAAAGCGTGCTCACAGGCGAATGACTCAACTGACAGGCGTGAAAAAACTCACGCATGCGCACGAAGGTTCAAGCTTGGCTGATGCGCTCACATGTGATTCAAATCCATATGGTTTTTGCAAAAAATAAAAAGGTCTGTTTGATTTGACAACCATCTGATATAACCGGGGTCAAAATAAATAGAACACTGCCATCTACTGGTGCCCAGACGCTTAGTACTTAGGGCGAATACTGCCATGAACACTACTGGCCAGTAGATGGCAGTAGAGACCCTGAAAACGTGCAGTTTTCATACGGATCATTTATTATTCCAAATAAATAATCTGTCCATGTCTGCTACGTTTACGATGCATGGAATTTAATAAACGCAAACCGAATTTCACACATCTTATATATATTGCTCTGGAACAAAGAGGGCACTCAGTTTTTGACAAAAGCAAGACGTTAAAGACAGCGCTTAATTTGTAAAGTGGGAGGTCCCGGAGCGCAGAGGATGGGTGGCTCCGGTGCAGAAAAAAAAGAAGGGCGGGAGTCAGGGGCTTGCGAACAACGCTGTGCGCCACACCGAAAATAAACTGGGCATGTATTGTAGGCCTAATAACACGAGTCACACCAAATCCGGATAGAGTACAAATTCCTGTTTAATGATGTACAGTGGTCCCTCGTTTATCGCAGGAATTGTGTTCTCCGCGTTCACACCGGGCACGACGTGAGCGACTGCAGCCACAGGTTGCCATGTAATCCCTATGTAAGGACGCGTTTTGGCGCCAAACCGCGGAGCGCGACGCGAGTGAAGCGATTTTGAGCCTTTTGCATATTTGTGGCGTGATATTGCGTTGCGTCACGTCGTGTTGCCCTCCTCCCCAAGTTGAAAAATCTGAACTTTTTCATCTCGTCGCGCCGCGATGACCAATCAGGGACTGAATATGTAGTGACGTGGAGATGTCTGGAGTTTGACTGAGGATGTGAACATGTCCTGTATCTGGTAGCAGCCTGTGAGCAGGACTTATGTCTCTTTTGTCCTTTATTTCACAATCATGACAGAGTTTTTGGAGCGAGCAGCAGCCCCACAGCAGCGGGGAGCGGAGTTTCTTTTTCTTTTTTTTTACGTGCACGCGCGAGGGAATTATCTATGGAGATTATTTTACTTATTAACTACACAGATGTATAATAAAGCAAATGGTGACTGGTTTCTAAAGACAATTATGATAGTTTTTTTGGGAAAGAGCGAGGAGCAGCCTCACAGCAATCAGCGGAGTTTCGTTCTTTCTTTTTTCTTTCTTTCTTTACGTGCATGCACTAGCGAATCATCTGTGTGGAGAATATTTTATTAATTAACTACACAGATGTATAATAAAACAAATGGTGACTGGTTTCTAAACACAATTATGACAGAGTTTTTTGGGGGAGGAGCGAGCTGCAGCAAGCAGTGGAGTTTTTTTTTTAAATTGTTTACATGTGCGCGCGTGAACGGGACAGTTGGTCCTCAAACTGGGTCCCGCAGAGGCGGAAGGACCGCTAAAAGCGGGCGTCATCCAGATGCAGCTCCTGCAGCAAATAATGATACTCTCTGTATTGGGAGCTTTTCACAACAACTCACTCCATGTGAAAGGTCCATCATGATGACTTGACGCCGAGCGGAATGGAAGCTCCTCCTATTTGATGACGCACCGGGGCAAATTTTCGCAACGAAAGTCCACCCAAGCAGAGCGACACACCAGGCGAAGGAGGCGCATCCGTCGCCACGCGACCCCCACGAATTTGTAGCATCTGATCACGCCCAGTGTGAACGCAGCATAACCCGCGATAAACAAAATCCGGAAGTAGTGGTATTTTTTACACTTATTATATATGTTTTAAGGCTGTAAAACCCCTCACTACACACTTTTCTCAAATAGGCATTAACATTTTCTCACTTTTCTCTCTTGTGTAAACACTCTCTTTTTTCTTCTGTGCGAGAAGATTATAAACAGACACACGCAGAACACAATGCGTGGCTCTCCCTTCACTCACTGCCTCCGGGGGTACGGATGCGGGACCCGCAAAGAATCCAAGTCCTCTCTCGGTGGCCACGGAGCTCTGCGAGCATAGCCTCTGGATCTGTTGCCAGATTTGGCACAATTCCGCACAGCAGACAGGAGGGCGGCGGTGTGATTGGCAGAGAGAGCAATCGCGGTGATTTTTTAAAAATATTTTGTTAGTCAAGAGAGGTGGCAGATCACGGATCCAGTATAAATAGCTGGCGGAGCCAACGTCAGAGGTTCCGGAGCACGCGTCCAAGGTTCTGGAGCGCGCTCCGCCTTGCTCCCCCTCAAATTAAGCCCTGGTTAAAGAACATGAAGCTTTGCAGCTCACAATGATTCCAATTGAAAATAATGGAGAAGCAACCTGAGCTTCTTGGGCAGAATTTTTGCTTTTTTGGCCATTTTTAAGAGAATATGAATGACAACACAAAAACTTTTTTTTCACTCATGGTTAGTGGTTGGGTGAAGCCATTTATTGTCAAACAACTGTGTTTCCTCTTTTTAAATCAAAATGACAAGAGAACTACCCAAATGAACCTGATCAAAAGTTTATATACCCCTGTTCTTAATACTGTGTATTTCCCCTTTAACATCAACGACAGTCTTTGGTGGTAGCTTTGGAAATGGCTCTCTGATGGTAAAACTGCCACTGAATATGTCTTGGAATTTATTTACATAAATTATAAAGAAATACAAACAGTATGGCACTCTATGGTAAATCTGCATGGAGTAGACCAGGGGTGGCCAAGTTCGGTCCTCGAGAGCCACATTCCTGACACTCTTAGTTGTCTCCCTGCTCCAACACACCTGAATCCAATGAAAGGCTCATTAAATGTCTGCTAACAAGTCTTTCATTGGATAATAAATTTGATAATGTTCCCTAGAAGCATTTACTGAAAATAAACTCTGAAGGACCTGAGATGGTGAGCACATTCCAGGCATGTGATAGGCAAATAAAAAAAAAATACTTAAAGTGACAGGGGGTTAAAGAGGGCCGTAGTTAGGGGGGTCTGGGTCTGGTGAAGCTCCCCTAGAAGCATGTAATGAAAATAAAGTGTGAAGAGCCTAACTGAGATGGTGAGGACTTTCCAGGAATGAGAGACCCGAATAAAGAAAAATGCTTAAAATGATGGTGGGTTACAGAGGGCCATAGTTGGGGGGTCTGGAAGGCCGCTAATGCTCCTTTGAAGCATTTACTGAAAAATAAAGTGTTTAAGAGCTTCGTTCTTCATGTCCGCGACATATACATATTAATAATAATAATGATAACAACAGCTCTTCAGGTAGTGCTTTCTTAGGAATCAAAGAACAAAGCAAAAGAAACTCCAATAATACAATAATAATACTACAACAGTGGCCAAAAATTCGAAGATAAAGAGCTGAGTACAAAAAAAAAAAAAAGAGAGACTCGTTTTCTGTTCAAAGTGCATCAATAAACATGTGAACTATTTACTCATAGTTATTATTTTTGGACACTGAATGCAAGGGAAATGAGTTAAAATGTGTTCAACATAAAGAACACCGGTCAATGGAAAATACCACAAAGTTACATCACAATTCTGATTTTAGTTAAGATGTCAAGATATTCCTGGTATTTTATGTTCTGTGATTTTCAGTCCATATTTACTAAAAAATGCTTGATTTATTGAGGAAAAATGTTAAATTCTGAATAATTTTGAGAAGGATTTGTGGATTTCTGAAGATTGTATTCCATAAATAATGGGATTGAGGCTACCAGGAATCAGATAAAACAGAACGGCAAAGACTTTCCTGTAAGAAGAGAACTGTGGGAAGCGATGTAGAATAATGATGGTAAATCCACAAACTATCATGATCAGATAGACGGTGAGATGAGTGCTGCAGGTCTTTAAGGCCTTCTTGTTCAGAGATTTGTTCTTACTGGTCAGACAGACGACTGTAATCTTAGTGTACGTGAGAACGATGCTGCTGATAGAAGACGTAAATAAGACCACAGTGAAGGTGAGACCGTAGACATTATTGATGAAGACGCTGTCACAGGATAGTTTGAACAGTCCGGCGTTGTCACAGTAAAGATTTGTGATCAGAGTCCTGCATCTGTTGAGTCGGACGGACAGACCGATCAGAATCCCGACCAGAACAAAACCCACTCCCCAGGCAGAGAGCGACAGCTTCCACACCATCTTACTGGTCATGATGGTGGTGTAGTGAAGAGGATTACAGATGGCCACGTATCTGTCAAAAGCCATAATCATGAGCACAGTGTGAGAAGCAGTTCCACATAAGTGCACAACGAATGCTTGGACAACACACTCGTGAAAATTAATGATGCGTTCAGATGTGGACATCAACAATCAACACAGTTTCCCAGGATGTCGTTAAGTGACAGGTTACAGTAAAGCAGAAACATGGGCTGGTGAAGGTTCTTATTGATAAAAATCAGAAGTGTGATGCCTGCGTTTGCCACCATAATAAACATGTAGGTGAAAAAGACGACGACAAAGACGGCATGAACGTAATCCTCAGAGATATTTAGTCTCTCCAGCTGTAGTGTCAAACTGTTGTAAGTGTAGTTTTCCATCATCCTGAAACCACAATAGTGAATCATTAAGGCCAAAGAAAATGTTGAGGTCAACTGGAATTTATTTTTTTTGCAATTTAAAGTATTTTTTGTTGTTCAATAACCTTCAAGATAAAAAATATTCTAAGTCAACAAAATTTGTAATTCATGTTCATTTAAGAGCTCAAATGAAACTCCTAAAACCTGAGCTTGAACAGGAATCAGGTTTTGTGAAATAAAAACGATGCCCCTGTATGTGGAGGCAGGGTCTGAGGAGGTGAGGTTCTGTACTTAAAGAACGTGTGGTTATTTCTAACCATGACAACATGAACATTAAGGCAGCAATAATTTGAATCCACAAAGGTTGACAGAAGAGGAGACTAGAGGCTGACCTTTAACCCTTCCAGATTCAGGATAACTGCACTGAAATTCTGGTTCTCTACAGAGATGATCCCAGAGAAGGTCATGGAAAGAAAATTTATGAACTGAGTGCTGACAGAGAACACAGGGGCTGAAATTCTGACACAATAATGCAATAAGATGGAAATTTAAACCTTCAAAAAATAATAATAATTAAACCTGACTGCATGAAAACAAAAGACAAGAAACACAGTCACAAAAACCAAATAAAAGATAAGAAATCACTGAGCTGTTTGGCTGGTTTGGGAAATACTGACACTTGTTTTCCATCAGAACAGATCGAACATCACACTGTGTGTAATAGTGTATGTGTGTGTCTTCTCTTACCTCTGGAGATGTGAAGCTTTAGAGGTGGCCGACAGTTTTTATCAGCTCCATGAGCAGCTCACTGATCTCCAGCACGACTGGTGTCAGTTGAAGACGTTGCATCAGAATGATGTCATTCTTTTTTTATTAGTCAGCCGACTCAACTTCTAAACCAATTTCTGTTCTCATCAACATGTGAGTGGGCAATGAGCATGTTTTCAACCCCAAAAATCATAAAATTGTTACAGTTCGGGCATGAGTGGATGACGAACCCAAGAGCAGGGAGCAGAAAACCAGTTGTTAAATGAGGATTTTTTCACAAGGATTATGTACAGAAGAGGAAATGTGCAAACTGCCTACACTGAAAAAACAAACTTGTAAGATTTACATCATTTTTTAAGTAAATTTTACTTCTGTAATATCAAGTTCAACTTACTTGGCACTATCTAGTAAAATGTACTTACTAAAGAACTTAAAGTTCATGAAGATATTAAGTAAATGTTATGCTGTTCTACATAATTTAGATGTTGTATTTACGCAAACAAATCAAGTAAAATTAAATGACTTTTTTCCATAGGCAGGAAAATCAAACATGAACATATTAAGTAAATCTATTTGTAATAATTACTGTAATGAAAAATATAAGTAGACCTTAATGTTTCTACCATTTAAAATTAAATAAATTGTATCATGTTTTATTACTCATTATAATTATGTAAATTATGCTTATTTTGATCAATGTAACCAGATAATATACTTTTATCACAAATCACAACTTGAGTACAGAAGAATAAACATTTATTTATAAAAGTTCACATCTGAACAGGTCATTTTTAAAACATGTTTTGAACAAACTCAACTACTGTACAACAATGGAAAATGTCAGCTTTTCAAAATAGAACTGTTTTTCTTAAAATACATGGTGAACACAAAAACACTCATTTGTTTCAATTATTTATAATATCAAAAAGTTACATGGATAATTTCACAATTTTGATATCTAGTTATAGAAACTCAAGTTTTTTTTCCTCTATTGCAGATTCTTCTTCAAAATTGTAAAAATATTCATGTAACTTTTGATATTATAAATATTTGAAACCAAGGAGTGTTTTTGTGTTCACCCTGTATTATAATGGCACTGTTATGTGTCGACGCGGGTTGAGGAGCGGACCTGCGTCTGACGGAACCCAGCGCTAAAATAACCAGAAAGCGGTTCCAATAACAAAACAATTTATTTCTTCCACCCTTTGGTGCATAACAACGTGTACAAACTAAAACAGCGTCAGTCTGGTGGAGTGAAGGCTGGCACGCTCTCCAGCGCCCAAAAGGATCGAAGCCCGGTGCTTCTGGACTCACTTTTACCGCCAAACACCCCCCAGGTGGACACGACAAACCGACTCTCTGCGAAGGATAGAAGAGGTGAGGTAAGTCAGCAGTTACAAGCAATATCCTTCAAAAGACACACACTATCAGCAACACATTCAGGTCTGTATTTAAGCTTTATGTAAATGAGCAGCTTCTCACAACAGGTGGAGGATCAGTTGTCCACATGCCACGGCAGTGAGAAGCGAGCTGCACAATTCTCATCACAATTCAAATATACTGCGTAACAAAATACCAAGTTACTATCAACAATTAGTCAAACAATTATTCACCTCTGATGTGTGCTGACAGCATGTGTCCCTCACCCTTCTTCCTTCACAGGCACGATGTCAAACCCAGGCGCGGTCCTCAGCGTCTCACAAACGAACACCACAAGGTCGAGTTCCTGGCAATTCTGCTTGAATCACACATGGATTAAATGCAGAACGCCATTTAATTATCTGCTTCAGCTGAAAGTCTTTAAGGTTGCATGTGAGCACCATCCACAGGTGCTGCACATAACGTTGATGAGGGTGAAGGACTCTTCAGCCAGCACCTTCTCCACAGACAAATCAGTTTTCATACCACCTGGAGAGCAAAGAAAAGAAAAGAACACCAAAATGTCCAGCCACACCCCCCCAACACACAACAGGCACTTTTCTTTAAATACTGTAACAGTGCTTTTCATAAAATATAACGGCACTTTGTTTCAAATATTTTAACAGTGCTTTTCATAAAATATAACGGCACTTTGTTTCAAATATTTTAACAGTGCTTTTCATAAAATATAACGGCACTTTGTTTCAAATATTTTAACAGTGCTTTTCATAAAATATAACGGCACTTTGCTTCAAATATTTTAACAGTGCTTTTCATAAAATATAACAGCACTTTTCTTCATATATTGTAGTGCTTTTCATAAAATATAACAGAAATTTTCTTCAAATATTCTAAGTGCATTTCTTCAAATATTCTAACAGTGCATTTTTCCAAATATAACTGTTTTTCTTCAAATATTATAATGGCACTTTTCAAACACTAAGCTTTTCAAATACTATAACAGCATTTTCCAACTATAACACTGAGCTTTTCAAATATTATAACAGAACTATAACACTGAGCTTTTCAAATATTATAACAAAACTTTTCTTCAAATATAACAGCCCAACAGCAACATTCAAAACAGCACGATGGCATTGTACTTTAAACCAGGGGTATCAAATGTATGGCCCGGGGGCCAAGACCAGTCATCAATAACATCCAGCCAGCAGGCTGAAGTCCTCAAAATGTAGGGACAGTGAAGCGCACAAACAAAAACAAGCTGCCGTCTGAACAGAGGGTCCAAGAAAGCTGCTATAGTCTTTTCAGTCTTTTGTAAGATAGAGAAGCATGAGGAACACTGGCAGCTAAGATTATATACCAGGGGTGGGCAATTGTGTCATGAAGGGGTGGGACACTGCAGGTTTTCCTTATTACCAATCACCTCAGCAGGTGATTTCATTGACGATCAGGTGTC
Organism: Thalassophryne amazonica; assembly: GCF_902500255.1. NCBI lineage: Eukaryota > Metazoa > Chordata > Actinopteri > Batrachoidiformes > Batrachoididae > Thalassophryne > Thalassophryne amazonica. Next base: position 14,381,102 of record NC_047111.1, on the reverse strand, counting down.
TCAGCAGGTGATTTCATTGACAATCAGGTGTTTATGCTCATCAGCAACCCACCTGCTGAGGTGATTGGTTGCAAGGGAAACCTGCAGTGTCTCGGCCCTCATTGCCCACCCCTGTTATATACCGTTTCCTTGGCTACAAAATTTAAGACAACAATTTAAACTTTAAAGCTTGCACTTTTGGGGATAACTTAATCCCATCCAGTTCCAAGAAAAGTTTCTGAAAGACCTCACAGGTGTAGCACAGTGGTGAGGGGTATGCAAGGTTGAGGGCATAAATCAGTCCCATTAGCAGTGCACAAGCTTTGGCACCATTGCCGCATCCTGGCAACATCTCCTGGCCTTCAAGAAGGATGGCTACATCCACTGGATCTTCTCCATCCGGCCCATGGACAACCAGAATCTTTAGGATGTGCTGAGTGGCATCACTGCGGTTGTCCCCCTGCATAAAATGACAATACAATTAATTAAAAAATAAAAATAAATAAATAAAAACAGAACCATTTGAATCACTTAAGTGATTTGAATATTCTAGATTACATATGCCCTAAAAACAACCATTATTAAACATTACTCTGATCAGTGGATGCACATTTTAAGCCCCTTCCACACTGGCGTATTCGTAGAGTTGCTCATTGTGGTGTATCATCTATGCTGAGATGAGCAGCTCTACGTCAAGTTTTTTTCTCCCTATGCAGCAGTATGTTGAGGGCTACACGCGTAGGATGGAAGAAATTAAACATGTTTAATTTTCTTCGGCATAGAGGGCTGGACACAGTTTTAAGCAGGTCTGCGCAGCACAGTGTTACTGCATGCAAGTCTGTGCAACACTGCGGTTCTGTCCAAAACCAAAAACTGAGTGCGTGAATCCAGAGGAATCAGCTGGAGAACATGATCACACAGCCCACAGCGCCTGTGTGTGCTCAGAACAGGGAATCGAACCTCAACTCAGAAATCCAGAAACACAACAGAAACAGCAGGTCGGTCGTTCTCTCTCTCCTGTGACTTTAAAATAAAAGCCTCGTCGCTGCATGTCGGTTCACTCATCAAATGCCCTGATTGATCAGGTCTGATCAAACCTGAAATGAGCTGTGACTCTTTAAAATAAATTCATTCATAAATTCATTGCTGCATGTCTGAGATCAGATCAAAGTTTAACGAGTCACAGCGCTTCATTCACAGCAGCCTTTACCACAGCCAGACTCAGCAGCATCTGGACACAATGAAAATGATCCACCAAGACAAATAACAATAATAATAATAATGTTAAATGACTCTGTTTCTGACGTGCACCATACCGTGCAGTAGAGAACAGAGCACACTTCCACAGAGGTAGAAACTAGCAGCTTTGGCTACATACGTGGCAGTAATGAAACTGGAAAGAAACCTCAAGATACAGTCCACTGTTTTCCAAGTGCAGTGATGTGTTCTGCACAGCCGGCAGGAGTGAAATGGGTTTAAATAGCGGCAAGATACACACGCCTGTGTGCACACATTAAAAAGCGAACACACGCAGCTACAAGCAAATCTACGAACACGGAAAAAGGTTGACTACTCGCGCATTTCGGCATATTGAAATAAAACAACGCCGCAATACGCAGGTCTACGAATATACCAATGTGAAAGGGGCTTTAGGAAAATAGAGATTAGCATGTTTCCAAACATCCCCTCCTGAAATCATTTTCATTTAATTTTATTTCAGATTCTCCCCTCGTTATCTGCAGTGAAACATTGGTCAATGTTTTGGTTATATATTAACACAGCCAAAACCAGCTAGACTATCTATGCAGTTTAACGCCTTAAAAGTCCTGATCAATTTTTCCATCAACACAATGTATATGAACTTGATATTGGCACTGTGGTGGATGTATATTTAATGAGTAAGGTTGGGAAAAAAAAAAAAAAAACGCTGGAAAAACATGATGGCTGTATGCTCAGGACTAACAAGGGGTTGCTGATCAGAACAAAGGCATTTAAATTAATCAGTAAAGTTGTCTGCTGGCAAGTACATTGTAAAGTTGTAAAGGTTACAATTTGAATAACCACTGCAGAAAGTTCTAAATGTGTGGTCATGTCTCATGCCATCTGCAGCTATTATTACAGGTAATATACAGTTGTATGCAAACGTTTGGGCACCCCTGATAATTTTCATGATTTTCCTTTATAAATCATTGGTTGTCTGGACCAGAAATGTCAGTTAAATATATCATATAGCAGACGATCACAGTGATATTTGAGAAATGAAATAATGTTTCTAGTATTTGCAGAAAGTGTGCAATAATAATTTAAACAAAACTGGGCAGGTGCAAGTAGATAATCCTTTAGCAGAAATAACAGCCTCTAAACCTTTCCTATAGCTTCAAATGAGAATCTGGATTCTGGTTGAAGGTATTTTGGACCGTTCTTCTTTACAAAACATCTCAGAATTGTTGCTTTCCGAGCATGGACTTGTCATTTTATTGTTTTGAATACATTTAGCACTAATTATTGGAACACAAAATTGGTTTTGTAAGCTCATTGACCCTTGACATCCTTACACAGGTGAATCCAATCATGAGAAAGGGTATTTAAGGTGGCCATTTGCAAATGTTTCCGCTATTTTCAACTCGTTTAATGAGTGACAACATGGAAGCCTCTAAACAACTCTCAAATGACCGGAAAACAAAGACTGTTCAACATCATGGTTTAGGGCAAGGATACAAAAAGCTATCTCAGATATTTCAGCTGTCAGTTTCCACTGTAAGGAACATAGTGAGGAAATGGAAGACTGCAGGCACAATACTAGTTAAGGCCCAAAGTGGCAGGTCAAGAAAAATATCAGATAAGCTTAAGTAAAGGATGGTGAAAACAGTCAGTCAACCCACAGACCTACAACATGATCTTGCTGAAGATAGCGTCGTATACAGCGCACTTTGCACAAAGAGATGCTGTAATGCAGAGGAAGTCTTTTCTGCATACACGCCACAGTCACTTGAGGTATGCTAAAGCACATTTGGACAAGCCAGCTTCATTTTGGAATAAGATGCTGTGGACTGATGAAACTCAAATTGAGTTATTTGGACATAACAAGGGTGGTATGCATGGCTGAAAAAGAACACAGCATTCCAAGAAAAACACTTGCTACCTACAGTATAATTTGGAGGTAGTTCCATCATGCTGTGTGGCCAGTGCAGGTACTGGGAATCTTGTTAAAGTTGAGGGTTACATGGATTCCAGTCAATATCAGCAGATTGAAAACAATGTTCATGAATCAGTGACAAAGTTGAAGTTGCGTCGGGGCTGGATCTTTCAACAAGACAACGACCCTAAACACTGCTCAAAATCTACTAAGGCATTCATGCAAAGGAACAAGTACAATGTTCTGGAATGGCCATCTCAGTCCCCAGACCTGAATATTATTGAAAATCTGTGGCGTGATTTTAAGCGGGCTGTCCATGCTAGGAAACCAACAATTTTGAGATGTTTTGTAAAGAAGAATGGTCCAAAATACCTTCAACCAGAATCCAGACTCTCATTTGAAGCTATAGGAAATGTTTAGAGGCTGTTGTTTCTGCTAAAGGATTATCTACTAAATATTGATGTATTTTTTTCTGTTTGGGTGCCCAAATTTATGCACCTGCCTAATTTTGTTTAAAGAATTGCACACTTTCTGTAAATCCTATAAACTTCATTTCACTTCTCAAATATCACTGTGTTTATTTGATATGATATATTTAACTGAAACTGCTGATCCAAACAACCAATAATTTATAAAGTAAAATCATTGAAATCACCAGGGGTGCCCAAACTTTTACATACCACTGTATAATCAGGGCTGTGTAATAAAAATTGTGAAATCAGAGGAAAATTTGCAAGAGCTGGGGTTTATGGCTTGTGGGGCCCCAGAAACCAAATTAATTTTGTATCTAATGATACATGTTCAGCATCTCCTGGAAGAAAAAATAAAATTCTCAAAAGAAGTGCAACTTTCATTTGAACTGTCAATGATAATGTTGAAATAACAGTATGACATGGAAGTAGGACCTGGAATGATTTTCCTTTTAATTGTAAACCAAATTATGCAATAACTCAGAATAATTAAACTACATTAAATTCATGAAGACGGAATTAAAGCATTTCAAAAACCACACCTAAAACTTGTAGAATATTTTGAAAATTATGGCAAAATATCAATAACATACCTTATGGTAAAAAAAAAAAAGTCACTTACAGTGCCTTGCAAAAGTATTCATACCCTTGGTATTTCACAAATTTTAATTTGTTTATGCCATTTCGATTACAAAAAATAAAAATTTCTAAAGTTATCTTCCTTAGACTCAAACTGAAAGCAAATCTCAACAACTTGATATAAATTAATAAAAAATATAAAGCCAAGATGATGGGTTGCATAATTAATGGGCCCCTTTGGCATAATACCTGTAAATAATCAGTTTGATTGCAAGTTTTCTTCAGACAAGACAGTGGATGGATACATGAACATTTCCAAGTCACTGAATATGTCTTGGACTTTATTCCCATCCGTTATGAAGAAATACAAACAGTTTGGCACTCTATGGTAAATCTGTGTGGAGTAGACAGTTCTGAAAAACTGAAGAAGTGTGAGGAAAGCCAAGACACCCAGAAGAAATTATAGGCTTCTGTGGCTGTGACTGGAGAAATTGTGCACAGTGCATGTTTTGCCTTTTGTATCCCCAGTTATACAGCTTCATGATGAAGTGGTATAGAGGAGCATTTTCTTTCACCAAAACATTAAATCTAGGCTTGCATCTCAGATGTACCTTCTGGCAAATTGCATCTGAACTTTCAGGTCTTCTTTTTAATAAAACCCTCCTCTGTATCACTTCATCGTGAAGCTACATAACTGGGGATACAGTATGCAAAACATGCACTGTGAACAATTTCTCCAGTCACAGCCACAGAAGCCTGCAACTTCTTCTGGGTGTCTTGGTGGCTTTCCTCACTCTTCTTCTTGCACAGTCACTCAGTTTTTGAGAACCGTCTACTCCACACAGATTTACCATAGCATGTCATACTGTATTTCGTCATAACTGATGTAAATAAACTTCAAAACATATTCAGTAACTTGGAAATGTTCATGTATCCATCCTGACTTGTCTGAAGAAAACTGGCAATAAAATTCATTTACAGGTATTATACTAAAGGGGCCCATTAATTATGCAACCCATCATCTTGGCTTTTATATTTTAATTAATTTATATCAAGTTGTGGAGATTTGCTTTTAGTTCAGATCATTTTAAAACATTTTATTTTTTGTATTTTTTTTTTTTATTTGAAATGGGATAAACAAATTAAAATTTGTGAAATACCAAGGGTATGAATACTTTTGCAAGCCACTGTATATCCTTGCGTAAATTCCTGTAAATCCATTCATAGCCACAATGTCTTTTTCCAATGAAAGTCTACATCATTTAAAAAAATAAAGTCACATAATCTTGTCTGAAATCCTGTTTAAACAGCACAATATTTATTTTCCAGAGGAAAAGAAATTGTTACCATGTTTCCTGGGGGCACAAGATGCAGCTCACTTTTCCAGTTTCTTTTATATGTTCATGACGACAAACTTTAAATTCAATCCAGCTCCAATTCTATGGATTCTTGTCTTTATTAAACTTTTTCACACCATGTTTCTCACCATTGACCCTCTCTCTGACGTCACTCTGTGAAACAGACATGGCACAAAATTCGCCTTTTAAAAACTTGATGGCTCTTAAAGTATGCAATGTCTACATGGTATGTTTAGCTTAAAGATCAGCGTCATGGAGCAGCCACACAGCATTGCCGTAGCAGCCAACAAGCCTCACTTTACGACAACTGTCACAACAGCCAGGCTTTGAGAGTCATTTTTCTCCACTGACATCCTCGGATCCGAGGACACAGATTTGTATCTGTAACACATAGATCATTGTCCGTGGACTTATAAAACTTGCACAATGTTATAAAAAAAGAACGCTTTGCGACAGGCATTTTCATGACTCAGTGATGATCACAGAGTAGAACACTACCCATCCCCCCGATGAAATCCGCAGAATTCTTCGGATCCACTAAGTTTTCATAGCCCTGATAATAATTTGTTGAATTTCAATTTTAGACCATTTTACACTGTGTAACCAAAACAGTTACTTTGTTAACATTAAGGAACAAAAGTGTCTTCAAAAACACTATAAATATGTCATATGTCAATAGAATTTTCCATTTCTTTGTATTATACAAGCCCTCCTGTGGGTTCACCACCTGCAGAGGGGGCCATTGGGGTCGGGTGCAGAGAGGATTGGGTGGCGGTCGAGGGTGGGTGGCCCGGCGACCCGGTCCATGCTCACAGCCCCTGGCTGTTGGGATGTGGAATGTCACCTCCCTAGGGGGGAAGGAGCCTGAGCTTGTGCAGGAGGTTGAGAGATACCGACTAGAGATAGTCTGGCTCACCTCCACGCACAGCTTGGGATCTGGTATCCAACTCCTTGAGAGAGGCTGGACGCTTCATTTTTCTGGCGTCGCCCATGGGGAGAGGCGGAGAGCTGGGGTCGCATTGCTTATTGCTCCCCAGCTCAGTCGCCAAGTGTTGGAGTTCACTCCGGTGAACGAGAGGGTCGCGTCCCTACGCCTTCGGGTTGGGGACAGGTCTCTCACCGTTGCCTCGGCCTATGGGCCGAGCAGTAGTGCAGAGTACCCGACCTTCCTGGAGTCCCTGGGAGGGGTACTAGATAGCGCACCGACTGGGGACTCCATTGTTCTCCTGGGGGATTTCAACGCCCACGTGGGCGGCGACAGTGAGACCTGGAGGGGGGTGATCGGGAAGCACGGCCTCCCCGATCTGAACCCGAGTGGTGTTCAGTTGTTGGACTTCTGTGCTAGTCACAGTTTGTCCATCACGAATACCATGTTCGAGCACAAGGGTGTCCATAAGTGCACGTGGCACCAGGACACCCTGAGCCGGAGGTCGATGATCGACTTTGTAGTCGTATCATCTGACCTTCGGCCACGTGTCTCGGACACTCGAGTGAAGAGAGGGGCAGAGCTGTCAACTGATCACCACCTGGTGGTGAGTTGGATCCGCTGGGAGGGTAGGAAGCCAGTCAGACCTGGCAGGCCCAAACATATCATGAGGGTCTGCTGGGAACGACTGGCGGAACCCTCTGTCAGCGAGGTCTTCAACTCCCACCTCCGGGAGAGCTTCTCCCAGATCCCAGGGGAGGTTGGAGACATGGAGTCCGAGTGAACCATGTTCTCCACCTCCATTGTCGATGTGGCTGCTCGTAGCTGTGGTCGCAAGGTCTCTGGTGCCTGTCGCGGCGGCAATCCCTGAACCCGGTGGTGGACACTGGAAGTAAGGGATGCCGTCAAGCTGAAGAAGGAGTCCTACTTATCTTTGTTGGTAGGTGGGACCCCAGAGGCAGCTGACAGGTACCGGCAGGCCAAGCGTGCCGCAGCCTATGCGGTCGCAGAGGCAAAAACTCGGGTCTGGGAGGAGTTCGGGGAGGCTATGGAGGAGGACTATCGGTCGGCCTCGAAGAGATTCTGGTAAACCGTCCGACGCCTCAGGAGGCGGAAGCAGCTCTCCACCCGCACCTTTTTCACTTAAGGCTGAGCCAAGAGGATTTAACTGGCAAATGCTATTTACCAAATCTTTGATGACCAAGCCATCAACAGTGCAGTTATGGTTTTTTAATGTGTTAGTTACAATATTTTTTTTTATAACAGGTGTAGATGCTGAACAACTAATGAACTGGAGCTCTTCTACAATCTCATCTATACATCTATTTGGAACATTGAATATGCAGTTTAATTTAAATAACAATGAAGCAAGATGATTAACAATTAATTTACCTAAATCTTCACCCTCATTGACATCAGATGAAATGTCACTTTCATCAACCAACTGACAACTATCTTCTGTTGTCCGATTTGAGTATGTCTGAAATGCGGTGTGTTTAAAATCTTCAAGGCAGTGAGGATTGTGCTTCCTACTTTTATGTGATGCAAAGGTTGAATATACGAGTATATTTGTACTGTAATTACAGTCTTTAAAAACACAACAAACAGTTTCGTGTTTTTTCAGATGAACTCCCAGGTGTTCAAAATATTGCCTCTCTGTGTCAAAATTAAGTGAATTACAGAGAAGACAACAAAATGAAACACTATGCCCTAATTGTTCAGTTTGTACGTGATCCCTTGATATATGTGTGCGAAGTGCACCCCAACTTTTGAAAGAACAAGGACAATCTGAGTACAAGCATGGCAGTGCCCGACCAGTGGGTAAATGTTTCAACCTATAATGCTTTAAGAGTTGTAAACGTGTTGATGTTCTAAAGCTGCAATTCTTACGCAACCATATCATTACTTTTTCAGGCCGTTTGATGACACCAGTGTTCTCCTTGCCCTAAAAATGAAATAAAATGGTTATTAATAATAGAATAACTACAATGCTCAATTTTTAAGTGTACATTAAAGAACAGCGAGAGAGAGATCTGGAGCTTTGCCTCAGATCACAAGTTGCTCACGGCCATTACGCCACGCTCAAAATTCAGATAGCTGTTATCTGGGAAGATGGCGGATCATTCACTGGCTAATATTAAAAGTGTGTTTCCACTGTGAAAAACACAACCTCAAACCTCCATAAAACCTAACGGCTGAGTTATTTCTACTTTAGCCTCTGTAGCTATCCGCAGAGGTGGATTACAGTAGCCCAGATGACGTAGCCACAAGTTAAAATACATTCAGTAAAATGAAAAGTTACAGTATTCTGTAAGTCGGCGTGATGTTATTGTTTTATAATGTTATTTTATATGTCTAAAAATAAGTGTCCAAGGTTCCTTATGTTAAACAAGAGATGATGTAATCTGAAATAACAGGTAAAGTATGGTTTAATTTACAGATGAAGAAAGGAAGGTTTCTAAAGACTCTTATTTTTTACTATATGATGATGATGTAAAAAAAAAATAAAAATTGCAAGGATTTTCTTCAGAAAACTGCTGCATATAAATGAGCCATTCTGCAACTTTTTTCTGCCACTGATCTGTTTATAACTGTTTTATACAGATCAGTGGTTTCTGCACTGAAGTCTACAGCGTCTTGACCTGATGCCTCGTTTCTATTGGACAGTGCAAAGCTACGTCACAGCTCACAGTGGTGAAAGCACCCTGCTCAGTGCGCTGCTCTTAATGGAGCGACAACACACAGAATGTGTCTCTTCCCTGATAGATCTGTTTCAGTGCAGCTTCTTGTTCTGACTTTAACACGAAGTTATCACCAAAGTCTTTCATCATTCAAAGTCTTTGCTTGCTTGCCTCTACTGGTGGTTGGCTCTCACTGCGGTATTGTATCACTTCCTGTTCCGGAGCACAGCGGTGTTTTTCTGTATCTGTTAGCTGTTTAATCTGCGCAGTTAGATTGATCTAGTTATCTAGATTACGATTTGTTTCCCAGTGTAATCTTACGTGCCTTAACTAAAGCACTCCTTCTGCTGAATCACCTCTAAATTATTTACACATTATTCACTTTGCGTGTTTTTAGGAATCCGCTAGCTTAGCGTAGCTACTAGCTCTTAGCCATTTAGCATGGCCGGCTTCACCCTGTCTCTCCCGCACTTTTCTGCTCTGGGTGTGAAATGTTTAGTTATTCCTCGGCCTCCTTTAGCAGTAATGGTACTTGTAATAAGTGTAGCTTATTCGTAGCTTTGGAGGCCAGGCTGGGCGAATTGGAGACTCGGCTCCGCACCGTGGAAAATTCTACAGCTAGCCAGGCCCCTGTAGTCGGTGCGGACCAAGGTAGCTTAGCCGCCGTTAGTTCCCCCCTGGCAGATCCCGAGCAGCCGGGAAAGCAGGCTGACTGGGTGACTGTGAGGAGGAAGCGTAGCCCTAAACAGAAGCCCCGTGTACACCGCCAACCGTCACATCTCTAAACCGTTTTTCCCCACTCGACGACACACCCGCCGAGGATCAAACTCTGGTTATTGGCGACTCTGTTTGAGAAATGTTGAAGTTAGCGACACCAGCAACCATAGTCAATTGTCTTCCGGGGGCCAGAGCAGGCGACATTGAAGGAAATTTGAAACTGCTGGTTAAGGCTAAGCGTAAATTTGGTAAGATTGTAATTCACGGTCGGCAGTAATGACACCCGGTTACGCCAATCGGAGGTCACTAAAATTAACATTAAATCGGTGTGTAACTTTGCAAAAACAATGTCGGACTCTGTAGTTTTCTCTGGGCCCCTCCCCAATCAGACCGGGAGTGACATGTTTAGCCGCATGTTCTCCTTGAATTGCTGGCTGTCTGAGTGGTGTCCAAAAAATGAGGTGGGCTTCATAGATAATTGGCAAAGCTTCTGGGGAAAACCTGGTCTTGTTAGGAGAGACGGCATCCATCCCACTTTGGATGGAGCAGCTCTCATTTCTAGAAATCTGGCTAATTTTCTATATCCTCCAAACCGTGACTATCCAGGGTTGGGACCAGGAAGCAGAGTTGTAGTCTTACACACCTCTCTGCAGCTTCTCTCCCCCTGCCATCCCCTCATTACCCCTCCCCGTAGAGACGGTGCCTGCTCCCAGACTACCAATAACCAGCAAAAATCTATTAAGCATAAAAATTCAAAAAGAAAAAATAATATAGCACCTTCAACTGCACCACAGACTAAACAGTTAAATGTGGTCTATTAAACATTAGGTCTCTCTCTTCTAAGTCCCTGTTGGTAAATGATATAATAATTGATCAACATATTGATTTATTCTGCCTAACAGAAACCTGGTTACAGCAGGATGAATATGTTAGTTTAAATGAGTCAACACCCCCGAGTCACACTAACTGTCAGAATGCTCGTAGCACGGGCCGGGGCGGTGGATTAGCAGCAATCTTCCATTCCAGCTTATTAATTAATCAAAAACCCAGACAGAGCTTTAATTCATTTGAACGCTTGTCTCTTAGTCTTGTCCATCCAAATTGGAAGTCCCAAAAACCAGTTTTATTTGTTATTATCTATCGTCCACCTGGTCGTTACTGTGAGTTTCTCTGTGAATTTTCAGACCTTTTGTCTGACTTAGTGCTTAGCTCAGATAAGATAATTATAGTGGGCGATTTTAACATCCACACAGATGCTGAGAATGACAGCCTCAACACTGCATTTAATCTATTATTAGACTCTATTGGCTTTGCTCAAAAAGTAAATGAGTCCACCCACCACTTTAATCATATCTTAGATCTTGTTCTGACTTATGGTATGGAAATAGAAGACTTAACAGTATTCCCTGAAAACTCCCTTCTGTCTGATCATTTTTAATAACATTACATTTACCTCTGATGGACTACCCAGCAGTAGGGAATAAGTTTCATTACACTAGAAGTCTTTCAGAAAGCGCTGTAACTAGGTTTAAGGATATGATTCCTTCTTTATGTTCTCTAATGCCATATAACAACACAGTGCAGAGTAGCTACCTAAACTCTGTAAGGGAGATAGAGTATCTCGTCAATAGTTTTACATCCTCATTGAAGACAGCTTTGGATGCTGTAGCTCCTCTGAAAAAGAGAGCTTTAAATCAGAAGTGTCTGACTCCATGGTATAACTCTCAAACTCGTAGCTTAAGCAGATAACCCGTAAGTTGGAGAGGAAATGGCGTCTCACTAATTTAGAAGATCTCACTTAGCCTGGAAAAAAGAGTCTGTTGCTCTATAAAAAAGCCCTCCGTAAAGCTAGGACATCTTCTTACTCATCACTAATGTGAAGAAAATAAGAACAACCCCAGGTTTCTTTTCAGCACTGTAGCCAGGCTGACAAAGAGTCAGAGCTCTATTGAGCTGAGTATTCCATTAACTTAACTAGTAATGAGTTCATGACTTTCTTTGCCTAACAAAATTTTAACTATTAGAGACAAAAATTTACTCATAACCATCCCAAAGACGTATCGTTATCTTTGGCTGCTTTCAGTGATGCCCGGTATTTGGTTAGAACTCTTTCTCTCCGATTGTTCCTGTCTGAGTTATTTTCATTAGTTACTTCATCCAAACCATCAACATGTTATTAGACCCCATTCCTACCAGGCTGCTCAAGGAAGCCCTACCATTATTTAATGCTTCGATCTTAAATATGATCAATCTATCTTTGTTAGTTGGCTATGTACCACAGGCTTTTAAGGTGGCAGTAATTAAACCATTACTTAAAAAGCCATCACTTGACCCAGCTATCTTAGCTAATTATAGGCAATCTCCAACCTTCCTTTTCTCTCAAAAATTCTTGAAAGGGTAGTTGTAAAACAGCTAACTGATCATCTGCAGAGGAATGGTCTATTTGAAGAGTTTCAGTCAGGTTTTAGAATTCATCATAGTACAGAAACAGCATTAGTGAAGGTTACAAATGATCTTCTTATGGCCTCGGACAGTGGACTCATCTCTGTGCTTGTTCTGTTAGACCTCAGTGCTGCTTTTGATACTGTTGACCATAAAATTTATTACAGAGATTAGAGCATGCCATAGGTATTAAAGGCACTGCGCTGCGGGTGGTTTGAATCATATTGTCTAATAGATTACAATTTGTTCATGTAAATGGGGAATCTTCTTCACAGACTAAAGTTAATTATGGAGTTCCACAAGGTTCTGTGCTAGGACCAATTTTATTCACTTTATATATGCTTCCCTTAGGCAGTATTATTAGACGGTATTGCTTAAATTTTCATTGTTACGCAGATGATACCCAGCTTTATCTATCCATGAAGCCAGATGACACACACACCAATTAGCTAAACTGCAGGATTGTCTTACAGACATAAAGACATGGATGACCTCTAATTTCCTGCTTTAAACTCAGATAAAACTGAAGTTATTGTACTTGGCCCCACAAATCTTAGAAACATGGTGTCTAACCAGATCCTTACTGTGGGATGGCATTACCCTGACCTCTAGTAATACTGTGAGAAATCTTGGAGTCATTTTTGATCAGGATATGTCATTCAAAGCGCATATTAAACAAATATGTAGGACTGCTTTTTTGCATTTTACGCAATATCTCCTAAAATCAGAAAGGTCTTGTCTCAGAGTGATGCTGAAAAAACTAATTCATGCATTTATTTTCCTCTAGGCTGGACTATTGTAATTCATTATTATCAGGTTGTCCTAAAAGTTCCCTAAAAAAGCCTTCAGTTAATTCAAAATGCTGCAGCTAGAGTGCTGACGGGGACTAGAAGGAGAGAGCATATCTCACCCATATTGGCCTGTCTTCATTGCTTCCTTTTAATTCTAGAATAGATATTTAAAATTCCTTCTTCTTACTTATAAGGTTTTGAATAATCAGGTCCCATCTTATCTTAGGGACCTCGTAGTACCATATCACCCCAATAGAGCGCTTCGCTCTCAGACTGCAGGCTTACTTGTAGTTCCTAGGGTTTGGTAAGAGTAGAATGGGAGGCAGAGCCTTCAGCTTTCAGGCTCCTCTCCTGTGGAACCAGCTCCCAATTCAGATCAGGAGACAGACACCCTCTCTACTTTTAGATTAGGCTTAAAACTTTCCTTTTTGCTAAAGCTTATAGTTAGGGCTGGATCAGGTGACCCTGAACCATCCCTTAGTTATGCTGCTATAGACGTAGACTGCTGGGGGGTTCCCATGATGCACTGTTTCTTTCTCTTTTTGCTCTGTATGCACCACTCTGCATTTAATCATTAGTGATCGATCTCTGCTCCCCTCCACAGCATGTCTTTTTCCTGGTTCTCTCCCTCAGCCCCAACCAGTCCCAGCAGAAAGACTGCCCCTCCTGAGCCTGGTTCTGCTGGAGGTTTCTTCCTGTTAAAAGGGAGTTTTTCCTTCCCACTGTAGCCAAGTGCTTGCTCACAGGGGGTCGTTTTGACCGTTGGGGTTTTACATCATTATTGTATGGCCTTGCCTTACAATATAAAGCGCCTTGGGGGCAACTGTTTGTTGTGATTTGGCGCTATAAAAAAAAAAAATTGAATTGAATTGAATTGAATTGAATCACCATCTGTAAATGGTCATCAAACCATTCAAATTGTATCTTTCTGAACTCTTCTGCATCAAACTCCATTGTGTCAATGTTTACAATCTGCTTAAGCAATAACAGGTGAAGTTGGTCATAAACTTTGAGTTTCTTAAATATTTATTACAGCCACTCTTGAAACTTCAGTTATCTTCATAATTTTATTAATGGTAAATTTTAGAATTAATTTAGATGAGATATACTCATTATCTCACCGGAATATATCAATTATCTGGAACTACTTTCTACGCAGGAATTCATCAAGCACGTCGGCCATGGGCGCGCACAAACACAGAATATCCAAAACTGGATAGCCAAAACAAGAGCGTCAACTTTAGCTTCCCATAAGCTAAGATAATGGCCGCGTGAGAGTGTGCGGCCAAAGTTGGATTGGGTTGAACTTTCACCACGGCAGCAATGCGAGCTCCCCACGAGCATCTGCCGTGTCAAAAAGCGATGCGTCTCATTGAAAATAATGCTTTTTAGAACGATTTGCGACATCTCCACAACGCCTTCGGCACTTGCCGCGTCTGACGCCTGCAAAGGCCCTTCACCCTTCCATTTCACTTAATGGCAACGACGGTGCACTGCAGATCACGTGACATATCCCGACGTCCGACTTACAGAATGGGTCAAAACTTTAACTACGTTAAACTAAATTTGCATTTGCTCAACTGCTGTAAAAGTACAGTAACTAGTATGCCAAACTAACGCTAAGTACGATAACCCAGGCTACGTGTAAAGTATTTATGCTATAAAGTGGCTGTGAGCACAGCTATCATTTGAACATGCCAACAGGTAAACCTCCGCCTGATGATTCGAAGTTAATAGTTGTTCACGTCATGTTACACGAGTAAACATAACTCACAAATAAAGCATTTAAACAGAAAGACTGAAACCTACGGCTCAATTGTGATGTACACCTGAGTTGCAACTCCAAGTAATGCGCCGGCTCACACCTCTCCTCCGTCTCATGTGCGTGGCCTCCCAACTCCCATGGTGCCTTGCTTGACTTCCGGTGTCTCATCCATCGTTCCCCCGCACCCAGATGGATTTTTCAGATTAAAATTTTACGTCGCTATTTTCCCGTTGTTATGTTATGACTATAAACCGCTTAAATACAACCACCAAATTCATATTAAAAGTTACTTTTCCCACACAGTGCATTTATCACATGAATAAAGTGTGTAAATATTTTTGGTGTTACTTAGGAAATTCTAGTTCTCCTAGAATCTTGATATTACAATGTAGAATTATTAAAGCCAATTTAATATATTTTACTAGCCCCAAAAGTTTGTTTTGTCAGTGTAGCCGCGTGGAGACCGGCCTGCTCTGCGGTGGAACCAGGGGAACCGCAGTCCAGGTGACTTCAGTCCCGACAGATGGATCTTGGGGCCAGGTGGCCACCTGCAAGCTGTCAACGCTGTCTTGAGGAGACACACAGGTGAGTCAGTGCTGAGCTGATTAAGTGTCCAGAAAGTTTCACAGTTAATATGCAACTGATTGTCTTAGCTGAATCCGGAGAGCTGGAGAGAGCTGTGGCTGAGAAAAAGCAGCAAAAACCCAGAGCTGGAAAAAGATGTTTGACAGGTTTGCAGGAAAATACAGATAGCTACAGAGAGCATGGGAGCTCAGAATTAACTAGGATAACGCTGCGTAGGAATGCATTACAAAGAGTATGGAAGCTCAGAATTAACTAGACATATTCAATATACGCTGTATAAGAAAACACAAGAGAGGCCAGTTACCATGGAAGGTACGCTGTTTCTATTGGCCTGGCTTGTGTAAAGATGTTGCCCAGTTTTGCAGGAGCTGTCCAGAGTGCCAGATTACATCAGCCAGACTCCCCAACAAAGCTCCCCTCCAGCCTCTCCCAGTTGTGAGTACACCATTCCAGCACCTTGGCATGGACATAGTGGGACCTGTGGAGGGGGGACAAAGTAACAAAGAGCCTGTGAATGTTGTGTCCTATGTGCTCCAGATGAGTGAGAAATTGGAAAAGACAACTGGTCTCGCCCAGGTGTACATGAAGGCATTTCAATGCAATCAAAAAGCCTGGTATGACTCGGTGGCCCGAGAGAGAGGGTTCCAGCCTGGACAGAAAGTGCTTGTTATGCTGCCCTCTGAGGATAGCAAGCTGCTGGCAAAGTGGCAAAGCCTTACGAGGTAATTGGAAAACTGGAACCAACCACGTACAAAGTCTCTGTTCCAGGTCAAAGCCGCTCCCTACGAGTTCTTCATGTAAACTTGCTGAAGGAGTGAGTCTCCTGGGACAAGGAGATGCCCGTCTCCTTCTACATCCATAGTACAGAAGATGAGGAGCTTGAAGAGCAGTATCTCCCCGTGCCCTCAGCCTCGGCACCCCCGGTTCGATCATCTGTCTAGAAAACAGCAGGTGGAGGTGAGGGATATGTGTTCAATGGGAGTATTCCAGGAGAATCCAGGTTATACCAATGTAATACCAGTAATAATCCAGGTTATACCAATGTAATAACACATGACATTGTCTTAAAAGAAGACTGTTACAAAGTGAATGAGCTATAGTATATCTGAAAGACTTCTGGAACCACTTTAAAAGGAAATTGAGCTCATGCTTTCACTTGAGCTGTCACAGAGTGAGTGGTGCAATCCAGTAGTACTTGTCCCTAAAAAAAAATGGCACAATTAGGTTTTGTATTGACTTCCGCTATCTCAATTCAATGTCAAAGTTTGATTCATATCCAACTCCTCGTATTGATGATCTGATCGAGAAACTGGGTAAAGCAGAGTACCTCACCACTGTTGACCTTTCCAAAAGCTATTGGCAGGTGCCTCTCTCCGCCAGGTCCAAAGAGCTGATGGCCTTCAGAACCCCATGGGGCCTTTACCACTTTAGAGTGATGCCATTCGGACTTCACAGGGCTCCTGCCACATTCCACTTCAGCTCAGCCTTCAACCACATCATCCCAGAAATCCTGGTCCAGAAACTGACACATCTGGGCATTTCCACCCCATCTGCCAGTGAATCAAGGACTTCCTCACAAACCGCCCACCGTCCATGAAACTTGGCCCCCACCTTTCCTCCATCATCACACTCAGCACCGGTTCCCCTCAAGGCTGTGTACTGAGCCCCCTCCTGTTCACCCTTTACACGCATGACTGCTCTCCGACCCATCCCACTAACACCATCATAAAGTTTGCGGATGATACCACTGTGATTGGGCTCATCTCAGGGGGGATGAGACCGACTACAGAGACGAGGCAAATCGACTGACAGCGTGGTGTTCAGCTAACAACCTGCCACTGAACACCACAAAAACAAAAGAAATAATCCTGGACTTCAGGAAGAACAGGGCTGACCCACCCCGCTCTACATCCAAGGGGACTGTGTGGTAAGGGTCAGCACCATCAGGTTCCTGGGAGTGCAGCTCTCTGACAGCCTCTCCTGGACTGCCAACACCACAGTGGTGGTGAAGAAAGCCCAGCAGCGACTCCACTTCCTGAGTGTGCTCAGGAGAAACAATCTGGAGGAGAAGCTGCTGGTGTTGTTCTACAGAGCCACCATCGAGAGCATCCTGACGTACTGCATCACAGTGTGGTTCGGGGGGTGCTCAGCAGCAGACAGGAGAGCGCTGCAGAGGATGATCAAAACGGCCCAAGGGATCACTGGCTGCTCTCTGCCCAGCCTGGAAGACATTGCCAGCTCTCGTTACCTCAGCAGAGCTGCCAGCATCAGCAAAGACACATCCCACCCCAGCAACCATCTGTTTGACCTACTACCCTCCGGCCGACGGTATAAGTCGATCAAAACTAGGACAAACAGACTCAGGGACAGCTTTCTCCCCAGAGCGATCACTGTACTGAACAATAACAATCACTCTAATCTGCACCTTCAAGTTTCTTGTGCAATATCTGTAAACCATGTGCACTTTTCCCATGCAATATGATTCCACAGTTGTATATAATTCTCATTTTACATTTTACTTGGTCCACATTTTATTTATTTTATTTTACCTTATGTTTATATTAGTTGTACATATACTCTGAATAATTTACCGTTAAATTTCACTATCTTTTATTTGGCTAAAAAATTCCTCGCACCACGGAAAGCACCTTTTTGGAGTTGCACTCAAATCTCGTTATAATGCAAATTACAATGACAATAAAGGCGATTCTGATGTTGTTTAACAAAATCAGGAGGCTTTATGTGGATAAGTTTTTGTCAGGCTGTGATAATGATCTGACTGAAACAAATAGATCAGATTATGACTTTATATTTACTCCGTGTGTGAATGGTTTTAATACTTGTACAAGTCTGAAATGTTTCCATGAGGACTGCAGTTTTCAGTTGTTCAACTAATCAATGGACGTATTTTGACTTATGAGTAAAAAAAAAAAAAAAAAAAAAAAAACGTTACTTGTGAGTAACATACAAGAAATGTGTGTCAACAATCACAAAATTTACCTACAACTTATGACCTGCATATGCTGGATGTATAAGCCATATGCTGATGCTCCTAAGCCATGTTGTGAAGTGTCTGTGGAGATTCTTGTGTTCCTCTTTGGGTCATAGAACCTCAATACTTGCTCTGTGTTTTTCAGTGTCTGAAGGCAATTCTCTTGCTCATGTTGCCACATTCACTCACTATTTTGCTCCAGAAGCATTCTAAGTGGTGCTGTTCTTGTGGGATGAACTTAGCACGACAGGTCACCATCCCCAAGAAGTGTCTCAGTTCCTCCTTGTTCTGAGGTCTCTCCATATTTGATATGGCTGATGTTTTTCTTTGGTCAGGACTCAGATACAACATCTCCAACAAAGGTAAGTGACTTGACAGCAAACTCACATTTGTCCTGGTTTAGTTTCAGCATCACTTTTCATGTTAGATGAAGCGCTTGTCTGTCGTGCATCCTGTTCTTTCTTTGTTAATCCCCAGACTATAATATCATCCATAATTGTTGTAACTCCAGGTATGTTTTCTAATATTGTGTGTATTGTCTTGTGGTGATCTGACAAAACCCTGTATGGAAGGTGAAGAAATCAGCATTGCCCCTCAGGTGTGTTAAAGGTGCACAGTCTCAAACTAACCTCATCAAGCTTTATCTGCCAGAACCCTGAGGATGCATCAAGTTTACTGAACCACTTGGCACCAGTAAATGGGGACATTATCTCCTCACGTGTGGGTAGCTTAAAGTGTACTTGTTTCACTGCTTTGTTGAGATCTCTGGGATCCAAGCAAGTTTGCAATGCACCAGTTTTCTTTTGCATTACCACTGGTGAGCTGTCTTTGTCAATTTTCTTTATGACATTTAGCTTTTCCATGAGAGCTAGTTCATCTTTGAGTCTTGCTCTCAACGCAAATGGAACCTTTCTGCATTCAAGCACTACTGGCATGACAGTCTCATCAATATGTATTTTGTGTTCACCTGGTAGACACTTAAGTTCCTCAACAACATCTTTGTTCTTTCATGAGTGTAACTTGATCACTGCTGGACTCTAAGGCAAAAACAAACACTTTTAACAAGACTGAGTTTTTCATATACAGATAAACCTAATTGGTGGCATTCTGTCTTCCACAATTATCACCTGTGCCTTTAAGGTCTGTCCCTTGTTCTTAAAAGTGGTGATCCAGCTACCTTTAACTGGCACACTTTGTCCAGTGTATGCTGGTGTCGCCGATCGAATGGTCCCCCCTAAAAATCGGTCCGACCTTCCTTCAGCACGCATGTGTCATTTCAGAGCTCAGCAGCGTTATTTCTAAGCGTCACCAATGAGTTACCGATTATCACCTCATTTCTGCTTTATACTCCTGTCACACATAGCCGGAATCACGCAAAATGGCGCTGGAATTATGAATCGGCACAAGTGTCGGATTTCATTTGCAAAACATTCTGACAGCCATCCGCAGAAGTCGACACAGTTGGTCAAAATCGGTCGGCAGCCCCGAGTGTGATGCACATGTTCAAAACTCTCTGGGCGTGGTCAAGATGTGACACCGATCCGACACCAGTCCGTATGCTGTCTGAGGGCCATGTAACCGCAATTTACATATTGTGATGGTAGAAAAACGGGATACGAAATTATTTGAGCGCATACGAGGGAACCAAGTCATGTCTGGCATCAAAGCCTGCCGGTATGACCTGCAAGTGCCACGTATAATAATGTCCACCCCCGGAGCACAACGCAACTTTTGAAATATATGTGGCATGCTTCATCATGATAATAATTATGAATTATTATAATGTACAGTGAATGTAAACAGTGGCTATCAAACCCAAAAGGAGTGTGTGCTGCTGTGTGCACACCGCCAAAAATCTGAACAGGCTGTTACAATATATCTACAATAGACCTTATAGTACAAATATTTGTCCCATTCCTTCCCATGGGCAACGTAACTAATGTGAGCTATTGTCTCCATCATAACTGTATATAACACGGCCAACTGCATCTCTCTCTGTTGTGTGCAGTTACGCGTGATTGCACGCATCAGGCTCGGAGCTGGACAGATCTCACGCTGTAATAAATGATCACCTTCTAACTATGTGGGAGATATGACATGGAACTTGTGCCAGGCCATTACACCATTAATAAACGTGAATCTCACGTCCAACAGTGGTCCAGGAGTGTTTTACAGCACATATGTAGATGTGAAGCTGTGACAGTAGCCTGCAGTTAAAATCCTCTCACCCAAAAGACTAAAATTAATCCCATGTGATAATCCAACCATTGCAGCGTCCAGAGTTGCATTGCGCTCATGATGTGGGCAAACAAGAAAAAAGAAAGTTCCCTGGAAAGGACTCCATCTGAGGGACTGCATGGCCCAACTGCCAGCAAACTTTGAGCAAAGCTGTCCAGTGGCACCCTGCGCACGTGCTTCATGGCCCATGCAGTGTTATGCATACATATATACACACATACGGCTGAGTGATAATTGCAGCCCCACTATCGTCACTGCATTTGTACGAGTGAAGTGGCACAAAGCACAAACCAGAAATGTCACAAAACAATCCAGAAATGGCAGAAAAAAATCTGTCCATAGGGGAAAAAGCCACAAACCGGACAGCATTTTTGCAAAAAGCCGTAAAAAGCCACAAACCAATCATAGATGAAGCCACAAACCGGACAACACTGTCGTAAAAAGCCACAAACTGATGGTAGGTTCTGCAACAGTTATTCAATTTTAAATTATTGTTTGATGATACAACCCCAATTCCAATGAAGTTTGGAGATTGTGTAAAATGTAAATAAAAACAGAATACAATGATCTGCAAATCCTCTTCAACCTATATTCTGTTGAATACACCACAAAGACAAGACATATAATGTTCAAACTGCTAAACTTTATTGTTTTGTGCAAATATTTGCTCATTTTGAAATGGATACCTGCAACACGTTTCAAAAAAGCTGGGACAGTGGTATGTTTACCGCTGTGTTATATCACCTTTCCTTCTAACAACACTCATTAAGCATTTGGGAACTGAGGACACTAATTGTTGAAGCTTTGTAAGTGGAACTTTTTCCCATTCTTGCTTGATGTATGACTTCAGTTGTTCAACAGTCCGGGATCTCCACTGTCTTATTTTGCGCTTCATAATGTGCCACACATTTTCAATGGGCGACAGGTCTGGACTGCAGGCAGGCCAGTCTAGTACCTGCACTCTTTTACTATGAAGCCACGCTGTTGTAACACGTGCAGAATGTGGCTTGGCATTATCTTACTGAAATAAGCAGGGACATCCCTGAAAAAGACGTTGCTTGGATGGCAGCATGTGTTGCTCCAAAACCTGGATGCACCTTTCAGCATTGATGGTGCATCACAGATGTGTAAGTTGCACAAGCCATGGGCAGTAACACACCCCCATACCATCACAGATGCTGGCTTTTGAACTTTACACTGGTAACAATCTGGATGGTATTTTTCCTCTTTTGTCCGGAGGACACAATGTCCAAGATTTCCAAAAACAATTTGAAATGTGGACTCATCAGACCACAGCACACTTTTCCACTTTGCATCTGTCCATTTCAAATGAGCTCAGGCCCAGAGAAGGCTGCGGCATTTCTGGATGTTGTTGATGCATGGCTTTGGCTTTGCATGGTAGAGTTTTAACTTGCACTTGTAGATGTAGTGACAAACTGTGTTAACTGACAATGGTTTTCTGAAGTGTTCCTGAGCCCACGCGGTAAAATGCTTTACACAATGATGTTGGTTTTTAATGCAGTGCCATCTGAGGAATCGAAGGTCACGGACATTCAGTGTTGGTTTTCAGCCTTGCCTCTTATGTGTAGCAAGTTCTCCAGATTCCTTGAATCTTTTGATTATATTATGGACTGTAGATGATGGAATCCCTAAATTCCTTGCAGTTGAATGTTGAGAAACATTGTTCTTAAACTGTTGGGCTTTTTTCATGCAGTTGTTCACAACGTGGTGTTCCTTGCCCCATCTTTGCTTGTGAATGGCTGAGCCTTTTGGGGATGCTCCTTTTATACCCAATCATGACACTCACAAGCTACGTTTACATGGACACTTTATTTCTGATCTGATTGAATTCTATCTGATTGGTGGATCAGATTGTCCTGTTTACATGAACGTGCCCTAAAGTGATCCACTTGCTGTGCATGTTTACATGCACGTGTTTACATTACGATCAGATTCAGTCAGTTGAGCAATCCCATAATGCTTTGCATTGTGACGTCTGCTGTTTGTGACATACGCAAATGAGTTGTAGCCTGAAGCCGCCCGTATAAACAATGGATTTGTTAGCTGGAGTAATCAAGATTACTGCTATTCTTTGTGCGTTTCTTTTTAAACTGCAGAATCAGAGGAACATGCTACTTCTTCACGACTTGTTCAAAAGAGACGAGCGTGGCAGAATGTGTTTTTACGTGATGTAGCACAGAGCACGGTTACATCATGTACGTGTTTCGCAGTGGTGGGCACACTTCCGGTAATCCAATAACAGATAATTATCAAAGATAATGTTTTCATTATAGGATTATCTTTTTAGATAAATTTAAAAAACATCATCGGACTAATTATCTTCTGATGAATTGCTGTTCCGTAGTAAACTAAGCTGAACAGTGAAAAACAATTTTGAAATTATTAAAGCAGATGAGACCTACCTGTTGAAAGTTTCCTAATAGCTATGTTGTTCAAGCCTCTATAAGCAAAGAAGAACTGGAGACCCAAAAAAAAAAAAAAAAAATTTCCTTTAACACCATACTGGTATAATCGCAATATCACCAAGTCATCCAGAGGCATACATTTTTAACTTATGGTTAAAATTTTAACCTACTCATTTTGGACAAGTTATTTAAAATTACTGTCATGGCTGAAGTTTTATAAAGTGAAAATATCAGATATATGTTTTTGTTTTAAAGTAATGTGCTCATTTTTAAGGTTTTGTGAGCACATGCTGTGCCAGGCAGCAATGCATAATGGGTAGCATAGGGTAATCTCAGACGTTCACGACAGGACAAATGCATTTCAGACTCACTACTTTCAGGCTCCACGGATAACAGCATTAAACTCTAGTGCATAAAACTCTCGTGAATATATTCTCTGGGTTTATAGACGTTAGTGTATTTGTGTTTGTTAAATTCCACGCATCTTAAAAGTTAAATGTAGCAGACACGGATTATCTGGAATTTTGTTTGGCAAGTTTTCAAGGCCGCTACTCCCATCTACTGGCCAGTAGTGTTCATGGCAGTATTTGCCCCAAGAAGTACTAAGCATCTGGGTACCAGTAGATGGCAGTGTTCTATTTATTTTAACCCAGTTATATCGGATGGTGGTCAAATCAACTTTTTGGCTTTTTTTTTTCTACAAATTAAGTTTAAAAACAAAACAACAACAACAACAAAAAAAAAACATTACAAGACAGCTCTGCGGTTGGATGCATGAAGCTCTTCAACAGCAGGAGGTGGTCGTGAGATGTTAAAGCTTGTTACTCCACTACACGATGCAGGACGCGCGATTAACCTGAAACTCAGTCCAAAAAATTCTCGCACGAATGAAAAATCATCTGAAAAATGGCCAAAACACGCACGTGTAAAGCCAATATTTATGTGTCAAGATAAGGCTTTTCAGAACTGACCAATTGTTAACCTTGTCCTTTGTTTTATCTGTTTTCATTATTTATTATTGCATTTTAACCTGTGAAGTGCTTTGTGACTTATGTCTGTGAAAGGCACTATATAAATAAATTTACTTACTTACTTACTAATATTGAGTGCACGTTTTACAACATCATAAAAGTTTTAAAACATGCACACATCATCAAACGTGTGCACGGCATTAATAAAACATGCACGCGCATTTATCTTTAAACCAACACACGACACACGTCACATTAATGTGTTGGTTTACATAATGAATGACTGAACCAATATAGTGTTTAGCAGAGGCACATTTACCCAAAATGCTTTGCAGTCTGTGTTTGTTACAAAACCTCAGAATTAGTGCCTTATTCAACATTAAAAGATATATGTTATATTTTAACTTTGTACATGACAGAATTGACATTAATGGAGTTATTCTATCAGTATTTTCATAAAACCATAAGTTAGTATGACTTTATTTTTCAAAACCTCCGCCTGACCGGAGTGTTGTAATTGATAGAGAACTGGCCTTATGGTTGCTCTCTGGATGCCTCTGTGTTGGGAGACCTGTAATAACAAAGCGCTTCCAGCAGGGAAAGAATGTTGAAAGAAAAATAATTATGATTAGTAGTAGAAAGCTGATTTTGTGGGTGCTCTCAGGATTTGTCTGTGCTGTATTCTACAGGGGGCAGCATAGTCAAACATCCTGGCTCATTCTTTAGGTCTTTCAGCTATCGATTATCTCTAACTTAGGATACATTTTTGGGTGGTTTATCGGTTTATCTTTATCAAAGATAACTTTTCAGTTATCTTATCTGTTATCGAAGTTATTTTTTTTGTTATCTGTGCCCACCACTGGTGTTTTGTAAAGCCATAACGAAAAGGCCGACGGATTAAACAGCTGATTTATGAGCCAAATGAAAACAAAGCATTGGAGATCAGCCGGAGCTTTCAGGAAACGCATCATATCCCTCAAATAACTGACGGGACACACAGACACATGCAGGAAGGTTATTTCTGAACGTCTGTCATTTTCATTGACCCACAATCAATAATACCATATCTACCACTTTTATGACTTCTGATAACTTTTTTCTGTGGCTTTTAGGTAGAGTCCACCATGAAATCTCACAAAACTTATTTTAAACAATGAACTTTTTCAAAATATGACAATAAAGCAGTTTCATGAATAAATGAACCAAACCTTGTGTGTGTGGTCTTTTTACATTTCCTCCTTAATTTACTCAACTAAAACAAGTTGTTTGCTTTTAGATTTTGGAGCATCAGTTGCAAAATGCCTGGAAAAGCCCAAGATTCCAGTGTTTTGTGCCATTCAGACCTTTTTGAGAGCTCATCAACTGCCAAAGATACTTTTCAAACTTTTAAGAGAAAAAAAAGTCATATCCACTACACCCTGTGCTTTTTTCCCTGATTTATTCTTAAGGATATAATTACTCATTAACCATAAAAATAAAAAAAAAACATAACCATTTGCTGTTTTATGGTGTGAAAAACACTGAGGGAGAAGACGTACGACTACAAATCAGTGGTGACCCTGCACATCCACTCCTCGACTAGTTGGTGAAAGGCTTCATAAATTCTACACATCTGACCCCAGAGGAGAAATCTGTTCATGTGAACCTCAGCTCACTCTGTGTGACAGTAGAAAACACTTTAGGTATTTTGAAGTTGAGTTGGAGGGTTGACACGGAAGAGAAGAGTTTTTCACTTTTACACCTTTACACCGGTTGTGATAGCAACCTGCTTTGCACATCATAATTTCTGTCAAAATGAGAGGAACAACACAAGCAACAACTGGTTGGAGAACGCTGGTCACTCTGATGGCATCTTTCCTCAGCCTGGACCACAGGTCTCGATGCAGAGCCGTTCCGGTTGTAGCAGGACAAGGATGGCATTTAAGGAGTACATGTTCAATCACTTCAAATGGTCATCTCCATTAACAAAATAATAATAAATAAATAAATAATTTTCTCTTTTTTTTATTAAAGTGAATACAACTTTCTTCTGTACACATATATAAAATAAAAACCTGGTTAAAAATAGAATATAGCGCCAAAGAGCTCGGCATGACTTCTTAAACTGGCATTACTGTGAAGTCAGAACATAAAACCAAACCCTAAAGTTGGCTCTTTTTGTCAGCACAGTAACATACTGACAGGAAAACTTTGAAGAAACTAAACATCAAGGCCAGTTTCTTATACAGTGGTCCCTCGCTATAACGCGGTTCACCGTTCGCGGCCTCGCAGTTTTGCTGATTTTTTTAGTGCAATTTGCATGCTCTTTTTTTAACAGTGCATTGTGTTCTGCGTCCTTATCAGGCGGGCCGGTCGCGGCACCGGTCGGCATCACTGCGATTGCTCTCACTGCCTCCGATGTGCTTATTGAGTCTGCAGGCTCAGTAAACGAGCAGCGGGCCACTCACACCGCCCCACTGTCTGCTGTGCGGAGCTGCGCCAAATCTGGCAACAGGTCCAGAGACCGCGGCCGCAGAGCTCCATGGCCACCGAGAGAGGACTTGGATTCTTTGCAGGTCCCGCATCCATACCTCTGGAGGCAGTGAGTGAAGGCAGAGTTCTGCATGTGTCTGTTTATAATCTTCTCACCCAGAAGAAAAAAGAGAGTGTTTACACCATAGGCATATACGAGGTCTGTTAGAAAAGTATCTGACCTTTTTATTTTTTTCAAAAACTATATGGATTTGAATCATGTGCACTTGCATCAGACAAACTTGAACCTTTGTGCGCATGCGTGAGTTTTTTCACGCCTGTCGGTTGCGTCATTCACCTGTGGGCAGGCTTTGAGTGAGCACTGGTCCACCCCCCCTCATCGGATTTTTATTGTTTAGGAATGGCGGAGCAACTGCCGCTTTGTTCCATGAAAATTTTTTCAGAAACTCTGCTAGACAGCCAGATGGAAACCATCTGGAAGATTCAGATGGCTTTCGGTGAAGATTCTGTATCACACGGATTAAGGACCATTAAAACTGGATTAAAAATGGCCCACGGCGGCGGAGGGTGCACCGCGCCCCGAGCGGCCATCAACAGGCTGGAACGAACAGATCACTTCCAAATTTAAGGCTCTTTTGATGCAGGATGTCGTGTGACTAGCAGAGAAGTTTCAGAAGAGGTCGGGATCAGCACTTTATCGGCACATTCCACTGTTAAAGCGGATTTTGTAATGAAAGACGTGTGGACGGATTCGCGCGTCGAGACTCAGCCGCTCATGGCGCGGGACAACAACACCTCCGTGTTGGAAGTCTCACAGGACAAGTTGGAACATGCCCAGCTGTTTAAACAATTTATTGGATACTCACTCGACTGAAAAGCCACCGAAAGCCGTCTGAATCTTCCGAATGGTTTCCAACACGGAGGTGTTTTTTTATTGAGCGTTTTTTTTTTTGTTGCGCGCATCGGCTCCACGACAACGCGCGAAATCCTCCACACGTCTTTCATTACAAAATCTCCTGTAACAGTGGAATGTGCCGCAAAAGTGCTATGTCCAGCTCTCTTGCCATTTCTGTGGTAGTCACACGATGTCCCGGATCAACACAGCATTCAGTTTAGAAATGATCTGGTCGTTCCAGCCTGTCGATGACCGCTCAGTGCGCCGTGCACCCTCCGCCGCTGTGGGCCGTCTTTAAAAAGGTTTTAACACTCCTTAATCCGTGTGACGCTGACAGAATCTTCACTGAAATCCATCTGAATCTTTCGAATGGTTTCCAACTGGTTGTCTCTAACAGTTTCTGAAAAAAATTTCATGGAGCAAAGCGGCAGTCACTCAGCCATTTCCCTGACAATAAAAATCCGACGAGGGGGGTGGACCAGTGCTCACTCAAAGCCTGCCCACAGGCGAATGACACAACCGACAGGCGTGAAAAAACTCACGCATGTGCACAAAGGTTCAAACTTGTCTGATGCAAGCGCACATGATTCAAATCCATATAGTTTTTGAAAAAAATAAAATGGTCAGATAGTTTTCTCACAGACCTCATATAAGAGTAGACCCTGCATTGACTGCTGCTTCCTACTGGCACTGAGGAGCTGTAGGGCCGCCATCTTGGAAGGGGCACCCGCTCTGCTCAGTGTCATCTATTTGACAGGTGCAATGAAGTGTCAGTGCGTTTAATCAATCATAACTCGCTGTACACAAAACGGATTTTCATGATTTTTTTTTTTGTTTGTTTCAAACGTTATGCATGTAGCCATGAGGCAGGGCACATGGTTCAATGTATGTAATTTTAATATTTATAGTGGGCTTAAAATTAATATATTCTGATACACCTATAGGGTGCATTGCCTTAATTTTTGGCATTTCAGAATATTGAAGTAAATTGTGATATGAAGTCAATTGAATATATATACACTCAATAACATTTTTGTAATCCTTACTTTGTTTTCTACTCAAATAAAAAAAGAAAATGTAGACCTCACACTCCAGAATGAAATACTTAGACCATTTATAGTAAGAGTGCCAACATTTCTCAGACAACCCATTGGGTATTGTCCTAAAGTGGGACATGTATTTAGTATTATAGACAAATCATTCAAATTCACATGCAAAGAAGATAGATAGATAGACAGACAGACATACAAACACACACAGACAGAAAGACAGACAGACAGACACAGACAGACAAACTTGCACAACATTAAAAATGTAAATCCTCAGGTTAAACACAAGAACATGACACACCCACCCCAAACCATATTTACATGTGTACAAAGTAGCTCATGACTGTTTTGCAAAGCTTTTTTATTTTGCTATGTTTCTGCAGATCAAGAGAGGTGCATTTGGCAATGTGGTGCAGCCTTAGCTTATGAAACTCAGACACAACCAATGACAACAAGTCGGAATGATGGTTGTCGATGCCAAACTGTGTATCCTCAATGTGCTCCCCAAGCACAAAAACATCCTCCGTTCCAATCTCTTCACAGACAATGTGTGTGACTGTCGACACCTTTGGAACTTGCTTTATTGAAGCTTGGCGAATCACCCTCTCTGCAGCTCTCAGCACCTTCACTGTGCCTTCTGATGGGATCACTAGGCTTCCATTGTTTTTTAGGGTTAGAAGGTGATAGTTCTCATCAAATGATGATGGCACAGCATCTCTGACCAAGCTTGCGCGACACATGACACAGCACAGCTTTCGCAGAATCTTCCAGACTACAAATCCTGCTATGTAGACCAGAGCATTTTCCACCAGACTACCAAACTGGGTGGGAAGATAGCTGTGATCACACACAACTGCTGAAATGTTGGTGAATGGAGATGGGTGCTCTTCAGCTGTTTCAGCAGAAGACATCTCAACAGCAGACAGAGACACAGCATCATCTTGGGCTTCCACATTTCCTGTCTCACTAGGAGACACACCACACCAGACCATGAGACGGCGGAAGATGGCCTGGAACTGGCTTGCGGATGGATTGTTGTTCCAGCCTCCTTCAATGGAAAACAGTCACTCTTACTCAAAAGAGTACTCATAACACATAGAATGGTTTATTCAGTATATTTTCAGAATGTATTATTTTTTAAAAGAACAACAACCATACCTGATGCTCTGATTGAATTAAATAGTAGCTCCAAGTGATCTTGGCTAAACCTGTAGGTGAGGACATACCGCTGAACTTGGAGCAGTTCTGGAATCATCAGCATCAACATGTCGATGTTGCTGACAAATCCGATGACAGACAAGTACCTACAAAAAAAAAAAGTTCTATAACGCTGATCATGGCAAAACGCCCCAAGAAAGACCCTTATAATCTTGTTGATTAAAAGCAGCTAAGTGGATTTTTCTATCACATCCAACAATAATATGTAATCTCCAATTCTTGAGTGCCTATAATAGTAAACAGACTGTTTAACTCATAAAGTATAATTCTAGGACAGTCAACTAAATAGAAATAAAGTAATTGCAGAACTGGGAGAACTTGAGAACAAGAACACATGCAATACCTACCATTTTGCTACCTACTTGTACATGTAGTTGATGTTGTGTAATACTTACCATTTTGAAGCATTTGGGACCTGAAACATACTGAATACAACCCAATTCAAACTGAAACAAACATTATAATAAGAGAACATCATATCAACACACATGCATCCTTCTGACACCTGCATAAATGATGTTGTATAATACAGTGGTTGTCAAAGTTTTCACATCACATACCACCTCAGAAAATATCTAGTGTCCCAAAGTCCCACATTAAACCAAGACAGTAATCTAGGATTAAAACAGGCCTAAATAATTTCCAAACTAAAGATGAACATAAACCATGACTAATCCAGTTCAAAACTAGGTCTAAAACAGGACAAAACCAGGTCACCACCAGAGAGAGCCCACGTACCACCAGTGGTTCCGAGAGGTATGCAAAAGTGAGCCTAAAGGGCTGAAGCACATATGAAACAGAACCAAGGGTGTCATACATACCATTTAGAAGCATCTATGACCTGAAACACACTGAATACCAGACAATTCCAACAATCAAAACTGAACACTGAAAAAGATAAAAATGAAAGAGCTTCATGTTAGCAAACATACGCTCATGACATCCTGAACAAAACAAAAGTAAAAACATTTTAACAGTAGCATCGTATGAACTCGATGCAGAGAACAGTGCATCTTAGGAACTCGATGCACAAGGGAACAGGGTATAGTTGAACTCATCATGAACTTTTCATGTACTATTTTAATAGACCTCTTAGATCAGTGAAGGGGTGTTCCATCTTTTGTCACCAAAGTAAGCAAGTACTCCCTGGCTCTTGACAAAAAGCCTTTCCTCTCCATCCAATTCAAAGCACCCAAGGGAGCTTTGAATCCTTTGGCACGAGGATTGCATCCATTCGTGGTATCAAACAGCCTGTCAATAATCTAAAAAGAAATATTGGCATCTAAATCACTCTCACTCTCATTACAGGGTTTCATTAGGTATCAGATAGTTGAAACCAATACTAATCTACTGAAAAGACAGAGAGAATAGAGTACTTATTTCTATAGTGTATGTTAAAGGTGTTGCTTTCCATAGTTTTGTTTTGTACTATAACAAATTTCACACAGAGCTTTACCACTCTAAAATTTGTGAACTTCTGTATTTATGAAGAATATGCAATATCACAGCTTATAAAAAACATGTACTTTGTTCTATTATCACTAACTGTATTACCTCAATGAATTCTGCTGTAGCCTCACAGTCTTTAAACTGAGAGCACCCAAGATCCCTTATCGTGTGGAGAGCCACTGACACGGAGCGGCTCAGTGTTTGTGCAGCCAAGGATACCTTCATCTTGTGGTTCTCAAAGTAGACATGTTTGTCTGTAATTTTATTGGCAGCATGCAGTCCATCTTTTTTTGCACATCACTGAGATGATTGATGGACCTCCAACTGATCTGTCCAGTGGTCGATGCAATAGGACTGTAGGTCTGCAGAGTAAAAATGAGTCACTTACCGGTACATAGGCAGAAACATAACTTGTACAAATAGGCATACAATGATCATCACTTACCTGTAACATATTGCGTGCCCACTTCAGCATATGGCATGCGTCCATCATTACAAAAATTTTATCACCAGTCACCGGATGCAGGAAACTGGTTTTAAGGGGCTCTCGTGGGTTTCCCTTCAGGTCACATCCAAGCTGATTGCACATGCTGACGTTGGAGGCATGCCCATCCATAGTTACAGATACCACCCGAATGCCCCTTGCATGCAGCTCCTCCAAAGCATGAGTGAGAAGGACCCTTTGCGTTTCTGGTGACAGAGACGCTGTCAGGTAGTAAGCTATGGGAGCTTTCCAATGTCCTTGTAAACCAACCACCATGAACACAAGAGCCTCAGTAGCAATATCAGTCTCATAGTTTCCATCGCCAAGGTCTACAAAACCAGATATTGACTGGGTATGTGGATTATATTGCACATGGTTTTTGATGGCCATGGCATCCAACATAAGTGCAACACATCCATATTTAGCCGAGTCTTCCTTGCATCTTCTCTCCAGCATATCCAGCATCATCGTGTTTAGGCCAGGCTTATCATCCACCGAACACAGCCATCTGTAAAAAAATAAAAATTGAGAAAAAAACTATTTATCGTATTTTGCAGTAATCAAGTAATCAGTAATTTCCAAAAATGAAAACAGACAACATTAAGACTACCTTTGTAATGTGTGTGGATGTGGGAGAGGAAATTTCCGAGTATCTCTGAGGTATCTGTATGCCTTTGGACCATGCAGATGGAGTGTGAGGGCAAACTCTCTGTACTCCTTTGAATACTCGTGGCCCTGCCTTGCTCCGAAGTCCATCTGAAGATCTGAAATTTTAAGAGCAAATATTATTAAGTCTCCTTCAGATAATTACTGAGTTTAAAAAAAGTGTAAGATGATGTACATAAATTTCAAAGGGCTAATTTCATCTTACCTGCATAGAATTCAAGCATCTCTTTGAGCTCTTCATTAATGAGGTTCTTATCCCTCAAATCTCCCAAAAGACTCTGTACTGTGGTCTTTGCCCTCGTTTCTCTGGCCATGGTATTCTTCTTTTCTCGTTCCAGACTTTCTATTCTTGCCAAGGCTTCATTTAGTCTGGCTTTAAGAGCGGTTGGAAAAGCAGGCAAGGCATAGCTATGGTCCTAGTACACAAAGGGATGAACATGGTTTGCAATATAGCCCAGATTCTTTCTTATATCAGTAGCATATATGTGTGTGTTTGTGCTTGTGTGTTTGTGTGTAAGCATATGCGTGTGCCAGGTATACATGGTCAACATGTCTTCATTTGTATGGGAAATAAAAAAAATACTCACATAATGAGACTGAGGTTGAGCTACATGTTTCTGGAGCATCCAGAAATACCACTGACAGGCTCTCTTCAGCTCTTCTTGAGGTAGACGTGCTTCTTCCCTTTTCCGGCTAAAAAGAAGAAAAACACACACACATATACAGTGGTGGGCACACTTCCGATAATCCGATAACAGATAATTATTGAAGATAATGTTTTCATTATCGGATTATCTTTTTAGATAAATTTGATAATCATCATCAGACTAATTATCTTCCGATGAATTACCGTCCGATAACTTTTAGACCGATAATGTACTAAACTAAGCTGAACAGTGAAAAACATTTTTAAAACTGTTAAAGCTGTTGAGACCTATCTGTTAAAAGTTTCCTAATAGGCATGTTGTTCTACCCTCAACAATCAGAAACCACTCTATTGTCTGTAAGCAAAGGAGAACTGGTGACCAAAAAAAAGTGATTTCCTTTAACACCATACTAATATAATCGCAATGTCACCAAGTCATCCAGAGGCATACATGTTTAACTTATGGTTCAAATTTTAACCACTCATTTTAGACAAGTTATTTAAAATTATTGTCAAGTCTGAAGTTTATAAAGTGAAAATATCAGGATATATGTTTTCGTTTTAAAGTAATGTGCTATTTTTTAAGGTTTTGTGAGCACATGCTGTGCCAGGCAGCAATGCATTATGGGTAGCATAAAGTAATCTCAGACGTTCACGACAGGACAAATGCATTTCAGACACTCTGTTCAGGGTCCACAGATAACAGCATTAAACTCTAGTGCCTAAAACTCTCGTGAATATATTCTCTGGATTTATAGATGTTAGTGTATTTGCGTTTGTTAAATTACACGCATCTTAAATGTAGCAGACACGGATTATCTGGAATTTTGTTTGACATTTTTTCAAGGCCGCTACTGCCATCTACTGGCCAGGAGTGTTCATGGCAGTATTAAACGTCTGGGTACGTGGCTGCTCTCAAAGTGTTGGTATTGTCCATTGTTGTCCAGGCGCTTTTTGTGTGCATATATGTTAACTTTGTATTCTAAAACTACGGTTAGAAGTAATTCCGACTCATCGGTCCACACGAACGAGGTTGGCGCCATGTTTTTACTTTTTGTGGAAGTGATGACAAGAGAATAAGGCTCCTGATTGGATAGAATTTTAATCAGTACCGCCACCCAAAGGTTTGGCAGACTAATTACAACACATTTATACGGTTCGATGTGGATGGATTTTTTTTTTAAACGACATAGTGTGGATGAAGTTTTTTCCCCAAACTGAAAGGGTAAGATATTCGGTTTTACAAATACCCGACAACGTGTGTACATGGCCTTATGTCTGTGAAAGGCACTATATAAATAAATTTACTTACTTACTTACTAATATTGAGTGCACATTTTACAACATCATAAAAGTTTTAAAACATGCAATTGCGATGACACTTCCAGGGTCTGTAAAAATGGCTGTTTTTACAAATAAAAATGGAATATTTTACAAAAGCACATTTATCTTTAAACCAACACACGACACACGTCACATTAATGTGTTGGTTTACATAATGGATTACTGAATCAGTCACTGTTTAGCACTTTTACCCAGAATGCTTTGCGGTCTGTGTTTGTTACAAAACCTCAGAATTAGTGCCTTATTCAACATTAAAAGATATATGTTATATTTTAACTTTGTACAAATGACAGAATTGACATTAATGGAGTTATTCTATCAGTATTTTCAAAAAACCATAAGTTAGTATGACTTTATTTTTCAAGACCTCCGCCTGACCGGAGTGTTGAACTTGATAAGGAGTAAGCCTTATGGCTGCTCTTGGTGTGCTGCTGCTGACGCTGACAAGAGCTTCTAGCAAGGGCAGACTGTTGAAAGAAAAATGATTATGATTAGTAAAGAGTTGATTTCGTGGGTGCTGTCAGAATTTGTCTGTGCTACTTCCAGCAGGGGGCAGCATGGTCAAACATTCTTGCTTATTCTTTAAGTCTTTTACCGCTTTTGATGCTTTCAAAAGCGATTGATAAAAATTAATTTCAGCTCTTTAGTAACTGCAAATGTCCCATAGACAACACTGGAATTTATCGGTTATCGATTATCTGTAACTTCCGATACATTTTTGGGTGGTTTATCGGTTTAAGATAACTTTTCAGTTATCTTATTATCTGTTATCGAAGTTAATCTTTTGGTTATCTGTGCCCACCACTGTATATATATATATATATATATATATATATATATAGAGAGAGAGAGAGAGAGAGAGAGAGAGAGAGAGAGAGAGAGAGAGAGAGAGAGAGAGAGCACATTTTTAACACTAAAGCCTACACCTACTCTTTGGAGGTGAACCGGGAAGCTGAAGATGGATGGAATAACACCATCCCGCAGTCGGACAATCTGACCTGTCCTGTCGAAATCATCATTCTTAAAGTGTTCACTGCACAGCACAGAAGAATCATTTGCAGTGAATCCGTCTCTCCTTACTGCTACTTCCCATTTCTTCCGGACATCTTTGTCTTTGGGAAACCTTCAAAACAAAAATGGCCAATTTTGGAGAGCCTACAAAAAACACTTTAGAAATGTTTACTTATTTACTTCCTCCTAATTTCTTCAACAAAACTCCTATTTTAATGCATATCTACAGATAATGAACCAAAGCTGCTGAAAACTGTGAGTAAGCTTGTTTTGCAAACTATTCTACAATCAGATATTCTGTTGTCAGGATTTTTAAGGATGTAAGTGGGTGGGTTTGAAACACGAGAGGTAGCCTATACTGTTTTAGAGTGAAATAATTAGCTACATGTGAATAATGCAGTCTCTGCCACCTGTGTAAAATTAGCTGATCATTGTTATACCAGTAATATTTATTTTATTTCAACAGGAGCATTCTTTTGTCAGTTGTAATATAGCTGTTATGTGTCAGTTAGCCTCCGGCACTAAACTATAGTTAGCCGGCCGGCATCTCGCTAGTGGTACAGTAAGTAATATTGTATTCACAAAATACAATAATAATGTTCAATCTTACTTGTTGAAAAGTAATCCCCTGATCCTGCTGCCAATAGTCCGCCTATGTGAACAAAATAGGCAGCACAGTGGGCAGGCAATCTTCTGTGACTTTGTGGACTTGTTGTGTTTACAATAGGACTAATGGTAGGACGCCCCTTCCAAGATGGCGGCCGCATTCTTGCGCCACAGCAGCCAATGCGGGGTCTATCATATATTATGCCTATGGTTTACACAGGAGAGAAAGTGAGAAAATGTTAATGCCCGTTTGAGAAAGTGTGTAAAGTGTGTAGTGAGGGGTTTTACAGCTTTAAAACATTTATAATAATTCCAAAAAATAGTGCTGACTACTTCGCGGATTTCGCTTATTGCGGGTTATTTTTAGAACGTAACTCCTGCGATAAACGAGGGACCATGGTATTCAGTTTCTACATGTTGTGTGGGCTGTAGTCAAAGTTTCCAGAGTTATTTTGATTATTCTGAGTGTGTAGATGTGGCAGGTGGTCAGGTGGGTCGCTGTGATTCGTGATTAAACAGTGGACTTAGAAGAGGACCTTAGCTGAGACATGTGTGCACATCATTTAGGAGAGGTTAACTCACCTGTTCCAGACTAATATGACCCCAATGAACAACTTGAGATATGTGCCAAAATCTCTGTCCAGGACAAACAGCCCAAAATGCCAAACCCTTTTTTTATCTCAAGTGTTACTTCAAATACAGCTGTATTTTCTAAACAGCAGCAGCTACAGATTTTCCAAGGTGTTAAACATGTTGAAAATGACCAGTACATCTTTGGGAGAGCCAAAGAAAAGTGTAAAATTTCCATTTTGATATTTTAAGAGAAAATGTCTAAAATCAACGTATTACCACACATCGAAAGAAAATTAACATTTTCCAAATATGAAATTTTTATTTTCAGTCCTACTGTTATCAATGGAATATGCATTTAAAGTGGAAAATACAAAACAAACCTTGTATCTTTGGCAGACAGCAGTATCTAGAGGTCTTAAATGTTTTAAAGATTATCAGGGAACATCCACAACAGAAAGTTTAAGACACTAAATATGTGGTGTTCCAGACTGTATGTAGGTCATTTGACCTAATGTTTTTTTCTAAAAATATCAAAATTAGAAATTTTACACTCTTATATGACCCTTCTAAACATGTACTGGTCATTCTGAGCATATTGAGTACCTTGGAAAATCTATAGCTGCTGCAGTTTAGAAATCCAGCTGTATTTGAAGTAACACTCGGGACAAATGGTCATTTTCGGGCTGTTACATGCTTGTCTCAGCGAGGTCCGAGACTAACTTTGTTCATGTAAATGTGGAGTTGATGAGTAGGATTGAGAAAGGAGAGACCAAAGACCATCCAACAGTTGCCCTGTAATGCTTTCAGTTGAGCGGGTACTTTATTCCATAAACCTGGAAAGAAGCCTTTCTTCTCTTTCCAGATTCCTCTCGTGCTGCTGTTGCATGTTGTCCAGGAAAGATCTCTGCTGGCTGACCGATCACCCAGGAGCTTGGCATAACCAGATGATGGCTTTCGATCTAGAATGAATGTATAATTTCAGTTAGCAAAGAAAAAAATGTTTGTTTTTCTCTCAGTCGTGTATTCTACCAAAGAATCATCCTGCTTCGTATTCAAATATGTTGTACTCATCCACATGGCTTTTAACTTCACAAAGCTCAAAACAGGAAAACAAAATTGAAATGAATATATGTTTGTGTCTCAACTGTCTAAAGGACATTAACTGTGATATTCTGCTGGAACTTTGTAAATTACCATTTCTAAAAAATAAAGCACTCCAAATAAATAAATAAATATGCAATGACTTTGAACGTTATTTTGTTCAACAAGCTCTACAGGAAATTTCAAGAACTCACTATAGTTTTATTTTGCAGCATATTACTCTTTAAAAAAATCACTTTTTTTGTCTGGAGCCTCCTCTGTGTGGTCTTCAGGTTGTGGAGATCTGCTGTCATCAATCTCCTCCGACGTACTGTTTACATCATCATCTGTATATGAGAGCAGAAATTAACGTGATGCACTAAAGTGAACGAGGATAAAGAGTGTTGGTTAATGATGACAGACTGTGTTCATACAGTTTACTCCGCTAATAAACTTATGGGATAACTTAACATGAATGCCCAACTGTCAGGGTCTGACGGTCAGGTTGGTTTTCTGCTTTGTTTCTGCTTAGGTTTGCCTTTTTCCTGTTTGTTCATGTATGCTTTTTCTTGTTGGGGAGTGTCTGCTGCTTTCTTGCACTCCATGCACAACTGTCCTGGATTTACTGATTAGCTCCTAGGAGTATACGAGGTCTGTCCAAAAAGTATTGGACCTTTTTATTTTTTGCAAAAATCATATGGATTTGAATCACGTGTGATTGCATCAGCCAAGCTTGAACCTTCGTGTGCATGCGTGAGTTTTTTCACACCTGTCGGTTGCGTCATTCGCCTGTGAGCAGGCTTTGAGTGAACAGTGGTCCACCCCTCTCGTCGGATTTTTATTGCGAATAAATGTCTGAACGATTTGGAGCTTTGCTGCATCAAATTTTTCCAGAAACTGTGAGAGACCTCCAGCTGGACACCATTCGGAAAATTTTCAGTCATGCGAGTATCCGAGAAATTGTGCATGAGCTGGACATGCCCCAACATGTCCTGTGAGGCTTCATCACGGCGTTGCTTTGCTCCATGCGGCTCTGCCACGACATGCAGAGTTTCTCCGCTCCTCTTTCCATGACAAAAACTCCTGTAACAGTGGATGTGCCGTTCATTTCTAAACTGGACGCTGTCTTGATCCGGTATGTCGTCTGACTAGCACAGGAATTGCGGAAGACGTGGACATCAGCACTTTTTCGGCACATTGAGACAGACGTGCGGAGGAACTCTGCCTGTTGCGGCGGAGCCGCATGGTGCAAAGCACCGCTGTGATGAAGCCTCACAGGACATGGTGTGGCATGTCCAGCTCATGCACAATTTCTCGGATACTCACACGACTGAAAAGCAACCGGAAGCCATCTGAAAGCCACCTGAAAGCCGTCCTGTGAGACCAACACGGAGGTGGTTTTGTCCCACGCCATGAGCGGCATGGTGGCGCAATCCTCTGCTTCTCTTTCCATGAAAAAAACTCCTGTAACAGTAGAATGTGCTGAAAAAGTGCTGATGTCCACGCCTTCTGCCTTTTTTGTGTAAGTCAGACGATCAACAAAGCCTTCACGTTGGAAATGATCTGGTTGTTTGAGCAGGGTTTGAGCTTGTCGATTGGCGCTCGGAGCGCGCCGCACTCTCAGACACTGTGGGCGGTCTTTGAACTGGCTGGAGCACTCCTTAATCTGTGTAATCCCAATAAAATCGTTGCTGAAAGCCATCTAAATTTTCCGAATGGTGTCCACCTGGAGGTCTCACAGTTTCTGGAAAAATTTGATGCAGCAAAGCTCCAAATCGTTCAGACATTTATTCGCAATAAAAATCCGACGAGAGGGGTGGACCACTGCTCACACAAAGCCTGCTCACAGGCGAATGACGCAATGCAATCACACATGATTCAAATCCATATGGTTTTTGCAAAAAATAAAAAGGTCCGATACTTTTTGGACAGACCTCGTATATGCTCACTGCTTCTGTCTGTTCCTCGCCAGATTGATGCACCCTGTACCTTCTTTCCAGCTCTTGAGTCTGTGTCCTGCCTGCTTCCGTGTGTTTTCGATCTCCTGCCTGCCTGTTATGACCTCGACTAAGCCTGGTGATCATTGTACTGCTGCTGTTTTTTGGACTGCCTTCACGTGTACCAACCACTGCTTCCCACATTAAAGCCTTTTTGCAACCAGAGCTGTTCTGTGTGAGCCCTGCATTTATGTCCACCCATACCTGCCTGTCAGATCAATCTGGCCAACGATGGACACAGCGGGCTTAGATTCATTCCAGTTGGCGGTACGCCACCATAGTCAGCTCGCTCAACAGGAAGACCAGCTCTCTACACTTAGCATCAGGATTAGTGAACTTTCTAAACACCAGGATGCATTTATGTCTTCTGTGAGCACCCAGATGAACCAAATACTGTCACGACTGGATCCTCAGGCTATGTCAGACACTGCCACCGGGAGTCCTAACACCCCGCCGGGGCCGCCAGCCGCCTTGCCGGCTCCTGTACCCTCCCCTTTTGTGTGTAACCAGTTGTCGTGGCCAGAACACTTTTCAGGCGAATCAGGAGACGTCAGACCTTTCATTACTCAGTGTGAGTTACGTTTTGAATTATGTCACCCATGTTCCAGACTGACAGAACAAAAATAGCTTATATCATAACTCACCTGTCCAGACGAGCTGCAGCCTGGGTCACGGCTGAGTGGGAGCGTCAGTCACCATCCTGTTCTTCACTCCCGGTGTTCACCACGGCCCTCAATCAAGTATTCCAGCACACGGCTCTGGGACGTGAAGCGGCATGCTCCTTAATGAAGCTGAAGCAGGGCAGCCGCTGGGTTACACACTATGCCAGGGGTGGCCAAGTTCGGTCCTCGAGAGCCACATTCCTGACACTCTTAGTTGTCTCCCTGCTCCAACAC
Organism: Thalassophryne amazonica; assembly: GCF_902500255.1. NCBI lineage: Eukaryota > Metazoa > Chordata > Actinopteri > Batrachoidiformes > Batrachoididae > Thalassophryne > Thalassophryne amazonica. The sequence goes on along the minus strand of NC_047111.1, from coordinate 14,340,661 downwards.
ACCTGAATCCAATGAAAGACTCGTTCATTGGATTCAGGTGTGTTGGAGCAGGGAGACAACTAAGAGTGTCAGGAATGTGGAGGACCGAACTTGGCCACCCCTGGACTATGCCATTGACTTTCATATCCAGGCGGCAAAGAGTGAGTGGAATCCAGCCGCACTACTCGACGTGTTTTTCCAGGGCCTGTCGGCGGAGATCCAGGATCAATTAATCGTCATTGACTTGTAGGAAGATCTGGACGAATTGATTGCCCTGGCCATCCGCACCGACCTCACCGTGGAAATCATCGAGACCACTGGACCAGCATGCCTCCCAGCCGCACCGCCTCCTACACTCACTCAGACCTGACCCTCCTCCGCACAACACCAACGAGCCAATGCAGTTAGGGTGCATGTGCCTGACTCCAGCTGAGTGACAGCGCCGCCGTGTGGACAACCTCTACTACTACTGCGGGCAGTCAGGACACTTGATAGCTGATTGTCAAGCCCGGGGTGCCACCGCGCGGTCTAAATTCCATTTCCTCAGTTTCAGCACAGAACATAATTCCGGACAAAATAATAACTGAACACACTGCCACTGATGTTTCGGCTTTTGTTGATTCAGGTTCTGATGCCAATCCAATTCTGTCTTCTCTCGCCAGGGACCTTCACCTTAAGACGCATAAGATATCATGCCCACTGGTGGTACATGCTGTGGATGGCCTTGTACTGGGCCAAATTACTCACCGCACGCAATCTGTAAAATTGCTAATCTTTCAAACTCACACTAAATCAATCAGTTTTCATGTAATGAAAAATATGACTCACTCAATCATACTGGGGCACCCCTGGCTACAAAGGCACGGGCCTAATTTTGACTGGGTTAAAGGAGAAATAATTTCATGGAGCCCAGCTTGTAATAACCATTGTCTGCAAAATACAGAAGGCACCGCGCGGAGTTCTAATCCGGATCTCATTGGGGTACCCAAGTGCTACCATGACCTTGCCGCAGTGTTTAGCAAAGCTAGGGCCAAATCATTACCGCCACACCGTGAATAAGACTGCGCTATAGAGCTTTTCCCTGGAGCGGGTTCACCACAGGGAAAACTCTTCTCTTTGTCAGCACCTGAATGTCACGCAATGAATGCGTACATGCAGGAGTCCATGGCAGCTGGTCTGATTCGACCTTCCTCTTCACCCATGGGGGCAGGGTGAAGATGACGAGTGGAAGACGGCTTTTAATACACCATCCGGATATTATGAAAACTTAGTAATGCCATTCGGACTCACAAATGTACCCGCCGTGTTCCAAAATCTTGTTAACGACATGTTGCGGGAATTTCTGAACAAGTACGTGTTAGGATACCTAGATGACATCCTTATTTTTTCTCCTGATCTGGCACCCCTACACCCAACACATTCGCACCATTTTGCAGACGCTGCTCCAGAATAACCTTTATGTGAAAGCCAAGAAATGTGAGTTCCATAGAGTTCCTCGCCACATTGATGCACCCTGTGCCTTCTTTCCAGCTCTTGAGTTTGTGTCCTGCCTGCTTCTGTGTTTTTTTGACCTCCTGCCTGCCTGTTACGACCTCGACTAAGCCTGATGATCATTGTACTGCTGCTGTGTTTTTTGGACTGCCTTCATGTGTATCGACCACTGCTTCCCACATTAAAGCCTTTTTGCAACCAGAGCTGTCTGTGTGAGCCCTGCATTTGTGTCCACCCATACCTGCCTGTCACCAACATTAACTTGAACTAAATCCACACATTTGGCTCAAAGTACGTCTCGTAAAAAAAAAAAAAAAAGGGGGAATGTTGATCTAGCGTGATTATATTAGGACTTACCTCACACAACCTCCAGGCTTTCCAGTGTCATGGGTGAACTTTCATCTGGTGGAAAACCGACTTCTACTCCAGTGTCGTTGGAGAGTGGTCGACCTCCGATTATTACTCCATTAATTCATAATAATAGAAGCTGGTTGGAGCTGCGCCACTTCTGCTCATTGTTAGCTTCTCCTTGTAGAATGCGCTCGTTGTACTTCCCAGCGATTTTTAATTTGCTCCACTGACCTGCTGAATCCAGACACAACAAGTCTGTGCTGCCAACTTACGTCCCTCAAGCTTTTCCACTTATTTTAAATTCTTTTAATACTTTGAGAAGGAGTGTTGGCTCTTGTAAAGTTCAGCTCTGTTTTTTCCATCGCCATTTCAGCGAACACAGAGCAGGAAGCGTCACGTGGTGATGTGACGTAACAGACATGCGCAATAATGCTCCTCACAGGCAGACAATCCGACATGCCGTTTACATGGAACTCGATCAGGTTAAAAACAGAGTTACACCACCTCCTCTAACCCGATCATAATTTCGATTGGATTGGGCAAATCTAATCAGATGGAGCTGTTTACATGGCGTGATTTTGATCTGATTGTTCAGTCTCATTGTTTAATCATATTACTTTTGTAATGTAACCGCAGCTACGGTTAGTGTCCTCAGTTCCCAAACACTTATTGAGTGTTGTTAAAAGGAAAGGTGATGTAACACAGTAGTAAACATACCACTGTCCTAGCTTTCTTGAAACGTGTTGCAAGCATCCATTTCAAAATGAGCAAATATTTTCACAAAAACAATAAAGTTTATCAGTTTGAACATTAAATATCTTGTCTTTGAGGTGTGTTCAATTGAATATGGGTTGAAGAGGATTTGCAAAAAATTGTATTCTGTTTTTGTTTACATTTCATACAATGTCCAAACTTCATTGGAATTGAAGTTGTACATACACAGAAAATGAAGAGCTTATCTCATTAATGTCAGTGACATTGAAAATAAAATGTGTGAAATTCCAAGTGTTCCAATACTTTTGGAGGGCACAGTATCCCAACCTTATGATGAGTGCAAAATGAGTGTGGTATTATCACTGTTTCGTTTAAGAATGTTTAATTTTCACTGTTGCTACACGTTGTGTCAAATCATAGTCATATCGTTTATCATATTGATATGACAATATTGAGATATGATGATTTGGCCATATTGTGCAGCCCTACTGTCAACGAGCTGAAAACTTTGAATATTAATTTACATCTACATTTAAAAAATGCTTAAAGTGGCACGGGGTTAAGAGGGCTGTAATTAGGGGGGGTCTGTTGGGTGGAGCTCCCCCAGAAGCTGAAATGAAAAAAGAAAAATATCAGGCTGGTTGGTCAGTAATTGTAGGAAACAAATGGACATCTCAAACAAACAGCTCTGGTAGTAAAAAGGTTTAACTTGGAAAGATTGCAGAGGTCGGTACATGAGTAGGCAGTCCAGAACAAGCAGCAGTACAAAATCATCAGGCTTAAGACGTGGTTGATGCAACAGGTAGGAGGTCAGGAACACACTTAGGCAGGACAAAGGAACACAGGTACAGACCTGGAATGTAGCACAAGGCACAGCAATCTGGCGAAGGACTAACACACACAGTGATCTTATATATCCCCAGGTGATGAGCAGCAAATCAAGAACAGATGTGCATGGAAGGCACCAGAACAGGGGCGTGGCAGGAGAGAGGGAAACACCAACCAGCAAGAAATGGACAAGAGAGACAAAGACAGACAGACCCAAGCAGAAAAACCACACAAGAAAATAAACACACAGAAAACCAATGAAACAGAAAAAAATAACAGACTAGAAAAATAAAACCAGATTATCACGACTGGTAAACGGATGTGGCAGGATGCAAATGCAGGACTCGGACTCAAGGCTCAGTATGTAAAAGTAGTTTACTTGGGTGAAAAACGGGGTCTGGTACACAGGTAGGCAATCCAACAAGGCAAACAAAAGCAAGAACATCAGGCAGGTGCGTGGTCGAGGATACAAGCAAGGGGTTGAAGAACACGGGTGGTAAGCAGGTCGAGAACAAGAAATAGAAGGCTGGAGAGAAGGCATAGAGCACATCAATCTGGCGAGGAAACCGGGCAAAAAGAGGATCTTAAATTCACCCAAGTGAAGAGGTGTAGATTGGAGCAGGTGTGCGTGGAACACACCAGAATGAGGGTGTGGCCAGGGAGAGGGAAATGCCCACCACCAAGAAACAGGATATACAAACAAGAGAGACAAGGACAGTAAAACCCAAGCAGGAAAAAACCTCAACAAGAGAATAAGTCTACAAAGAAACAAACGTGGCAAAGGCATGAAAACAAAACCAGGCAGAACCTCACATCCTGACACAGATAACCAGAACCAAAACCCTCCCAATCAACCAGATACTGAAAGCAGCGGCTCCGGCGATGCGAAGCCAGAAGCTGCCACACAGTAAACACCAGAGCACCGCCCACAAACCGGGCGGGAGGCAGGGAAACGGCCGGAGGGCACAGAGGGCTAGACCTCACCGGCTTGACGTGACTGACATGAAACGTGGGATGAATACGCATAGAAGGAGGCAATCTACTAAGTCGGATGGAAACAGGATTAATGATCTTTGATATGGGGAAGGGACCAATGAACCTGGGAGCCATTTTACGCGGAACCCCACGGAGCAGCAAGTGACGGGTGGACAACCAAACTTTCTGTCCCACCGAGTAAGTCAGAGCAACGGACCACTTACGGTCCTCAGCCACCTTATAAAGGGCCGAAGAGCAACCCAGGGCTCGCCGAGCCTGCTCCCAGGTTCGTCGGCACCTGATGATCAAACTGAGGGCAGACAGAACAGAGGAATGAAGGATAGTGGGAGAGAATAGAAAAGGCTGAGGACCGTAAACCACATGAAAAGGAGAAAACACGGAGGAAGCTGACGGTAAACTGTTGTGAACTACTTCAATCCAAGAATGTTGTAAAGACCAAGTAGACGGATGCTGTGAACATAGAATTCTGAGACCCTTTTCCAACTCTTGAATAATCGTTCAGACTGAACGTTTGCCTGGGGATGGTACCCGGACACAAGTCTGGAGGTGGCCCAGAGGAGACAGCAGAACTCCCTCCAGAATATGGAAATAAACTGCGGACCCCAGTCAGAGACAATATCCTGCGGAAAGCCATGGAGAAGAAAGACATGTGTAAGCATTATCTCGGCAAGTTCTTTAGCAGAGGGCAGTTTCAATAAAGGCACAAAATGACACATTTTTGAGAGGTGGTTCACAACAGTTAAAATGACAGTATGACCCTTAAAGGGCGGAAGGCCAGTGACAAAATCAAGAGACATATGAGTCCAGGGTTGCCTAGGAATAGACAGAGGACATAATGACTTGGCGGGAGGATGAGTGGAGGTCTTATTCATGGCACATACTTGACAGGCGTTAATAAACTCGGTAATGTCTGCAACCATCCGAGGCCACCAAAACCACTGTTGAACCACAGACAAGGTCTTCTTGATACCTGGGTGGCAGGAAAACCGGCTACTGTGACCCCATTCAATAACTTCCCCTCTAAGAGCGACGGGGATGAATAACTTCCCTGCCGGACAGCCTACCAGGGTAGCTTCATTACCGTGAGCATTTCTAACCCGAGACTCAATGTCCCACGTGAGGGCCGAAACAAAACAAAAGGCCGGTAGGATACTACAAGAATCTGCAGGAGGGTCAGGACCATCGAATTGTCTGGATAACACATCCTGTTTGCCATTCTTAGACCTGGGTCAATAAGTGAGGACAAAATTAAACCTACTAAAGAAGACTGCCCACCGAGCTTGTCGAGCATTCAAGCGTTTTACCGTGCGTAAATAAGCCAGGTTCTTATGATCGGTATACGCAAGAAATGGCACTTGTGCCCCCTCGAGCCAGTGTCACCACTCCTCCAAGACCACTTTGACCGCCAGCAATTCGCGGTCACCGATGCTGTAGTTGCACTCCGCCGGAGACAACTTATGGGACAGATAGGCACATGGATGCAGCCGCCTGTCTGTGGGACTCAATTGAGACAAGATGGCACCCACACCAATATCTGAAGCATCGACCTCCACCACAACCTGCCGTGTGGGGTCAGGAAGGAGTAGTATGGGGGCGGCTGAAAACCGCTGCTTTAGGACCCTGAAGGCCTCATCGCATGCGGGGTCCATTTCAATGCCCAGAGAGAGGAGGTCACATTGTAAAGGAGTGCGGCGACAGAGATAAAATTACAAATGAATTTTCTGTAGAAGTTTGCAAACCCTAAAATCCTCGGAACCTCTTTCCGGCTACTGGGCACCGCCCAATCCCGTACTGCTGCCACCTTGTCAGGATCCATTTGGATCTTCCCTTCGGAAATAACAAAACCTAGGAAGGAAATTGTTGACTTATGAAATTTGCATTTCTCTGCCTTGATATAAAGATCGTTTTGAAGGAGGGTCTGTAACATGGTTCATACGTGTCAGGTGTGGGTCTCAAGGTCTGGTGAGAAGATCAGAATATCGTCCAAATAGACAAAAACGAACCTGTTAAGGAATTCGTGCAAAACGTCATTAACTAGGTTCTGGAACACTGCCAGCACATTGGTAAGCCCAAAAGGCATCACGAGGTACTCATAGTGACCAGTGGGGGTATTGAAGGCAGTCTTCCACTCATCCACTTGTTTAATCCTTACTAAATGGTATGCATTCCACAGGTCTAGCTTGGGAAATATGTTGGAACCCTCTAGCGACTCAAAGGCGGATGCCATCAATGGTAGCGGGTAGCGGTTTTTGACTGTTATTTCATTTAATCCCCGGTAATCGATACACAGGCGCAGAGTCTTGTCCTTCTTTTCGACAAAGAAAATCCTGCCCCAGCTGGTGAGGAGGAGGGTCGTATCAGACCAGCCGTGAGTGACTCCTGGATATAGTCCCGCGTTCTGGGACAGACAGCGAATACAATTTGCCTCGAGGCGAACTGGTTCCGGGCAATAAGTCTATTGCACAATCGTAAGAACGGTGAGGAGGGAGCGATTTAGCTTTAGCTGTGCTAAACACTGGAGCTAGATCATGATAACAGGAAGGGATCCCCTCGAGATCCGAAAAAACTGGTTGTTGCTGGGATTCACATTTGATTAAACATTTCTCAGAACAAGAGGAACCCCACTCCTTAATCATTCCCTTAAACCAATCCAATTAGGGCTGTGTTGTTGCAGACAGGGGTTCCCCAAGATTACGGAGTGAGTCATTTGGTCAAACTCTTGGAAGCTAATGGTTTCAACATGATTTTTATTTATTGTGAGACAGACAGGCTGTGTTTTGTGTGTACTTTGTCCTAATTGATGGCCGTCCACTGTCCTGACCACCAGAGGGCGACCGACATGAAACAACTTAAGGTGCAGGGACCGGGCAAGAGAGGATAACATTAAATTGGCATCAGAGCCGGAATCCACAACGACATGCACAAACTTGGAACAATGATCAGATTCCAATTTAGCAGAATTACATTCTGAGATACCGAGGTAGAAACTGAGCTGTGACTCACCCGCACAGACGCCTGAGACCTCATAGCGGCACCCCTGACTGGGCAACTAGAGACCACGTGACCCGATTGTCCACAGTAAAAATAAAGTCCATCGTCCCGTCTGTGGCGCCGTTCCTCCTGGGACAGCCATGTTCGTGCATAGGTTCATCGGGGTCCTGAAGGGTTGTCTCGATATCTGCGTGGTGGGTGCTCGATGGTCCGGGTTTAAGCATTGCGGTACATTGAGGAGCATAATGAAGCTCGCGGCGTGAGCACCCCGATAATCGCCGGTCATTCCGGATGGCGAGCGCTATCAGATCATCCAATTCCTGGGGAAGATAGACGGAAATAAGCTGTTCCTGGACATCGGGAGCCAGCCCCTGGTGGAAGGCATCGAGGAGTGCAGCTGGATTCCACTCACTGTTGGTGGCAAGACTCAGAAGTCAACAGCATAATCTGCCACCCGGCGAGTACCCTGCTTTAGCCTTAGAAGGGAGCTCGCCGCCTCGCATCCCGGAGACGTATTCTGGAAGACCTGCTTTAAGGCTGTAGTGAAAGCCAGGAGGGAGGAGCAAGATGGCGCTTGACAGCTCCACTCCGCTGTTACCCATGCTGCAGCCTGGCTGGATAAATGCGAGATCATGTAGGCAATCTTGGTCTTGTCTGACGGAAACATGGAGGACATTAATTCAAAATGCAGTTCACACTGGGTAATGAACGGCAGGACATCACTGGTCTCCCCGGAAAATCACTCCGGGCGGGAGAGCTGGGTGCAGAGGACAGACTGTAGGGTGTCCGGTGGATCAGGTGACGGCTGACTGGATCTTGCTAGGGTGGGGCTGGCCAGAATGTCGAGTTTTGACAAGAGAAGTTCCATTTGGGAATTCACAGATGACATGAAGGCCTCTTGTTTTTGTGCTAGCTCGCTAAAACTGCAACTGAGAGCTGTGAGCCGGTCTTCTTGCTCCACCAGCTACCTACTGTGGTGGCGTACACCATTTTGGAAAGGAGCCGAGTGTTGTGTGGTCGCCAGAAGAGGAGGTACTGCTGGCCCACCACCAGAGGGCGTCCTGCCTGAATGGTGGGCTTCAGGCACGAGAGGGCGCCGCCGTCTCACGGGAGCAGCTGGAGATGACAGCTGTCCCTAATCACCACCTGATTAATCACCGCCCCTCATCATTATCACGATCATCATAAAAGCCGGGCAGCAACTCCACCTCGCTGCCGAGAAATCAGTCTACCTCACAGGTAAACCTCTCAGCAAGTTTTGGTGCCGATTGCACAATTGTTTGAGTATTTCGCAGGCATTCCTGGACCGTGCCACAGCTGGAGGGTGGAATAGTGGAACCTTCAGGAGACGACGAATCTCTCTCCTTAAGGATAAGTAGAGTCAGGACCTGCACATAGTTGTTTGGAGGTGGAGGTGTCTGCCATCCATACGGAACTATTTTGCTGACTGTTTACTGGGTGTGTGCACACACACCTACCATTAACTGTCTCTGCTTCCTGCCAGCAGTACCAGATCTGACAGCTGGAGACGGTGGCCAGCTGGGGACTCAGGACTTGGCGGCTCCGGTGTGTTCCAGGTCCGTTGGCAGTGGAAATCGTGTGGGACCCGGCTCTTCTCTGGACAGACATCTTCTATCCTCGAGCCTGCCCACACGTCACTGTTGTACATTGTGTAACTCCAAAAACTGTAATTGTTTGTATCTCGTTGTGCACTTCACAACAGTAAATTGTTACTTTTGGCTATTCCATTGTCCATTCATTTACGCCCCCCGTTGTGGGTCCGTGTCACGACACTTTCTCAACACGGAGTCCGCTGCATCCATCGTAGGCCAGACTGATCTATCATGACTGGTAAACGGTTGTGGCAGGATGCAAATGCAGGACTCGGACTCAAGGCTCAGAAGCAGTTTACCTGGTTGAAAAACGGGGTCTGGTACATAGGTAGGCAATCCAACAAGGCAAACAAAAGCATCAGAACATCAGGCAGGTGCGTGGTCGAGGATACAAGCAAGGGGTCGAAGAACACAGGTGGCAAGCAGTCGAGAACAAGAAATAGAAGGCTGGAGAGAAGGCATAGAGCACATCAATCTGGCAAGGAAACGGCAAAAAGAGGATCTTAAATACACCCAAGTGAAGAGGTGTAGATTGGGAGCAGGTGTGCGTGGAACACACCAGAATGAGGGTGTGGCCAGGGAGAGGAAAACACCCACCACCAAGAAACAGGAGATACAAACAAGAGAGACAGGGACAGTAAAACCCAAGCAGGAAAAAAACCCAACAAGAGAATAAGTCTACAAAGAAACAAATGTGGCAAAGGCATGAAAACAAATACCAGGAAGAACCTCACATCCATTTCAAATGGCAACTTTCTGGATTTAAGAAACACTATAAGAAATCAAGAAAAAAAATTGTGGCAGTCAGTAATGGTTACGTTTTTAGACCAAGCAGAGGGAAAAAAATATGGAATCACTCAATTCTGAGGAAAAAATTAGGGAATCACCCTGTAAATTTTCATCCCCAAAACTAACACCTGCATCATATCAGATCTGCTCATTAGTCTGCATCTAAAAAGGAGTGATCACACCTTGGAGAGCTGTTGCACCGAGTGGACTGACATGAATCATGGCTCCAACACGAGAGATGTCAATTGAAACAAAGGAGAGGATTATCAAACTCTTAAAAGAGGGTAAATCATCACACAATGTTGAAAAAGATGTTGGTTGTTCAGTCAGCTGTGTCTAAACTCTGGACCAAATACAAACAACATGGGAAGGTTGTTAAAGGCAAACATACCGGTAGACCAAGGAAGACATCAAAGCATCAAGACAGAAAACTTAAAGCAATATGTCTCAAAAATCGAAAATGCACAACAAAACAAATGAGGAATGAATGGGAGGAAACTGGAGGAAACTGGAGTCAACGTCTGTGACCGAACTGTAAGAAACCGCCTAAAGGAAATGGGATTTACACACAGAAAAGCTAAACGAAAGCCAACATTAACACCTAAACAGAAAAAAACCAAGGTTACAGTGGGCTAAGGAAAAGCAATCGTGGACTGTGGATGACTGGATGAAAGTCATATTCAGTGATGAATCTTGAATCTGCATTGGGCAAGGTGATGATGCTGGAACTTTTGTTTGGTGCCGTTCCAATGAGATTTATAAAGATGACTGCCTGAAGAGAACATGTAAATTTCCACAGTCATTGATGATATGGGGCTGCATGTCAGGTAAAGGCACTGGGGAGATGGCTGTCATTACATCATCAATAAATGCACAAGTTTACGTTGATATTTTGGACACTTTTCTTATCCCATCAATTGAAAGGATGTTTGGGGATGATGAAATCATTTTTCAAGATTGTAATGCATCTTGCCATAGAGCAAAACTGTGAAAACATTCCTTGCAAAAAGACACATAGGGTCAATGTCATGGCCTGCAAATAGTCCGGATCTTAATCCAATTGAAAATCTTTGGTGGAAGTTGAAGAAAATGGTCCATGACAAGGCTCTAACCTGCAAAGCTGATCTGGCAACAGCAATCAGAGAAAGTTGGAGTCAGATTGATGAAGAGTACTGTTTGTCACTCATTAAGTCCATGCCTCAGAGACTGCAAGCTGTTATAAAAGCCAGAGGTGGTGCAACAAAATACTAGTGATGTGTTGGAGCGTTCTTTTGTTTTTCATGATTCCATAATTTTTTCCTCAGAATTGAGTGATTCCATATTTTTTTCCCTCTGCTTGGTCTAAAAAAGTAACCGTTACTGACTGCCACAATTTTTTTTTCCTGATTTCTTACAGTGTTTCTTAAAGCCAGAAAGTTGCCATTTGAAATGACTTTAGTTTTGTGTCATGTCTGTGATCTGCTTTTTTTCTACAAAATTAAACAACTGAATGAACATCCTCCGAGGCCGGTGATTCCATAATTTTTGCCAGGGGTTGTATATGAGCTGAAAGGTTTTAGCCATGCTCATGCTCCACCAAAGCATTTACTCAAAAAAAAAGGTCTGAAGGACCTAAATGACATGGTGACATGCTGAAATAATATGAGAGTAGCACTGCTGTGCAGCTCGTGAGGTTCGCTCTATGGCAGACGAAGGCACAAACCGGAAATGGCACAAAAAAATTCCGCAGTGGGGCAAAAGCCACAAACCGATGGTAGATGAACACAGACAATATAAAGAAGAGTTCATGCCGCATTGGTTGCTGTGGCGCAAGAAATGCCGCTGCCATTTTGAGCCAGTCATCGTAGTGATTCTACGATTTTTTTTTTTAAATCTTTCAAAGGATTCAATGATTCAAAAGAATTTTATTGTCATATGCACAAAGGAACATGTTCCCTCCACAATGAAATGTGTTTACTGCATTTAACCCGTCCTAATTGCCAGTTAGGAGCAGAAGTCGCCTTTAGGCGCCCGGGGACCAGCTCCAGATGTGTATCCTGCCTTAGGTCAACAGCAGGGCTGAGCAAACCATGACCGGCCTCATGACAACAGATGACACACACACAACACACAACACACATAAGCCGGCCCGGCACATGAACACATATAAAAAGCACACACAAGGTAAAACATCTAACATATGTGTGAAATACAAAGTGTTCCAATACTTTTGGAGGGCACTGTATCCTAAGCTTATGATGAGTGCAAAATGAGTGTGGTATGACAATTTGCAATATGATACTTTGGCCATATTGTAGACAAAAAAAAAGAAAAATGCTTTAAAAGGTGGGGCGGGGGATCTGGAAGGTGAAAGGTAAAAAAATAAATAAATATTTAAGAGGCAGGGGTTCTGGGGGGCGGAGTTCCCCCAGAAGCTGAAAGGTTTTAGCCACGCTCATGCTCCTAAGAAGCATTTACTGAAAAAAGTCTGAAGGACCTAAATTACATGGTGAAGACTGTTTTCCAGGCATGTAAGACGCAAATAAAGGAAATGCTTAAAGTGGCGGTGATTAAGAGGGCAGTAGTTGGGGGTCTAGGGGACGAAGCACCCCCAGAAGCAAAAGATTTTTGCCCTGATTATGCTTCCACCATATTTACTGAAAATAAAGTGTGACGGACCTAAATGAGATGGTAGGGACTCTTTTTCCAGGCATGTGAGTATCAGGTTTGACAGTCAAGGCAGGCTGGACGCAAATGCAGGACACAAGCATTATTGGGTTAACAGGCCGGGGTCGGTACACAGAGAGGCAGTCCAAACAGAGCAACAGTATCAGAAGCATCAGGCAAAGGCATGATTGAGGTACACAAGCAGTTAGTCAAAAAACATGATGACGCAATCAGAGCAAGGCAAAAATACAAGAACTGAGCTGGAAAGAGGCACAAGGCACATCGATCTGGCAAAGGACAAAGGCAAACTGTGAGGCTTATAAAGCACCCAGGTGATTAACTGCAAATCAAGAACAGGTGTGTGGAGAGGATCCCAGAACCAGGGTGTGGCCAGACAGAGAGAAACGCCCACCACCAAGAGCCAAAAGAGAGACAAGAAAAAGCAGGACAAAGAAAACCCAAATGGAAAAACAGAGCAAAAGAAAGACAGAACACAAAGGCAACCAAAATAAGACAGGAAAGGCCCACTGACACGAGCATGCCTTTGACGCAAGAGGGGCGCCGGTGTGTGCTCTTGCGCACAGAGAATATTGAAATGTTCAGAAAAATCTTTCACGCACAAATGTGCTATGTGGCGTGATCTAATCTCCAATACGATGTACAGCTCATCAAGTTGAGTAATGAAGAAGTGAACAGAGTGAGTGGTGACGTCAGCGGATCGCATCAAAGCAAAGCTCGTCTGGAGGATTATAACAATAAGTTGAATCTGTTATAAATATAAAGGACGAAGGACATCAGACGCCAAAAATTAAACATGTTTAAATTTTTCTGCGTCAAGCACAGGACGCATAAAGGAAGTGGTTTCAACGCAAGTCAAGGCAAAGCGACGGTACTCAATGTGACTGGAAGCCACACCCTCACAATATGTTACCTGATGGCAATTTATGATTCCTGCTGTGTTCCATTGTTCCTGAAGTATAAATCACGCAGCATTGTTTTTACACCGTGTACGCAATGCAGTAAAAGTACATGCACAAAAGAGCACAGACAAAAGATGAGCCTCCTTCTTAAATTCTTTCACCACTGTGTTTAAATAAAGTCCATAAAAGTCCTGCTCACAGACTGATCGCCAGAGACAGGATGTGTCCACATCAAGTATAACTCCAGACATCTTCACATTTACTCATGGATGGTACGTTCGCACAAACACAGCTCGTGGTCAAAGGAAGAAAGATAAACTATAACAGAAATCAGAGCGTAGACCTGTAGAAGAACAAATATAAACTAGAAGAGAAATCAGAGTGTGCACACCTGACGCAGACATTCCTGCATCGTCATGACGCCACATGAAGCAACTCGAAGCAGGCCTGTTGTGAAAGGGGCATAAATGTTATGTGTCGGACGCAGCTCGGAGAACCGACCAGCGTTTGAAGGACCCAGTATCAAATAAGCAGAGCACGGTACAAAGGCTAACTGAATTTAATACATAACAGTGATACAAAAAATAACAAAAGAAAGTGCGGTCTGGCGTGGTGCGCTCCCAGCAGCGCTAACGGTCCGGAGCCAGAAGCCGTTCGGACCCAAGGACCCCGCCGACACCCCCCAGGTGGCCGCAACAAACCGAGTCTGTGAAAGAAGGAACCATTATGTGAGTCCACACTCTACACACAGAGAGAACACTTAAAGGTGTACAAACAGCAAACACTTCCTGGCTTGATTACTAATCAGCTTCCCAACCTGCAGGCATGGAACATCCAGTTCACAAAACTCCACTGCAGTGGAAGCCGATACATGACTAACATACAGCTCAATATAAAAAGGTGTGAGGGACACCACATTTACTGACTGTATAAATGTTAGTCACAAAATCTAACGTACCTCAGGAAGTGTGCTGACGAGCGTGAGACCTCACCCCCTCCTCTTTCACAGACCGTGCATCAAACCCTGGACGTTCTCTGCATCCACTGATGATGAGATGGCTCCCGAGACGACGATCTCACCCGTCTGGTCACAAGGTCGAGTCTCTGGCAAATACACACTGTACACTCCAGTCTTAAATGCCACCATGTTCCAATCCATATAGATGCACCTCAGCTGTGAGTCCTGACGAGCCGCAGGTGATCAGGGTGAGGTCCTGATAACCTCAGCAACACAGCCACTCAGTCCCAAATGCAAGCCACCTGGAAGGAAAAACAAAAGACAGAAACAAAAAGGCAGCCAGGCCCCCCAGCCATACAACACATAAATATAAAACACAACTACCCAGGAGTTCAAAACCTGACAGTGACAATGCAAATAAAGAAAATGCTAAAAGCAGCAGGGGGTTTACAGGGCCATAGGGCCCAGAAGCTGAAGACTTTTTAGCCATGCTTATGCTCTCCAGAAGCATTTACTGAAAAAAGTCTGAAGGACTGAAATAACATGGTGAGATGCTGAAGAGCTTCGCTCGTTCATGTCCGCGACATATACATATTATGAGCAACGCAGGTTGAAGGTCGCTCATGGTACATTGTCCCAATGAGGAAGTGCCAGATTTTGAGTCCACAGTGAAATGGAAAATGTCAAATGTTGAGCACTTCCTGGCATGGGCGGTGCTAGAGTTGAGACAGGATGGCACTAAACTCCCCTGAATTCTGACTGGACACCCCAGGTGCCACTGCAGATGACTGACATGTCACAGCACCGCACATCTGGTTTAAGCTACATTTTGACGGCTAGGTCCCTCCTGTACAGTAGTTGGCTTTGTGTATCACAAAAAGTTCTAACCCACCTTAGTAGAAGAAGAAACATGTCTGAGCCAGATTTGAACCTGAGCAGTGCATGTTGTCCAAACCATGGACTCCTAATGACGCCAAAGTTATATCAGCGAGTAAATGACAGTATTTCATGCCAGAAATAAGGTCCAGGTTGTTAAAAGCGCCATTTATTGTTAAATTATTTTAACCTCTTAATTTTGCTCTCTGAGGACGCCAGGACAATGCATTTCACTTAAATATACACATGCCCCTGAGTGTTTCTCAGTTGCCCTCAGAAGTATTGGAACACTTGCTATTTCACACATTTTAATTTATTTATACCTTTTCAAATACAAAAATAAATAAATAAATAACTTCTAAAAATATCTTCCTTAAACTCAAACTGAAAGTAAATCTCCACAACTTGATATAAATTAATTAAAAATGTAAAATCCAGCTTCCTGATGAAGTGGTATAGAGGAGGATTTTCATAAAAAGAAAACTTGAAAGTTCAGCTACAATTTGCCAGAAAGGACATCTGAGATGAAAGCCTAGATTTGATGTTTTGGTGAAATTTTGTATTTCTTTATAATTGATGTAAATAAAGTCCAAGACATATTCAGTGACTAGGAAATGTTCATGTATCCATCCCCTAACTTGTCTGAAGAAAACTGGCAATGAAACTGATTATTGTTTACCGGTATTATACAAAAATGTTGTATACTTTTAATTAATTTATATCAAGTTTTAGAGATTTGCTTTCAGTTTGAGTTTAGGGAAGATAATTTTTTATTTTTTTTTTTATTTTTTATTTTTTTGTATTTCTTGTATTTGAAATGACATAAACAAATTCAAATGTGTGAAATTCCAACTGTTCAAATACTTTTGGAGGGCACAGTATCCTAAGCTTATGATGAGTGCAGAATGAGTGTGGTATTATTACTGAGTTTGTTTAAGAATGTTTAATTTTCAGTGTTGCTAGACTTTGTGTCAAATCATATTCATATCATATATCATATTGATAGAGATATAATATTTGGCTTCAGTATTGAGATACAATAATTTGGTCATATTGTGCAGCCCTACTGTGAACTAATTGAAACGTTTGAATGTTAATTTAATCTACTATTTTTTAAGTGCTTAAAGTTGCAGGGGGTTAAGAGGGCTGTAGTTAGGGGCTCTTAGGCATGATAATGTTCCCCAGAAGCATTTACTGAAAATAAACTCTGAGGGACCTGAGATGGTGAGCACATTCCAGGCATGTGATAGGCAAATAAAAAAAATGCTTAAAGTCACAGGGGGTTAAGAGGGCCGTAGGTAGAGGGGTGTGTGTCTGGTGTAGCTCCCCAGAAGCATTTAATGAAAATAAAGTGTGAAGAGCCTAACTGAGATGGTGAGGACTTTCCAGGCATGTGAGACCCAAATAAAGAAAAATGCTTAAAATGATGGTGGGTTACAGAGGGCCATAGTTGGGGGGTCTGGGAGGCCAAGCTGAAGGCTTTTAGCCATGCTAATGCTCCTTTGAAGCATTTACTGAAAAATAAAGTGTTGAAGAGCTTCGTTCGTTCATGTCCGCGACATATACATATTAATAATAATAATGATAACAACAGCTCTTCAGGTAGTGCTTTCTTAGGAATCAAAGAACAAAGCAAAAGAAACTCCAATAATACAATAATAATACTACAACAGTGGCCAAAAATTTGAAGATAAAGAGCTGAGTACAAAAAAAAAAAAAAAAGAGAGACTCGTTTTGATTGAGGTGTTTCTAACACTGTGGATCAGCAGTCCATGTCCATACTGGATGTTTTCTGTTCAAAGTGCATCAATAAACATGTGAACTATTTACTCATAGTTATTATTTTTGGACACTGAATGCAAGGGAAATGAGTTAAAATGTGTTCAACATAAAGAACACCGGTCAATGGAAAATACCACAAAGTTACATCACAATTCTGATTTTAGTTAAGATGTCAAGATATTCCTGGTATTTTATATTCTGTGATTTTCAGTCCATATTTACTAAAAAATGCTTGATTTATTGAGGAAAAATGTCAAATTCTGAATAATTTTGAGAAGGATTTGTGGATTTCTGAAGATTGTATTCCATAAATAATGGGATTGAGGCTACCAGGAATCAGATAAAACAGAATGGCAAAGACTTTCCTGTAAGAAGAGAACTGTGGGAAGCGATGTAGAATAATGATGGTAAATCCACAAACTATCAAGATCAGATAGACGGTGAGATGAGTGCTGCAGGTCTTTAAGGCCTTCTTGTTCAGAGATTTGTTCTTACTGGTCAGACAGACGACTGTAATCTTAGTGTACGTGAGAACGATGCTGCTGATAGAAGATGTAAGTAAGACCACAGTGAAGGTGAGACCGTAGACATTATTGATGAAGACACTGTCACAGGATAGTTTGAACAGTGAGGCGTTGTCACAGTAAAGATTTGTGATCAGAGTCCTGCATCTGTTGAGTCGGACGGACAGACCGATCAGAATCCCGACCAGAACAAAACCCACTCCCCAGGCAGAGAGCGACAGCTTCCACACCATCTTACTGGTCATGATGGTGGTGTAGTGAAGAGGATTACAGATGGCCACGTATCTGTCAAAAGCCATAATCATGAGCACAGTGTGAGAAGCAGTTCCATATAAGTGTACAACGAATGCTTGAACAACACACTCGTTATAATTAATGATGCGTTCAGATGTGGACATCAACATGTCTGAGAGGAAACGTGGTATCACAGCACAGTTTGCCAGGATGTCGTTAAGTGACAGGTTACAGTAAAGCAGAAACATGGGCTGGTGTAGGTTCTTATTGATAAAAATCAGAAGTGTGATGCCTGCATTTGCCACCATAATAAACATGTAGGTGAAAAAGATGACAACAAAGACGGCATGAACGTAATCCTCAGAGATATTTAGTCTCTCCAGCTGTAGCGTCAAACTGTATGTGGAGTTTTCCATCATCCTGAAACCACAATAATGAATCATTAAGGCCAAAGAAAATGTTGAGGTCAACTGGAATTTAATTATTTAAATTTGAATTCTTGAATTTGAATTTAAATCACACTTTTAGTATGTGTTTCTCCTCTTACCTCTGGCGATGTGAAGCTTTCGAGGTGGACCGACAGTTTTTATTAGCTCAGTGAGCTCATGGATCTCCAGCACGACTGGTATCCAGTTGAAGGTATTGGATCAGAATGATGTCATTCTGTTTTTCATTAGGCAGCCGACTCAACTTCTAATCAATGTTCTGTTGTCAACAACATGTGCATGGACAACGATCATGATTACAACCCCAAAATTCTGAAAACATTGGAACGGTGTGGAAAATAACTAAAATAAAATGCAGAGATTCTTGTATTTACTGTATTTTCCAAAGTGTATGTTGCACTTGCAGAGAATTTTCCCAAAGACATCTTTACAGAACCAAAGGTTGGCTTGACTTTTCACTTTTAACCAAGAACTGGACTTCCCAGACCATCTTAGGGCCCCTTCACACATAGTGTGAATATGTACAACTCAGGGCAACTCATGACAAAACAGCTCATATGATCGAACCACAAAATATCACATCAACGTGCAGGTGTGCACAATGCCGGTGCGATGGTTTGTGCACGCAGGAACACACTGCCAGTAGCTGCACGATGTGGTTACACATCGTACAGCTGCTGTGAAGAAAAAATAAAAAATTTCAAAAATACATGCTGTGATGGTTTTGTGAACGTGGGAACACAGCAGGTTTTCACAGCAGCTGCACAATATGGTTCCACATCGCACAACTGCTGAAAATAAAAGAAATAAAAGTTACACGCCACCCATGGGACTCGAACCCGCACCTTTCAAAAGCTCTGATTGCCAGTCAGAAACTTTACCACTGAGCTATGACTGCAGTCCTGTCAAAGTTGCGGGAACCTGCCTGATATGAGGGAGGAGATGGACGTATTTATGAAATAAACCCATACATCATATAAGAACACGGCATTTATCAAGCGGGCAATACAAATATCATCCGTCTGTTCCTCTGTAGATGACCCATGGTCATAGACAAGGGGCCATTAAATAACCCTGGTTAAATTAAAAAGACAAAAAGCCACAGGATTCAAACCCACACAGTCTGATTACCAGACAGAAACTTTACCACTGCACAACAACCACTGTTTTGTAACAAGACTGTGAAATGGGTGAAATCAACAAGCAGATAAATGTATTTTCTAAAAAAAAAGCGCTGTGATAACTGACCAAACATTGTTTGGTACAGCGTATTTGTGCTGATATGTGGCTGAAAGTGGCGTTAGATCTTCATGCATGTCAGCTGGAATTTGGCCGACACCTGCCGCGAGAGGGTTCGATGGGCTCGTACAGCGCACACTCTGTCTTTCAGCTGCTGGTGTTTGCAAGTAGTTGTAGCAACAGGAGTATGAGGCATTGGAGGCAGCTACGAAATCACACATTTTGCGCACAATTGCTGCTTCAAGCACACTTTCTGCGCAAATGGACCAAATTCACATGATGTGTGAAGGGGCCCTTAAGGTTGTAATGTGTGACACTGGACTGACTCTGTGTTATCACCCAACTTGGTACCAGGCATCAAAAGCCTCCCAAACTCCCTTCTCACAAAATGTTTGGAGATAGGCCAAGCTCAATAAACATAGTGCCTCCTTCAGCCAGATGGCCAAAAGACCAGAGGTCAAAATTCTTCTCAAACTGCCTATACAATGACCAACATAGGGATGGAACCACAGTGGCCCCTTTTAAAAGGACTCAGACCCCTCAGTATGCGAATATACTTTTAACAAAGAAAAGAGAAATATTGCAATTTATTTTCCTGTGTTGCTACCAAAGATGAAATCTCTATTCCAGTTTAACCATTTTATATGTTTCTTTCATGTGATCTTTAGTCTTCTTTTACATAATCTGTTGGTGCATGCTTCAATGTTATGTTAATGAATATCAAATACTAAACAGCGTTTTTGTTAAATACTTTCCTTTTTCTTGGATGTATTTAGAAGATGACTGTCAGTTTATATGTAAGTCAAAGAAATAAAGTTATAATAGCATGTCATTATTTTATTTGATGTAGTCAGGTTTTCTCAAAATAACTTTCTGGTGGAAGTAATCTGATGCCAAGTGTGCAGAGCTTATAGCCATGTGCAAAGGACTCTTTAAAACAACCCTGAAACAAAGAAAGTGAGCTTTTTTTGTCCTCTTCCTCTGGCTCTTGTCCTGACCCTCTTGCTTCCTTCCCCTGTGGAACCCCAAATTTCATATCAGTAAGGGTAGAGGTAGTGTTACTGTACAAAACACATTGAGAACGACTGGTCAAGTATGACGTCAGCCATGCAAGGGCACTCCCAGTAATCCCAAAATGATTTTCCAGCCTATCAAGTAGAATATGATGATCCACGGTATCAGATGCAGGACTGAGATCTAACAGCACCATCAGCAATAAAAAACAAAATCTTTCAAGGACAGGGTGTGATGAGCTAAGCCGTTTTTCTCAAAACTTAACAGATAAGTTATCTTTCTCCAAACACGTCTCCACGTGTAAAGACAGGAAATCAAGAAGCAGGATGCCCACTCCACCAAGGGAGTGGCAGGAAGTGAGAAACTGACTGCAACGGTGTAACGAGTGCTCAAAACTCTGTATTCAGTACCTGTATTTTTTTTTAGCAGTATAAGTTTTCAAGAAATTTTCTCAACTGATAAAGGACATGGCAGTCATCCATGATTAACAAATGCAACAGAAAAACCTGGTGACCCCGATGTGATAGTGGTTGGCTGATCTACTGGATAAGGACAAATTTCAGCAAGGACAAATGGGCCAAGCAACAATTGAACTGACAGCCTTCAAATAAGATAAGCAATTTTTAAATTACATTATTCCATAGTATGAATTTGTTGAGTTGTTATAGTGGCAGGATGCCAACACAGTAAATTTAGCAAAAATCACCAGCATTAATTTAACACTGATAGTGTTAAATCAGACTGCCAGTGTGACTATACAGTTGCATGTAAAAGTTTGGGCACCCCTGATGATTTCCATGATTTTCCTTTATAAATCATTGGTTGTTTGGGTCAGCAATTTCAGTTAAACATGTCATATAGCAGACAAACACAGTGATATTTGAGAACTGAAATGAAGTTTATAGGATTTACAGAAAGTGTGCAATAATTCTTTAAACAAAATTAGGTAGGTGCATGAATTTGGGCACCCCAACATAAAAAAATAAATCAATATTTAGTAGATCCTCCTTTTGCAGAAATAACAGCCTCTAAACAGTTCCTATAGCTTCCAATGAGAGTCTGGATTCTGGTTGAAGGTATTTTGGACCTTTCTTCTTTACAAAACATCTCAGGTTTGTTGGTTTCCGAGCATGGACAGCCCACTTAAAATCATACCACAGATTTTCAATAATATTCAGGTCTGGGGACTGAGATGGCCATTCCACAATGTTGTACTTGTTCCTCTGCATGAATGTAGGTGTTTGTTGTGCGCCATGAGCGGCTCCGTCCCGATGCGCAAATTCCTCCGCACGTCTTTCATTACAAAATCTCCTGTAACAGTGAAATGTGCCGCAAAAGTGCTGATGTCCACATTTTCTGCGATTTTTCTGGCAGTCACACGACGTGCCGGATAAACACAGCCTTCACTTTGGAAATGATCTGGTCGTTTCAGCCTGTCGATGGCTGCTCGGAGCGCAGTGCACCCTCTGCCGGTGTGGGCCGTCTTTAATCCAGTTGTAATGGTCCTTAATCTGTGTGACTCCAATAGAATCTTCACCGAAAGCCATCTGAATTTTGCGAATGGCTTCCACCTGGCTGTCTCACACAGTTTCTGAAAAGAATTTTCATGGAGCAAAGCGGCAGTTGCTCATCCATTTCCCTGACAATGAAAATCCGACGAGGGGGCTGGACCAGTGCTCACTCAAAGCCTGCCCACAGGCGAATGACGCAACCGACAGGCGTGAAAAAACTCATGCATGTGCATGAAGGTTCAAGATTGGCTGATGCAAGTGCACATGATTCAAATTCATATAGTTTTTGAAAAAAATAAAAAGGGCCGTTACTTTTTGGACAGACCTCGTAAAAGGAGCATCCCCAAAAGGCTCAGCCATTCACAACCAAAGACAGGGCGAGGATCACCACTTTGAGAACAACTGTGTGAAAAAATAGTCCAACAGTTTAAGAACAACAGCCACATTTACATGGACACTTTATTTCTGATCTGACTGAATTCCATCCGATTGGTGGATCAGATTGTCCTCTTTACATGAACGTGTCATAAAGTGATCCGCTTGTTGTGCGTGTTTACATGCACCATGATTACGATCCGATTCAGTCAGCAGAGCAATCCCATAATGCTTTGCGTTGTGACATCTGCTGTTTGTGACATACGCAAATGAGTTGTACCCAGAAGCCGCCCATATAAACAATGGATTTGTTAGCTGGAGTAATTGAAATTACTGTTATTCTTTGCACATTTCTTTTGAAACTGCAGCATCAGAAGAACATGCTTCTTCTTCAAGACTTGTTCAAAAGAGACGAATGTGGCGGAATGTGTTTTTACCGATGTGGTACAGAGCACGGTTACATCATGTACGTGTTTTGTAAAGCCATAATGAAAAGACAGACGGATTAAACATCTGATTTACGAGCCAAATGAAAATGAAGCCTTGGAGATCAGCCGGAGTTTTCAAGAAACGCATCATATCCCTCAAATAAGTGATGGGACTCACAGACACATGCAGGAAGGTTATTTCTGAACGTCTGTCGTCTTCATAGATCCACAATCAATAACATCGCATCTGCCACTTTTATGATTTCTGCTTTTTTTTTTTTTCCTGTGGCTTTTAGGTAGAGCCCACTATGAAATCTCACAAAACTTATTTTAAACAATGAACTGTTTCAAAATATGACA
Source organism: Thalassophryne amazonica (assembly GCF_902500255.1). Taxonomy (NCBI): domain Eukaryota; kingdom Metazoa; phylum Chordata; class Actinopteri; order Batrachoidiformes; family Batrachoididae; genus Thalassophryne; species Thalassophryne amazonica. Next base: position 14,317,596 of record NC_047111.1, on the reverse strand, counting down.
AATTTCATGAATAAATGAACCAAACCTTGTGTGTGTGGTCTTTTTACATTTTCTACTTACTTTACTCAACTAAAACAAGTTGTTTGCATTTAGATTTTGGAGCATCAGTTGCAAAATACCTGGAAAAGCCCAAGATTCCAATGTTTTGTGCCATTCAGACCTTTTTCAGAGCTGATCTCCTGCCAAAGTTACCTTTCAAATTTTTAAGAGGAAAAAAATGTCATATCCACTACACCCTGTGCTTTTTCCCCCTGAGCATTAGAATTTAAAAACATAACCATTTTCTGTTTTAAGGTGTGAAAAACATTGAGGGAGAAGACATACGACTACAAATCAGTGGTGACCCTGCACATCCACTCCTCGACTGGTTGCTGAAAGGCTTCATAAATTCTACACATCTGAACCCAGAGGAGAAATCTGTTCATGTGAACCTCAGCTCACTGTGTGACAGTAGAAAACACTTTAGGTATTTTGAAGTTGAGTTCCTGCTTTGCACTTCAGAATTTCTGTCAAAATGAGAGGAACAACACGAGCAACAACTGGTTGGAGAACGCTGGTCACTCTGATGACGTCTTTCCTCAGCCTGGACCACAAGTCTCGATGCAGAGCCGTTCCGGTTGTAGCAGGACAAGGATGGCATTTAAGGAGTACATGTTCAATCACTTCAAATGGTCATCTCCATTAACAAAATAATAAATAAATAAATAAATAAATAAATAATTTTCTCTTTTTTTTTTTTATTAAAGTGAATACAACTTTCTTCTGTACACATATATAAAATAAAAACCTGGAAGCACCACAACACTTTGGTTAAAAATAAAATATAGTGCCAAAAAGTTTTATTCTCTTAGATCAGAGTTCGGCATGACTTCTTAAACTGGCATTACTGTGAAGTCAGAACATAAAACCAAACCCTAAAGTCATCTCTTTTTGTCAGCAGAATAACATACTGACAGGAAAACTTTGAAGAAACTAAACATCAGGGCCAGTTTCTTATATTCAGTTTCTACATGTTGTGTGGGCTGTAGTCAAAGTTTCCACTGTTATTTTGATTATTCTGAGTGTGTAGATGTGGCAGGTAGTAACTTGGGTCAGGTGGTCAGGTGGCTTGCTGTGATTCGTGATGAAACAGTGGACTTAGTAGAGGACCTTAGCTGAGACATATGTCCACATCATTTAGGAGAGGTTAACTCACCTGTTCCAGACTAATATGACCCCAATGAACAACTTGAGATATGTGCCAAAATCTGTAACCAGGACAAACAGCCCTAAAGTGACCATGCCCTTTTTCATCCCAAGTGTTACTTCAAATCCAGCTGTATTTTCTAAACAGCAGCAGCAGCTAGAGATTTTCCAAGGTACTGAATATGTTGAAAATGACCAGTACATGTTTTGGAGGGTCAAAGAAAAGTGTAAAATTTCTATTCTATTTCTATTCTATTCTATTTTGATATTTTAAGGGAAAATGGCGAAAATAAGTGGGTCAACATATGACCGTGCATTGAGAGAAAATGAAGATTTGCCAAATATAATGTCTCACGTCTCAGCGAGGTCCTAGACTAACTTTGTTCATGTAAATGTGGAGCTGATGAGTAGGATTGAGAAAAGAGAGCCTGAAGACCATCAAACAGTTGCCCTGTAATGCTTTCAGTTGAGCGTGTTGTGTGGGCCGCCAGAAGAGGAGGTACTGCTGGCCCACCACCAGAGGGCGCCCTGCCTGAAGCGCGGGCTTCAGGCACGAGAGGGCGCTGCCGCCTCCAGGAACAAGCCGTGGTGACAGCTGTCACCCATCAACCATGACAGCTGTCACTGATCATCTACTCCACATCTGGAATAAAAGCAGGAAGACACCTCCACGACATTGCCGAGATATCATCTTCATCAAGAGGTAATATCCTCAGCCTTTTTGGTATTTTCTAAATCTTTCTATTGTGAGTTTTTGCAGGAGTACCGGTCCTTAGTTTGTGGAGGCTGTGCAGGACGGCACTCTTTTTCCTCTGAGGGATCGCTGCAGCACGTATTGAGTGAGAGGTGGAGGTGGAATTCCCACCAGGATTGTTACTGGGTGTACACACACCCACACTTGACTGTCTTTGTTTTCTGCCAGCAGTACCAGATCCGACACGCCGAGACAGTGGCCACCTGGGGACTTCGGGACTTGGCGGCTCCAGTATCCCTCGGGTTCGGTGGCGGTGGAAATCGTGTGGTTCCGGTTCGTCTCCAGACGGGCGTCTCCTATCATCGAGCCTGCCCACACGACACCTTTATTAATTGACTTGTGTACATTCTGTAATCTGCTGTGTTTGGTTGTGACATTCACAACAGTAAAGTGTTCGAATTTAACTCCTTCCATTGTCCGTTCATTTACGCCCCCTGTTGTGGGTCCGTGTCACTACACTTTCCCAACAGGATATCTCGGCCAGCGTCATGGACTCCGAGGGGCATCACCCGGCTGTTGAACGACCAATGGAAGAGCAGGGAGCGCAGGCGTCTGCAGGAGGCGTGATTGGTGAGCTACAGCACATTCTCGCCGCCTTTATGGCTCGGATGGATCAAATGACCGAGCAAAACATCCTCCTGAACCGCAGGGTGGAGGCTCTCTCCGCGCAAGTGGCGGCGAACGCTCAGGGCGCTGCTGCAGCTCCTCCTCCTGCCGACCCTGTGCAGGATATGAATGTTCCAGTGGTGGTTCAACAACCCCTCCCACCATCCCCTGAAGCATACATAAGCCCTCCAGAGCCGTACGGAGGTTGTGTGGAGATGTGCGCGGACTTTCTCATGCAGTGTTCGCTCGTCTTCGCACAACGTCCCGTCATGTACGCATCAGACGCTAGCAAAATAGCTTATGTGATTACTCTGCTTCGGGGAGAGGCACGCGCTTGGGCTACGGCGCTTTGGGAGCAAAATTCACGGCTCCTTCACACGTACACTGGGTTTGTGAGGGAGTTCAGAACAGTGTTTGATCACCCTAACAGGGGAGAGACCGCTTCAACTGTGCTGCTGTCTATGAGACAGGGACGCCGGAGCGCAGCCGCTTATGCAGTCGACTTCCGCATCGCGGCTGCGAGGTCTGGCTGGAATAACGCTGCGCTCCGCGCTGCCTTCGTAAACGGACTGTCGTCGGTCCTGAAGGAGCACCTGGTGGCCAAGGATGAACCGCGGGAATTAGATGGGCTTATCGATCTTGTTATACGGTTGGACAATCGGTTGGAGGAACGCCGTCGGGAACGAGACGAAGGGCGTGGCCGGGCGCGCGCCGTCCCTCTTCCTTCTGGGTCCGAGAAAGGTCCACCCTTCCCACGCTCCCTGGCCTCTACATCCCGTGGGGCGACAGCTCCCCCTGCTGACGAAGCTATGGACACGAGCAGGGCCACATTCAGACCACCAAATAGACAGAGGAGGCTTCCCCGTGGGGCGTGTTTTGTTTGTGGCTCAATGGAGCATCAATTGAGCAATTGCCCCGAACGGTTAAACACCAACGCCCGCCCCTAGAAACTGGGCTTAGGGTGGGCCAAGAAATTCACGTGGGACACACACACATTTCCACACGGCTCCCAGTTACAATCCTTAGTGGGGATTTAACCCTTCAGGCCCCAGCACTGGTAGACACAGGGTCAGAAGGGAATCTGCTAGACAGCAGATGGGCCAGGGAGGTAGGGCTGCCTCTGGTGGTGCTTCCTTCACCATTGCAGGTGCGAGCACTAGATGGCACCCTACTCCCTTTAATCACACACAGGACACTACCAGTAACTCTGGTAGTGTCAGGGAATCATAGGGAGGAGATTGAGTTTTTTGTGACTCCTTCTACCTCCCGTGTGATTCTGGGGTTCCCCTGGATGCTAAAACACAATCCCCGGATTGATTGGCCGTCCGGGGTGGTGGTACAGTGGAGCGAGACCTGCCATCGGGTGTGTTTGGGATCCTCGGTTCCTCCCGGTTCCCAGGCTAAGGAGCAGGTCAAAGTTCCCCCCAATCTGTCGGCGGTGCCGGTTGAGTACCACGATCTTGCTGACGTTTTTAGCAAGGATCGGGCACTCACCCTTCCCCCGCACCGTCCGTACGATTGTGCCATCGATTTGTTGCCAGGCGTGGAGTTCCCGTCCAGCAGGCTGTAAACCTCTCCCGACCTGAGCGCGAATCGATGGAGACCTACATCCGGGACTCCTTAGCTGCCAGGCTGATCCGTAACTCCACCTCTCCGATGGGAGCAGGTTTCTTTTTTGTGGGCAAAAAAGATGGCGGTCTTCGTCCATGCATTGATTACCGGGGGCTGAACGAGTTCACGGTTCATAACCGATACCCGTTGCCTTTGTTGGATTCAGTGTTCACCCCCTGCATGGAGCCAAGATCTTCACAAAGTTGAATCTTAGGAATGCATACCACCTAGTTCAGATCCGGAAGGGAGACGAATGGAAGACGGCATTCAACACCCCGTTAGGTCATTTTGAGTACCTGGTCATGCCGTTCGGCCTCACTAACGCCCCCGCGACGTTCCAAGCTTTGGTTAATGACATCTTGCGGGACTTCCTGCACCGATTCGTCTTCGTATATCTTGACGATATATTCATCCTTTCTCCGGACCCTGAGACTCATGTATGGCATGTACGTCAGGTCCTGCAGCGGTTGTTGGAGAACCGGCTGTTTGTGAAGGGCGAGAAGTGTGAGTTTCACCGCACCTCTTTGTCCTTCCTGGGGTTTATCATCTCCTCCAACTCCGTCGCCCCGGATCCGGCCAAGGTCGCAGACTGGCCCCAACCTACGAGCCGTAGGAAGCTGCAACAGTTCCTCGGCTTCGCAAATTTTTACAGGAGGTTCATTAAGGGGTATAGTCAGGTAGTTAGCCCCCTGACAGCCCTGACCTCACCAAAAGTTCCCTTCACCTGGTCGGATCGGTGCGATGCCGCGTTCAGGGAGTTGAAACAGCGCTTCTCGACTGCACCTGTCTTGGTGCAGCCTGATCCTAGTCGCCAGTTTGTGGTTGAAGTGGACGCCTCTGACTCAGGGATAGGAGCCGTGCTATCCCAGAGCGGAGAGACCAATAAGGTTCTTCACCCGTGTGCCTATTTTTCCCGCAGGTTGACCCCAGCAGAGCAGAACTATGACGTGGGCAATCGAGAGCTCCTTGCAGTGAAAGAGGCTCTTGAGGAGTGGAGACACTGCTGGAGGGAGCGTCAGTGCCTTTCACGGTTTTTACTGACCACCGGAACCTGGAGTATATCAGGACCGCCAAGCAAATGAACCCCAGGCAAGCCCGCTGGTCACTGTTTTTCGGTCGTTTTGACTTCCGGATCACCTACCGCCCCGGGACCAAAAACCAGAGATCGGATGCCCTGTCCCGGGTGCACGAACGGGAAGTCAAGACCGAGCTGTCGGATCCACCGGAACCCATCCTACCGGAGTCCACTATCGTGGCTACCCTAACCTGGGACGTGGAGAAGACCATCCGGGAGGCCCTGGCACGGAGCCCGGATCCCGGAACAGGACCGAAGAACAGACTATACGTCCCACCAGAGGCCAGGGCTGCCGTCCTGGACTTCTGTCACGGGTCCAAGCTCTCCTGCCACCCAGGGGTGCGTAGGACCGTGGCAGTGGTCCGGCAGCGCTTCTGGTGGGCGTCCCTGGAGACTGATGTCCGGGCTTACATCCAGGCCTGCACCACCTGCGCCAGGGGCAAGTCGGACCACCAGAAGGCACAGGGACTCCTACAGCCACTTCCTGTGCCTCATCGCCCCTGGTCCCACATCGGTCTGGATTTTGTCATGGGCCTCCCGCCGTCCCGGGGACACACCACCATTCTCACGATAGTGGACCGATTCTCCAAGGCGGCCCACTTCGTGGCCCTCCCGAAGCTCCCGTCGGCCCAGGAGACGGCGGATCTCCTGGTCCACCATGTCGTCCGGCTGCATGGGATACCTACAGGCATCGTTTCAGATCACGGTCCCCAGTTCTCCTCGCAGGTATGGAGAAGTTTCTGCCGGGAACTGGGGGCCACCGTAAGCCTTTCGTCTGGGTATCACCCTCAGACTAACGGACAGGCCGAACGGGCCAACCAAGAGTTGGAGCAAGCCCTTCGGTGTACTACCTCCGCACACCCGACGACTTGGAGTGAACATCTGGCCTGGATCGAGTACGCTCATAACAGCCAAGTGTCCTCTGCCACCGGGCTCTCCCCATTTGAGGTGTGTCTGGGGTACCAACCCCCTTTGTTTCCTTTGGTGGAGGGAGAGGTCGGTGTGCCCTCGGTCCAGGCCCACCTGCGGAGATGCCGTCGGGTGTGGCGCACCGCCCGTTCGGCCTTGTTGAGGGCCCGGACGAGGGCGAAAGCCCATGCAGACCGTCGACGGTCCCCGGCCCCCGCATACCAGCCCGGGCAGGAGGTATGGCTTTCCACCAAGGACATACCACTCCAGGTCGAGTCCCCCAAGTTAAAAGACCAATTCATTGGACCATTCACCATCCTTAAGGTCCTCATTTGGGAGGCCGGGAGTTGGAGCCTCACTGCGGATCCATCCGGTCTTCCATGTCTCCAGGATTAAACCGTATCACACCTCAGCCCTCTGTGCACCCGGTCCGGCGCCGCCTCCTGCCCGTATTATCGACGGGGAGCCGGCTTGGACAGTACGCCGGCTCTTGGACATCCGTCAAATGGGCCGGGGCTATCAGTATTTGGTGGACTGGGAGGGGTATGGACCCGAAGAACGCTCCTGGGTGAAGAGGAGCTTCATCCTGGACCCGGCCCTCCTGGCCGATTTCTACCGTCGCCACCCGAACAAGCCTGGTTGAGGGGGGGGTCCTGTTGTGTGGGCCGCCAGAAGAGGAGGTACTGCTGGCCCGCCACCAGAGGGCGCACTGCCTGAAGTATGGGCTTCAGGCACGAGAGGGCGCTGCCGCCTCCAGGAACAAGCCGTGGTGACAGCTGTCACCCATCAACCATGACAGCTGTCACTGATCATCTACTCCACATCTGGAATAAAAGCAGGAAGACACCTCCACGACATTGCCGAGATATCATCTTCATCAAGAGGTAATATCCTCAGCCTTTTTGGTATTTTCTAAATCTTTCTATTGTGAGTTTTTGCAGGAGTACCGGTCCTTAGTTTGTGGAGGCTGTGCAGGACGGCACTCTTTTTCCTCTGAGGGATCGCTGCAGCACGTATTGAGTGAGAGGTGGAGGTGGAATTCCCACCAGGATTGTTACTGGGTGTACACACACCCACACTTGACTGTCTTTGTTTTCTGCCAGCAGTACCAGATCCGACACGCCGAGACGGTGGCCACCTGGGGACTTCGGGACTTGGCAGCTCCAGTATCCCTCGAGTTCGGTGGCGGTGGAAATCGTGTGGTTCCGGTTCGTCTCCAGACGGGCGTCTCCTATCATCGAGCCTGCCCACACGACACCTTTATTAATTGACTTGTGTACATTCTGTAATCTGCTGTGTTTGGTTGTGAAACTCCTTTAACTCCTTCCATTGTCCGTTCATTTACGCCCCCTGTTGTGGGGCCGTGTCACTACACTTTCCCAACAGAGCGGGTACTTTATTCCATAAACCTGAAAAGAAGTCTCTCTTCTCTTTCCAGATTCCTCTCGTGCTGCTGTTGCATGTTGTCCAGGAAGGATCTCTGCTGGCTGACCGATCACCCAGGAGCTTGGGATAACCAGATGATGGCTTTCGATCTAGAAAGAATGTATAATTTCAGTTAGTAAAAAAAAAAAAAAGTTCATGTTTTTCTCTTTGTGGATCTCTCAGTCATGTATTATACCAAAGAATCATTGTACTTCTGTATTCAAATATGTTGTAACTCATCCACATGGCTTTTAACTTCACAAAGCTCAAAACAGGAAGATAAAATTTAAATGAATATATGTTTGTGTCTCAACTGTCTAAGGGATATTAACTGTCATATTCTGATGGAACTCACTGTGTTTTTTTGTTTTTTTTTGGCAGCATGATATTACTCTTCACTTTTTTTGTCTGGAGCCTCCTCTGTGTGGTCTTCAGGTTGTGGAGAGCTGCTGTCATCAATCTCCTCTGACGTGCTGTTTACATCATCATCTGTACATATGAGAGCAGAAATTAACGTGACTCACAAAAGTGAACGAGGATAAAGAGTGTTGGTTAACTCGATGACAGACTGTGTTCATGCACTTTACTCCAAGAATAAACTTACGGGATAACTTAACATGAATCCCCAACATTAACTTGAACTAAATCCACACATTTGGCTAAAAGTACGTCTTGTAAAAAAAAGAGGAATGATGCGTTCCTGTAATTTTTATCAGGACTTACTGCCAGGCTTTCCAGTGTCTCGGGTGAACTTTCCTACGGTGGAAAACCGACTTCTACTCCAGTGTCCTCCTTGGAGAGCGGTTGTCCTCCAATGATTTCTCCATTAATTCATAATAATAGAAGCTGATTGGAGCCGCACAGCCTCTGTTTGTTTTTAGCTCTCCTTGTAGAATGTGCTCGTTGCTTCCCAGAGGTTTTTAATTTGCTCAACTGACCTGCTGACTCTGGACACAACAAGTCTGTGCAGCCAACTTACGTCCGTCAAGCTTTTCCCACTTATTTTAAATTATTTTAATAGGTTGAGGAGGAGTGTTGTGTCTTGTAAAGTCCAGCTCTGTTTTGCCAGCGCCATTTTGGTGAACACAGAGCAGGAAGTGTCCCGTGATGATGTGACGTAACAGAGATGTGCAACAAGGCTCCTCACAGATGGACAACCCAATGTGCCATTTACATGGAAGCCGATCAGGTTAGAAACAGGCTTAGACCACCTCCTCTGACCCGATCGTAATTTTGATCAGATTGGGCGAATCTAATCAGATGGAGCTGTTTACATGGCATGATTTTGATCTGATTGTTCAATCAGATTACTTCTGGTCCATGTAACCACAGCTAATGTTTCTCAATGTTCATTTGCAAGGAATTTAGGGATTCAATCATCTACAGTCCATAATATAATCAGAAGATTCAGAGAATCTGGAGAACTTTCTACATGTAAGTGGCAAGGCCGAAAACCAACACTGAATGCCCGTGACCTTCGATCCCTCAGGCAGCACTACTTTAAAAACCAACATCATTGTGTAAAGGATCTTACCGCGTGGACTCAGGAACACTTCAGAAAACCATTGTCAGTTAACACAGTTTATCATTACATCTACAAGTGCAAGTTAAAACTCTACCATGCAAAGCGAAAGCCAAACATCAGCAACATCCAGAAACACCGCCGCCTTCTCTGGACCCAAGCTCATTTGATATGGACAGACACAAAGTGGAAAAGTGTGCTGTGGTCTGATGAGTCATTTCAAATTGTTTTTGGAAATCATGGACATCGTGTCCTCTGGACAAAAGAGGAAAAAGACCATCCAGATTGTTACCAGCGTAAAGTTCAAAAGCCAGCATCTGTGATGGTATGGGGGTGTGTTAATGTCCATGGCAGGGACAACTTACACATCTGTGATGGCACCATCAGTGCTGAAAGGGACATCCAGGTTTTGGAGCAACACATGCTGCCATCCAAGCAACGTCTTTTTCAGGGACGTCCCTGCTTATTTCAGCAAGACAATGCCAAGCCACATTCTACATGTGTTACAACAGCGTGGCTTCATAGTAAAAGAGTGCTGGTACTAGACTGGCCTGGCTGCAGTCCAGACCTGTCGCCCATTAAAAATGTGTGACGCATTATGAAGCGCAAAATACGACAACGGAGACCCCGGACTGTTGAACAACTGAAGTCGTACAAGAATGGGAAAGAATTCCACCTACAAAGCTTCAACAATTAGTGTCCTCAGTTCCCAAACGCTTATTGAGTGTTGTTAGAAGGAAAGGTGATGTAACACAGTGGTAAAATACCACTGTCCCAGCTTTTTGGAAACCTGTTGCAGGCATCCATTTCAAAATGAGCAAATATTTGCACAAAAACAATAAAGTTTATCAGTTTTAACATTAAATATCTTGTCTTTGTGGTGTATACAATTGAATATAGGTTGAAGAGGATTTGAAATTCATTGTATTCTGTTTTTATTTACATTTTACACGATGTCCCAACTTCATTGGAATTGGGGTTGTATATTCTCTGAGTTTCACTGCACTCTTACTCACAAAATACGTCATTCTCATGAGAAAACATTTTAAGTTCTCAATAATTGTGACAAGGATTTGCGAATTTCTGCTGATTGTATTCCATAAATAATGGGGTTGAGACTACCTGGAATCAGACGAATTATAATAGCAAAGAATTTCCTGTAATACGAGTACTGTGGGAACCGATTCAGAATAATGATGGTAAATCCACAAACTATCATGATCAGATAGACGGTGAGATGAGTGCTGCAGGTCTTTAAGGCCTTCTTGTTCAGAGATTTGTTCTTACTGGTCAGACAGATGACTGTAATCTTAGTGTACGTGAGAAAGATGCTGCAGATAGAAGATGTAAGTGAGATGGCAGTGAAGGTGAGACCGTAGACATTATTGATGAAGACACTGTCACAGGATAGTCTGAACAGTGAGGCGTTGTCACAGAAAAGATTTGTGATCAGAGTCCTGCATCTGTTGAGTCGGACGGACAGACCGATCAGAATCCCGACCACAACAAAACCCACTCCCCAGGCAGAGAGCGACAGCTTCCACACCATCTCACTGGTCATGATGGTGGTGTAGTGAAGAGGATTACAGATGGCCACGTATCTGTCAAAAGCCATAATCATGAGCACAGTGTGAGAAGCAGTTCCGTATAACATTGTGATGAATGCTTGTACAACACACTCGTGAAAATTAATAAAGCGTTCAGATGTGGACATCAACATGTCTGAGAGGAAACGTGGTATCACAACACAGTTTCCCAGGATGTCGTTAAGTGACAGGTTACAGTAAAGCAGAAACATGGGCTGGTGAAGGTTCTTATTGATAAAAATCAGAAGTGTGATGCCTGCGTTTGCCACCATAATAAACATGTAGGTGAAAAAGACGACGACAAAGACGGCATGAACGTAATCCTCAGAGATATTTAGTCTCTCCAGCTGGAGCACCAAACTGTTGTAGGTGTAGTTTTCCATCATCCTGAAACAACAATAATGAATCATTAAGGCCAAAGAAAATGTTGAGGTCATCTGCATGTTAAAATGTCTGTTACATAAACAGTTCCAGCTTCAGGGTGCAGTGGAACACAAAAGGACAGAAAGAAAACTGCTCAAGTCTAGACTCAGCTCTCAAATACTTTCTAGGAAACTGCAGCTGTAAATTCATGTTTTCTTATGAGGAAAATCCTTCTGTGTTCACTCCATGAAGCTGTAACAAATGATGTACAGCAAAGTTTCAGTAACAGCCCTGGAAGCCTGAATCTCTTTCATCGTTGCTGATGGGTTTCTTGGTGATCAGAGTCCTGCATCTCTTCAGTCGAACAGTCAGAACAATGTGAATCCAGTATTTTTTTTTTGTTATTCAGAAACCCTTTGACATACTTTTTTTTTCATTTTAGATTATAAAAGTGACTTCAAGAATACGAAAGACAAGAAACAGCCACAAAAATCAAATGAAAGATAAGACATCAATTAGCTGTTTGGCTGGTTGGGAAATATTGACACTTGTTTTCCATCAGAACACATCGAACACCACACTGTGTTAGAGTGTGTGTGTGTGTGTGCCCGCTTACCTCTGATGATGTGAAGCTTTTGAGGTGGACCAACAGTTTTTATCAGTTTGATGAGCAGCTAATGGTTCTCCAGCACAACTGTGTTGCATCAGAATGATGTTCTGTTTTTCATTATGCAGCTGACTACCAGCAGCAGCCACCAGTCACTGAACAGATGGGTGACTGGACATGACGAACTGATCAAACCACAGATGAGGACATCACACTCCAAGCAGTTCCGGATCCAGTCTAAGCCCCACCAGATCGAGAGGCTCTGGGCTCCATGTTTCTGGAGCAGTTCAGTACCCTCTTGGCTTGGGGTACATTTTCGAGAGGGGGGTTGCGAAAACCTGACCCAGCTAAGAATCAGGTAGTTGCTGACTGGCGGGTTTTATCTTCTGGTAAACAACTACGTTTCCTCAGTTTTGCCAATTTCTACTGACAGTTTATCTAAACTTTCAGTCAGGTTGCAGCTCCTCTCACCAAACTAAGTTCCCCATGAGTCTATTCTCGTGGTCTCTGGCAGCAGGTCATAACTTCACTAAATTAAAAGTTATTTACCACCGCCCCAGTCCTCATTCAACCTGACCCAAGCTGCCAGTTCATCGTGGAAGTCGATGCCTCTGACACCAGGTTAGGGGCCATTCTATCCCAGTAGTCAGACACACAGGATCTATCCTTGTGCTTTCTTTCCCCCGTCTGCTGACCCGTGCAGAGTCCATCGATGATGTTTTTATATAACATGGCATCAAACAGGACAAAGCGTAGCATTCAGTCGGACAAAGTGGGTCGCATTGACACAACACATTGTGCAGCAGTGTGGGGATCAAATTCATGCAAGTGTCAGGTGGCTTAACACTTCCGAGAAGTTGATCCTGCACTGGTATGCCAAAAATTAAACACATCATAAACTGTTGTATACTGTGCGTAAGCTGTGCGCGAGTGCGCAAAGAAAATTTTGAAATGTTCAAAACATCTGGCACACATTAGTTTTGTGAGCTCCTCATGAACATAATGTAACCTATTCGAAAATACTGCGTGTCAATGCATGAAGCATGTGTGAACCTGAATTTGAGATTATAACAAAATGTTACATCTATAACTGACAGGGTTTTCTCTATATTATCAATATACATTATCAAATAGTAATGTCTTTACTTTGATGTACTCTCTGTGATTGTGTCTTTGATTTTGTTCTCTATTTTTCATATATACATGTATGCATGTGTGGGAGTTAATGTACCATTATTCCTTTAAATAATTACTAATTATCAAAGCAATATACACTGAACTGTTCAAGTAATCATTAACACTGCCAAACGAGAAAGTAAGCAGATGATCTTTGGCTTAGTCAATGTGCAGACTGTTTTGCTAGAATGTGCAGACTGTTTTGCTAGAGTTATGTTTTTGCTAAGTGCAGATGTGCATCTTTAATTAACGGTTCGGCCTTGAGGGAAGAGCAGTGTGACCGGAACACTGTTTCAGGGCTGGACATTATAATGGGAAGCCTAGGAGACTGAGGACTCAAAGCCATAACAGTTTTCATATCAACGTGAGACCAGACTTTGTGTCTTTCCATTGTTTTGTGATATTGACACTCCTATATGCTTGTATGTAACTATATTCAATAAAAAGGAGAAGCAAATGGGCGAGGCTTTCAGAGCAGACAACAGTTCTTGACGAAGGGACTCGCTCATTTGTTCTCTCCTGATCAGGAAAAGAAATTCAGTGACTCCTGCGTGATAATTTTCTGTGTGTGTAAATTGAGTTGTTCTTTCCAGGTCCAACTCTGAACAACTCTGACATGAAGAGCAGAGCAGAAGGTTGTACAGTGTGTGATGAAAGCATTAATGTTGGTGAGGGTGAATTGACAGCAATGTCGAAGCAACAAATAATAACTCAATACTTTGATCATCCTGTGTTTTGATTGAAATAATGTGAACTCTCATGAGATGCAACTAACCCCTGCTGCAAATCAAATAAGAAGCTGCAGGCTTTCATGAAGCATTGATGACCAATGAAGTGCTTATTAATTATTATTCAATGTGTGCAGATTAAGTAAGGCCGTAAAGGAGAGAGATTGTTGGACAACTTTCCCCTTGATTATTGTCCATCCTGACCCATAGTTATTCCTGCAAACCAAACATTGTTTATGTATCTGATTCTATTTATTATTGGTGTTTAAGCATTGATTAATCTAACAGATGTATTCTGGGATGATTTGCTAAAAGATACTTCAATTCACTTTCAGTGATCCTGCATGTTTGATGTTCTGGGCAATTAAAACTGTTTTGACATGACACCTCTTAATGGGTGTTCCCCCACCCCTTGGAACCCCTGCCCAGTATGGAAGGCTGCGAGCCCATGACGGGTAAGATCCCATCTTAAACCCTGGGACAACCTAAGGCAGGCCCAGTCACGATTACTCGACCTTGTCTCTGTGATGCTCTGACTCACTAGGACATGAGGATATGGCACTGGGGTACTGTGGTGGGGTGAAATTTGCCCGTATGCCTACATGGTAAGCAGTATATTGATCTAATTAGAGTATTGGATCATTGTTGGGAATTGAATTGTCATATTAAGATTGGCCTGCACGTAATAATCGATATTAATCAGTGCTTATCATTCATCTAATCAATCAATTTTTGCAAATTAATGCGTCACAATGTCCACCAAACCACTGATGGTGTGTATGCCTAATCCTCAAACAAACCAGTCCTGCCCGCAGCCTTTTCAAGTGGGCAGCTGTCTTAAGTCATGGACCATGTCACGTTTCTACGGCTGGGATGGTTGTACTGGTTAATAATCATTTTGTGATGTTTGGATTTCAGGCATATGCAAAACATTACTGCAGAGCATGTTTAATCTGTGTGAAGCACAACCTGCAGGGTAATGAGGGACCAAAACAAGGGACATTTCCAACACCTCAATACCTGTTTCAAACGATCCATATGGATTTTATTGAATTGAACCAATGTGAAGGGAAAAATATTGCCTAGTATTGATTGATGCATGTAGCAAATGGGTAGAGGTGTTACCTGTTTAACATACAGATGCTCTGACAGTTGCAAAGATACTTTATAGAGACATAATTCCAAGACATGGACTACCTGAAACAATGTACAGTGATAATGGTACACATTTTGTAAATAAATCATCCAACATTTGACAGAATATTTAAAAATAAATGCAGAAACACATTGTGCTTATCATCCTCAAAGTGCAGGTTTAGTGGAAAGAACAAAGAGAACAATTAAAAGTAAGCTCAGAAAACGTGTGGAGGAAACAGGAAAAAACTAGGTTTATTGTTTGGATTTGGTGAAACTGTACATGCATGTAACACCCAGCTCAGAGACTCGCCATTCGAAATTTTGAATAGCAGGCCCTACAGAATACCAGATTTACAGAAAATAGCTGGGCCTGATAGTGAGGATGAGGGATTAGTTGATCCCCATTTGAATGTCATACACGCTAACAAGATATCAGACTCTCCTATTTCTGTGCAGGGCCCTGAGAATCAGATCCAGATTGGCGACTGGGTGCTGATAAAAACTATTAAGAGAAAGAACTGGTCATCTCTGAGGTGGGAAGGTCCATTCCAAGTGCTGCTGACCACCCCCACTGCAGTAAAAATTGCAGCGAGGTCATCTTGGGTGCATCTGTTCCACTGCATTAGATACATATCTTGAAAACATCATTTTTTTATATTGATTTTTAAACTGATTGATATTTGGACATCGTTTGAGTTCATCCGTCAGGTTATTCCATAATCTAGGGCCACACATGGAGACACAGAAACCTTTCCTTGTCGTCCGAGCGCCAGCAATTTTAAAATGATACAAGCCCCATAAATTATATTTTCCTTCTCTTTCAGTAAAATATTCTTGAATTCTAAATGGCACTTGTTTATTTTTCACTTTGTGCATTAATTGAACAGTCTTAAACGAAATCATATCATTAAGTTTTAATATTTGAGATTTAATGAACAGTGGGTTGGTGTGGTCTCGATAACCTGCATTATGAATTGTCCTTAATGCTCTTTTTTGAAGAATGAATAATGGTTGCAATGTAGTTTTGTAATTGTTGCCCCAAACTTCAGCGCAATAAGTCAAGTAGGGTGCAACCAATGAACAACAGAGAGTATGTAGTGCTCTGCAATCAAGAACATGCTTTACTTTATTTAATACTGCAGTACTTTTGGATACCTTCATTTGAATATGCTGAATATGAGCTTTCCAGTTAATTTTTTCATCAATAATGACACCTAAAAACTTATTCACCTTGACATGCTCTATGTTTACCCCATGTATATTTAACTGAATTTGTATGTCTTTTTTATAATTTCCAAATAACATCAATTTAGCTTTAGATAAATTTAATGATAATTTGTTAATATCAAACCATCTCTTTAACTTTATCATTTCTGTTCCTAAATCAGATAATAATTGTTGCAGATTTCCCCTGAGCAAAACAGGTTTGTGTCATCTGCAAAGAGCACAGTTTTAACTAGATCTGAGACTTTACATAAATCATTAATGTATAAAATAAATAATTTTGGGCCCAACACAGAACCCTGTGGTAGCCCACAAATGATGTCCAGATATGAAGAACAGTATTCCCAGAGTTTAACAAACTGCTTTCGGTTTTGCAAGTAGCTTTTAATCCAACTCAGAGCAACCCCTCTGATCTCATACAGTTACAACTTTTGAAATAATATATTGTGATCAATTGTGTCAAAAGCCTTTAAGTCAATAAATAAACCTGCAACTATTACCCTTTGGTTCACATGTTTATTGATCTCTTCTATGGAATCGAGCAATGCCAGTGTCGTGGACCTTTTTGCTCTAAAACCATATTGACTTTCATCAAGCAAGTTGTGTCTATCTATAAATTTATCCAGTCTGCTGTTGTAAAGTTTTTCCAGTATCTTTGAAAATTGTGACAGTAGAGAAACAGGCCTGTAGTAAGTAAAAAGATGCTTGCTGTCAGATTTGAATAAAGGTATCACTTTTGCCACTTTCATACTGTTAGGAACAATCCCACTTTGAAATGATTTGTTAAAAATATATGATAATGGTTTTGCGATTTCAGTATTCGCTTTACTAAGGACATATGTACCTCATTATGATCCGTTGACTTTTTACATGTACTAACTATGTTAATAATTTCCCTTTCATCCACTGGGCTGAGAAACATTGTGTGCGGATTTCTGGCGATTAATTGCTGATTTTCCCATGTACTGTGTAGGATTTCAGCTGCCAGATCTGGCCCAAAATTAGCAAAAAAATTATTGAAACTAGTCACTACTTGGCTCATGTTATATTCATCTTTGTTGTCATAAGTAAAGTATGTTGGATAGTTATTTGATTTGGGTTTATTTGCTATAATACTATTCAATATTTTCCATGTTTCCTTTATATTGTTTTTATTATCATCTAGTATTTTTCCAAAGTATGATTTGTTACAGTTCCGCATAATAGTTGTTAGTTTATTTTTATAGTCCTTATATTTAACCTCTGCCTCTCTTGATTTACTTTTAATGAATTCTCTGAATAGCCTATTTTTCTTTTTAAACACCTTTTGAAGACCTTTTGTTATCCATGGGATAGCTTTATAGTTATTATTTTTATTATACTGTATAATTGGACAATTTTTGTTATATATATTGAGAAATATGTTTTCAAATACGGAATATGCTAAATTAGCATTTTGCTTATTGTAAATGGGATTCCAATCCTGTAAAAGAAAATCATTTTTTAAGGCAGTGATAGCTTCTTCAGTTTGCAGGCACTTGCAATATTGTTTTTCTCAGTACATTTTTTTATTAAGCTTCAAATCAGTTAATATAAAATTGGTAAATGGTCACTAATATCATTAATAAATAAGCCACTTAGTGTTTTGGTATCGATATCATTTCAGGCCCGGCGCCAGAAAAAAATATTAAGGGGGCGATGAGTTTATCACAGGGGGCAGGGTCGTGCCCCCCCCCCCCCAAAAAAAAAAGTGCGCACTGGAGGGGACATGCCTCTGAGCGTGTGTAATGAATTGGGTGCGCTCCTAGAAAGCTTGTGTATTTCGGCTACACCGTTGTAAGAGACTGACTAAGAGTAAAGAGTGATTACAGTCTTTTTTAAATTATTATTTGAACGTATAGACCCTCGGTCAAGTGATCTCCTGCATATCATAAAACCAAACCAACTGATCTGAGAAACGACACGAGACAGTAGATTAACCCCACATACAGCCCTCCATCACAAGCGCAAACACAGCGCAATTGGGCATGACAGTCACACAACGGGTCAAAGATAAACCTTTCATGTAGATATACAGTGGTCCCTCGTTTATCACGGGAGTTACGTTCTAAAAATAGCCCGCAATAGGCGAAATCCGCGAAGTAGACAGCGTTATTTTTTACAATTATTATAGACGTTTTAAGGCTGTAAAACCCCTCAATACACACTTTATACACTTTTCTCAAACAGGCATTAACATTTTCTCACTTTTCTCTCGTGTGTAAACACTCTCAAAGTTCAAACCTTAGTAGAAAAATAAGACCAACCTGTTTTCAGACCCAAACATTTGTTTGAGAAATAAAAAATAGAACATTTTCCTATAAATAATTATGATGGCTTTTAGAACTAACGAATTTACGATCAACCTACGAGGTTGGACACATAAGAAATGATTAATAGTGACTGACCAGTATTTCACAGTTCCTCTGATCGTGCCTCTTTGTCGTGGCGCCTCTCTGCTGAAGGCCTCACTGCAGACCTCACTGCAGGTGTCTTTTTCTGAGTGAAGAACACAGTTATGGGTAGTTGTTGGCGCTCTTTTTTCTTTTGGGCAAGAAGATTCTCATAAACAGACACGCAGAACACAATGCGCGTACTCTCCCTTCGCGGTGCCGCAACAGGTGTCCCGTCATCTTGACAGAACACCGGCCTGCTTGATGAGGACACAGAGCACAATGCGCTGTAAAAAAAAAAAAAAAGCATGCAAAATTGGACTAAAAAATCCGCGAAACTGCAAGGTGCTATATTTTCCAGTATTTTTCTTTCTTTTTTATTTTTATTTTTGATAACTCTCACATCCGAGGGGGCGAGGTTGATGACGTGAGGGGGCGTCGCAGCTAATAATTATATTTTTACCTTTTTCCATACCTATTTCAATTGTGATGGATTCCAAAAGATTTTCCATAGTCACAGTCATTTGATCTTTAATTTTGTAGTTAATCCTTTTGTCAACATACAAAGCCACTCCTCCTCTATTTTGTCTATTCAAATGATTAAATTCATAACCCTCCAGCTCATAGTTTGTGTCATCACCCTCTGTAAGCCATGTTTCCGTTATAGCAATTATACTGAATGGTTGACAAAACTGTTTTAAATAGTCTTTGATACTCCCAAAATTTTTGTACGGACTCCTGCTATTAAAGTGGATTATTGACAATTTCCCATCATTTGTAATGCAGTTATTGTATTGTTCCTCTGTGTAATACTGACAGTTACTATCTATGAAGGAATAGAAATACCGTATTTTCCGGACTATAAGTCGCACTTTTTTACATGTTTTGGCAGGGGGTGCGACCTATACTCCAGTGCGACTTATAAATGAAAAATATACTGGTAGATTCTCAATTAATTTACCGTAATAAAACAATTTTACGTGACAGAGTCGCTCTAAGATTTAAAATGGCCGGAAATGCAATGCATCATGGGCACTGTAGTATGGCAGCCGTCCTATAGGTCACGCTGGTCGCGATAACCAATCAGAGAACAGAACATTGGACGCGTATTCCTCACTTCACCCAGACAATGATTGTGAAACAGCGTGTGAAGCAGACGAACACGGTGCTTATTCCGGGAGGGCTAACAAAACAGCTTCAACCCTTGGATATCAGTGTGAGCAGAGTTGATGCTCAGAGCTGTGTGGGAGCACTGGGTGAGCGACGGCGGAGGATTAGCATCTGCACTTGGAAGGAGCTGGCTTCGACACCACAGGGAGGTCATGAGCTGCGCAGGTAGGTGCTGCATGGTTCGGCTCGCAATGTGGTCCGCAAAATGCAAACATATCCATAGGTAAAATGCAGCTCACGAGAGGGTGCTCAAGGCTTGTGTGACTGTTCCTGCGACTTCTGACTACCATAGAAAAATAGAAATTTCAACATTACTGATAACTTAATAAGACAATGGAGAAGGCCAGAAAAAAATGCCACCAAAAAGAAAAGGATACTCTGCAGATTACAAGTTGCGACTGGTGAAATATGCATCCGAAAACAGTAATTGATCAGCAGAGAGAGAGTTTGGAGTGAGTGAGAAACTTGTGAGGGACTGGAGGAAAGCAGAGGTTACTCTAACCACCATGAAAAAAAACAAAAAAAGCTAATCGCGGGCTAAAAGCTAGACGGCCACAGCTAGAGGAACGAGTCCGCACATGGGTGCTCGAACAATGTGCAGATATTATCATCATAATATCATAATATTATCATCTGAACTTTCATGTTAAGTTAACATACCTGTATGTCCATGCGACTTATACTCCAGTGCGACTTATCTATGGTTTATTTTTCTTTATAATGGATAAAGTGGCTGGTGCGACTTATACTCCGGTGCGACTTATAGTCCGGAAAATACGGTAATTGTCTGGATCTATCTCATATTCCAGATCCTGTATATGATGCTCAGTGTACTTAAAAGGTTGTAATTCCACATTCTCATAACCATGTATGATCTCAGTTATACTATTACTGTTCAGAAGCACTGATGAATGGTCTGTATGTTTGTCACTCATTATGAAAGTTGGTTGCGTTCACTTGCCATGTTTTAGTCATATTTTTCCAATTCCTCCATGCTTCTGATCAGCAACATTTTGGCTTCTTCTGGAGAGCCGTTCAGTTTGATGAATACTTTACAGTTTGTAGTCCATGTGTTTTGAATTTGTTGTTGTTTTCTCAAGTATCTTGCCTTTTTTGCTATATCTGCATTGTGTTTAGTGAGATGTTCATTTATGTAAACACTGGATCCTTTAAGTTTATATCCTTGTTTGAGCAGAGTTGTTTTGTCTTTCCTGTTAACAAACCTCATGATGACAACACCTCACTGGGTGTTGTGACCCCATCCCCCCAAAAAATATATGTTTTTGTGGAGATAGAGTTTGCAATCAAGATTTCCTGAAGTAATTGATCCATAAACTGAAATCTGTACTTAAAGTGAAAGAAAATATATATTGTGAATGATCTTCATGTTTTACAACTTACATTTTGCGAGACCTACGTTTATGTGTTGAGGGATATTTTATTCACGGTTTGCACCAAAATTATTAACAGTTTGTGGATATTCACAGTTTGTATTAATTTTCTTTAATGATTTGTGGGTAATTCACGATTTGCAGCAGATTCACTTTTGGGGGTCAACAGGGAGTGGTAAGGTTAGACCTTGCCCTTGTGAAGCACCTTGGGACAAATTATGTTGTAATTTGGTGCTCTGTAAATACACTGAATTGTGGATACATGGTGACAGCAAATTCTCCCAGACATGACCTCTGTTGGGGAAAATAATCGTTTCTCAAAACCAAGAAAATCTCAGGTTCCGCCCCATGAATCCAAAGGCAGCAGAAAGAGAACACAGACATTAATAATTTGAATTAAAGGTAAACCTACCAGGTTTATTAAAACAGCTGAGCAGATCAATCACTCATCTTTGTGCAAAAATGGGTTTAGAATGCATACACATCTTTTAATAACACCACAAAACCAATATCCACAGCATTGTGCAGCAAAATTAACAGTCTTCAAAAACAGGGCTCTTATCCTTTCAGTCCAGAAATTTGTTCGGGAGGGGAATCCAGTCTCACATGTCCTTGGTCTGAGTACAAAAATGTGAATAAATATATCGTCCAATGTTGTGATGGAAACTGATCTGATAATCATCCTGAGCGCAGAGGTCCCCAGTACATACGCCCTCACATTGTCTTTGCGACAATGTGTAACTCATTAATTAATGTAGATCAGTGTTAAGGAGTCACTCTCTTCAGCTTGTTGTTACAGCTCTGTTATGAGAGGAAAAGTCCATGAGTTCAGTTCACAGCACCATTATTGTATTCCTCCAGACACTCAAGGTTGGCTCAGATAAGAAATAACCCAGCCATTATTTTCCCTCCGGAAGCAAGACTCTTTCACACCATCGAAGTATGAGATCACTCACATTTTACAGAATACAGCAAGCAGCAATTAATTTTGAAAAGTACAATCACTCAACTGCACATTATTGATCAGCATAGTTCAAACATGAATGTAATAAACCATATAAACCATTTGATTATAAATAGAGGCAACAACAATATCATTTGCAGTAGACATCTTGACCTCATGACCTTTGAACATATCATGAAACATCATGTCAGGCATCATGACTTTATTCAAATGGTCAAATGCCTGACATGCTCAAACCATGTTACACCCTACTTCTAAGCATATGTAATTTTATGAAAACCTTAAACCAAAACACTTTTACTGATTTGTGAGTCAACACACGTCAGCAGTTCAACATGTTCAATACAATGCATCATTAGCACATATTTCAATCATTAATCAAACCGTATGATATTGTATCATTTCAAAACCATCATAAATCAATTGAACACCCATCAAAGCATAGATATACACATTTTCATTCATTTGACATCATGATAAAACCCTTAAGCACATTATGGCACAAGTATACACTCTATTCAACTTCATTCATTCAATACAATATCTAGTTCATTTAAACCTGCATGTGTACATACGTCTAAACATTTGTTACTTTTTGAAAATAATGAACACAAGACTTTTTATTAGGGTTGAGACAGACACTTGTTTTAGATGAGTATTCAGTACGGACAGAGAGAACATAGAGAGGGCCGACTTCCACAAAATTATGTCATCTGGACGCCTTTTTCATTGTGTGTAACTGGGGCAGCTTGGCTGCTGCAGTGGAGTGACATTTTGTAAACAAAACTTCTCTTGAGTGGACTACAAGCTACTGTAATGCACTATTTGACTTTAGAACACAAGGAACTACTATTACAAATGTTTATTTAAACAGCTGTTATGATTGTGGAGTGTATAGAGTGGAAAATAAGGTGCTGTAAGTATATTATAACCAAGGCAGCCTGATCCTGGTCAAAAAATTATGGAGATGATTGGTAGAATGATCTGCACTGATCTTAAGCCTTTCTCTATGGTGGAGAGGAGAGGTTTCAAGTCTCTTGTTGCCTTTTTAGAGCCCAAGTATAAAATCTCGTCAAGGCACTATTTCAGTAGAACTGTAGTGCCTGAGCTGTATGAGGCAATGAGAGGGGAGCTGGTCCAGTCACTCAAGGCAGCTGATGGAGGTGTCATCAACCTCACTACCAATCTCTGGACCAGCAACCACAATGTCCAACGATACCTCTGTATAACTGGGCACTGGTGTGAACGTGTGGGTGAAACATCAGTGCAGAGGACAGCAGGGCTGCTAAATGTTGGTGTGCTGGACATCAAGCACACAGCAAACAACATTCTGTGCTGCCTGAAAGAAAAGATGAGAGAGTGGGAAGAGTCTGTTGGACAGCCTGTTAGAGTGAAGTTTGTTGTGTCAGATAATGCAGCAACATGGTGAAGGCTTTAAGTGAATTTGGGCACATGCGTTGCGTGTCCCATACACATCACTTGGTGGTGATCAAGGCACAGGAGCAGGACAGGGTTGTGACATCTCTTCTGTCCAAAGTCAGGACCATCTCTGGCTATATTCATCACTCAAGTAAAGCCAACAACAGACGACATGAGCTACAAACACAGCTGAACCTCCCCCAGCACACTGTAATAACAGATGTAAAAACAAGGTGGAACTATACGTTCTACATGCTCCAGCGGTTGGTGGAGCAGCGCAGGGCTGTGCAGATTATGACACAGGAGTCCAACATGGGTAGAGCTCCAACAGTCATCTACCCAAATGAGTGGAGGTTGGCATCAGACATGCTCACTGTTCTGAGTCCTTTTGAGGAGGTCACATGGGCACTCTGAAAACACAGTGCCTCCATCTCTGTGGTCATCCTCCTACTGCATGGCTTGTGCTCCATCATCAGGTCACTGCATTTGGGGGCTTGTGCAGCTGGTGAGGAATCTGAGGATGACTCTGATCATGTCGTGATGATGGTGGTGGTGGTGATGATGATCACGATGCCACAGAGGGGCAGGACCAGGATGGTGCAGCTGAGTCAATGGAAAAGTCAGGAGCAGCAGCAATGAAACTCGCAGTCAGTCTGAGCAAAGAACGAGAATGGCATTTCGAACCCATCTTTGTAAACTCCACATTTCTGCTCGTCACTCTCCTTGACCCCAGATATAAGGCCAGCTGTTTCCCAAACAGTGTTGATGTGGATGCACCGAAGAGGACATTATTCCATAGGATGGAGCTCTGTGACCTTGTGTCTGCACCTGCAAGGAACACAGAGGAGACTCCTGCCACCAGCAGCATTTCAGTCCTGTCCTTCCTGCAGAAAAAGAAATTGGCTGTTCCATTGAGGACACATTTGCCATCAGGTGATGTGGAGGCCTACCTGGTAGATGGGGACATCAGCCTTACAGATGACCCAGTGAAATACTGGTCAGGCAAGCTCCAGTGCTGGCCCAATTTGACATGCTTTGCACTGCAGCATCTCAGTTGTCCACCTAATGGTGTCCAGTCTGAGCGTGTTTTTAGCACAGCTGGAAATGTGGTCAGTCCACAACAAGCAAACCCAGACCCCAGCCATGTGGAACAACTGGTCTTCATTAAAGTAAATGAAGATCTGAAAAATAGCATAGTGTCAGGGATTGACGGCTGGGTGGGTTGTCTGTGTTGTTTTTGGTCAGTTTTGTTCATGTATGCCTTGCTTTGTATTCCTTTTCTGGTTGGGGTGTGTCTGTTGCTGTCTCACTCTCTGCCTCTGGCCATGCCCGGTTTCTGGTTCCTTCCTTGCACACCTGTCCTGGGTTTGATGATTGGCTTCGGGGGGTATTTATGCTCACTGTCTGTGTTTGTTCCTCACCAGATTGATGCGCCCAGTGCCTTCTCTCCAGCTCTTGATCTTGTGTTTTTGTATTGCCAGCTTCACCGTGTCTTCAACCTCTTGCCTGCCTTACCTGACCACGACTAGCCTTATGATCCTGGTACTCCTGCTGAGCTTTTTGGACTGTCTTTTTGTGTACTGACCCATGCTTTCCACATTAAACCCGATTTACGACAAGAGCTGCTTGAGTGAGCCTCGCATTTGTGTCCTCCTACTCTCACCTGTCAGGTCAATCTGGCCAGTAATGGACACAGCGGGCTCCGATCCATTTCAGTTGGCGGTACGCCATCACAGCCAGCAAGAAGATAACCTCTCTGCGCTCAGCGCTGGGTTTAGCAAGCTCGTTAAAACCAGAGTGAGTTCATGTCGTCTGTGGGCGAACAGATGAGCCGAATTCTGTCTCGCTTGGATCAACAGGCTATGTCACATGCGGCCACCGGCAGTCCTACCACCCCACCGGGGCCACCAGCTGTCTCGCCGGCAACCACGTCCACCCCGATCGTGTGCAACCAGCTATCCCGCCCAGAACACATTTCAGGCGAATCAGGGGACATCAAGCCGTTTAATACACAGTGCGAATTACATTTCGAGCTGATGTCCCCCATGTTCCCCACGGACAGAACGAAGATCGCTTATATAATAACTCACCTGACCGGATGAGCCGCTGCCTGAGCCACAGCCGAATGGGAGCGCCAGTCACTGTCCTGTGCTTCCCTCCCGGTGTTCACCACGGCTCTGGAACAAGTATTCCAACATACTGCTCTGGGACGGGAAGCGGCAAGATCCTTATTGAAGCTGAAGCAGGGGGGCCGCCAGGTTATGGACTACGCCATCGACTTCCGTATCCTGGCGGCGAAGAGTGAGTGGAATCCAGCCCAGGGTCTGTCAGTGGAGATCCAGGACCAGCTGATCGCCAGTGAACTGCCGGAGGACCTGGATGGGATGATCGCGCTCGCCATCTGCACCGATCGTCGGCTGCAGGACCGTCCGCGCCATGGGACCCACACCGATCACCGGCACAACGTGCCTTCCATTCGCTCTGCCTCCTTCACCCCCTCCCAGCCTGATCCACCTCAGCACAACCCCGACGAGCCGATGCAGCTAGGGCGCATGCACCTGACAGCAGCAGAACGACAGTGCCGCCGTGTGGACAACCTGTGCTTCTACTGTGGACAGTCAGGACACTTACTTGCTGATTGTGAAGCCAGGGGTGCCACCGCACAGTCTAGAATGGAGTTGCGGGTGAGTCTAAATTCCATTTCCTCAGTCTCAACACAGAACATAATTCCTGCTAAATTAATGTCTGATCATGCTTCTATTGATGTCTCGGCATTTGTTGATTCTGGTTCGGATGCTAATCTGATTCTGTCTTCTCTCGCCAGGGACGTACGCCTTAAGCTACATAAGATTTCACGCCTGCTGGTGGTACGTGCTGTTTTGATGGCCACGTACTGGGCCAAATCACTCACCGCACTCAAACACTTAAATTACAAACGTCCCCGTCTCACATTGAATCAATCAGTTTACATGTTATGGAAAGAATGACTCACTCGCTCGTATTGGGGCACCCCTGGCTCCAAAGGCATGGGCCTAATTTTGATTGGGTGAAGGGGGAAATAATTTCTTGGAGTCCGGCATGTAATAACCATTGTTTGCAATATCAAGTACGCTCCCAACAGTGTTTCAATCCAGATCTCGCCGGAGTTACCGAATGCTATCATGATCTAGCTGCAGTGTTTAGTAAAGCAAAAGTCAAACCTTTACTGCCTCATCGAAGTTACAATTGCGCTATTGAGCTTCTTCCCGGTGCGAGTCCGCCCCGGGGAAGACTCTTCTCCTTGTCTGAACCGGAACGTCATGCCATGAATGCATACATTCAGGAGTCCGTAGCGACCAGCCTAATAAGACCGTCATCCTCTCCTGCAGGGGTGGGCTTCTACTTTGTAGAGAAAAAAGATAAGACCCTCCATCCCTGCATCAATTACTGTGGTCTCAACAATATCACTGTCAAGAACCGTTATCCCTTGCCCCTTATTTCATCAGCTTATGAATTACTAGATAGAGCTGCCATTACCAAACTTGATCTATGTAACGCCTATCACTTGGTCCATATTAAGGAGGGGGACGAGTGGAAGACAGCTTTTAACACACCAGCAGGACATTATGAGTACCGTGTAACGCAGTTCAGACTCACAAACGCACCTGCAGCATTCCAAAACCTAGTTAACGATGTGCTGAGGGAATATTTAAACAAATATGTCTTTGTTTATCTGGATGATATACTCAGATTTTCTCCAGATCTGGCAACCCACAGCCAACACGTTCGCACCGTCTTGCAAACACTGCTTCAAAACGATCTTTATGTACGAGGGCTGTCCGTAAAGTATAGGTCCTTTTTATTTTTTTCAAAAACTATATGGATTTCATTCATATGTTTTTACGTCAGACATGCTTGAACCCTCGTGCGCATGCGTGAGTTTTTCCACGCCTGTCGGTGACATCATTCGCCTGTGAGCACTCCTTGTGGGAGGAGTCGTCCAGCCCCTCGTCGGAATTCCTTTGTCTGAGAAGTTGCTGAGAGACTGGCGCTTTGTTTGATCAAAATTTTTTCTAAACCTGTGAGACACATCGAAGTGGACATGGTTCAAAAAATTAAGCTGGTTTTCAGTGAAAATTTTAACAGCTGATGAGAGATTTTGAGGTGATTCTGTCGCTTTAAGGACTTTTCACTGTGCGAGACGTCGCCCAGCGCTCTCAGGCAGCGTTGTCAGCCTGTTTCAAGCTTAAAACCTCCACATTTCAGGCTCTGTTGATCCAGGACGTCGTGAGAGAACAGAGAAGTTTCAGAAGAAGTCGGTTTCAGCATTTTATCCGGATATTCCACTGTTAAAGGAGATTTTTTTAATGAAAGACGTGCGGGCGGATTGCAGCGTCGGCTCGCAGCCGCCGCGACGCTCCGTCACAGGAAAAACACCTCTGCTGGAAGCCTTAAGGACAAGTTGGAACATCTCCAGCTGATAAACAATTTCTCATATACTCACTCCACTGAAAGCCATCAAAAGCCAACTGGATTTTAACAAATGGTTATCAACACGGAGGTGTTTTTCCTGTGCCGCCACGCCGCGTCGGCTGCGTCCCGACACGCGGACCCGTCCGCACGTCTTTCATTAAAAAAATCTCCTTTAACAGTGGAATATCCGGATAAAATGCTGAAACCGACTTCTTCTGAAACTTCTCTGTTCTCTCACGACGTCCTGGATCAATAGAGCCTGAAATGTGGAGGTTTTAAGCTTGAAACAGGCTGATGACGCCGCCTGAGAGCGCTGTGCGACGTCTCGCACCGTGAAAAGTCCTTAAAGCGACAGAATCACCTCAAAATCTCTCATCAGCTGTTAAAATTTTCACTGAAAACCAGCTTAATTTTTCGAACCATGTCCACTTCGATGTGTCTCACAGGTTTAGAAAAAATTTTGATCAAACAAAGCGCCAGTCTCTCAGCAACTTCTCAGACAAAGGAATTCCGACGAGGGGCTGGACGACTCCTCCCACAAGGAGTGCTCACAGGCAAATGACGTCACCGACAGGCGTGGAAAAACTCACGCATGCGCACAAGGGTTCAAGCATGTCTGACGTAAAAACATATGAATGAAATCCATATAGTTTTTGAAAAAAATAAAAAGGACCTATACTTTACGGACAGCCCTCGTAAAAGCTGAAAAGTGTGAGTTTCATAAACCCACGGTGTCTTTTTTGGGGTTCCAGATCTCAAAAGGGGAAATCAGGATGGACCCTGAAAAGGTTTCAGCGGTATGAGACTGGGCTACTCCCACTTCCGGGAAAGAATTATAACGGTTTTTTGGTTTTGCTAATTTCTATCACAAATTCATCCGGAACTTCAGCACAGTCGCGGCCCCACTGCATAACGCCACCTCGTCGCTTAGGTCATTCAAGTGGATGTCAGAGTGCGATGAGGCATTCAAAACTCTCTCAACTCTTCTCAATTCTCGCCAGGCCCAGTGGGCCATATTCTTTAGCCATTTCAATTTTACTTTGTCTTATCGTCCGGGAAGTGAAAATGGAAAACCTGACGCTCTGTCTCGTCAGGGGGATTCCACAGAGGTATCCACGGACCCGGACACTATCCTGCCCAAGTCGTGTTTCTTTTCCGCCATCACTTGGGACATCGAGTCCAAGATAAAATCTGCATTAGGCGATGCACCGATTCCCATAGGCTGTCCTCAGGACAAGCTTTTTGTTCCGGTTTCCCTTAGGGGTGAAACGATTCAGTGGTGTCATGAAAACCGTATGTACAATCAACCAGGTATCAAGAAAACTCTCTTCGCTGTGCAACAGCGTTTCTGGTGGCCCGGGCTCGTTAAAGATGTTACGGAGTATGTAAATGCCTGTCATGTATGTGCTATGTTTAAGTCATCCAATCGTCCGCCCGCGGGAGCTCTGTTGCCGTTGCCAGCTCCGACTCGCCCCTGGACACATATCACGATAGATTTTGTGACCGGCTTTCCGTCATCGAGGGGGCATACTGTTGTTATGACGGTAGTAGACCACCTTTCCAAGATGGTTCATTTCATTCCACTGAAGAAATTACCATCCGCCAAAGAGACTGCTGAGGTTATGTTGACTCAGGTGTTCAGATTACACGGGCTACCACAGGACATAGTTTCTGATCGGGGTCCACAGTTTACGTCACATTTTTGGAGGGAGTTCTGCCGTCTCCTCGGGGTGTCTAATAGTCTCACCTCGGGCTATCATCCGCAGGCCAATGGGCAGTCAGAACGGTTGAACCAGGAGTTAGAAAAAGGGCTCCGGATTCTCACGTCCCGCTATCCCGCAACCTAGTCAGATCAGCTTCCATGGGTCGAGCTTGCTCATAACAGTTTGCCCTCAAGTTCCACTGGCTTTGCCCCGTTTCACGTTGTTTTTGGTTATCAACACACGCTATTTCCCACTTCCAGTCTTGATTCCACAGTTCCCTTCGCCCTGCGTTTGATTTTTCGTTGCCGTCGAACCTGGTACCAGGCCCGTTCGGCCTTGCTGCGTATGCAAGCGTTCGGCAGCTCCGTTTTACTCCCCAAACCAGAAGGTTTGGCTGTCGACGCACCACCTGGTCCTTAGGGGAGTTCCGAAGAAATTGGGTCCCAGGTTCGTGGGCCCCTTCCCTATCGACAAGGTCATTAATCCGGTTTCTGTTCATCTTCGCCTTCCCCGGTCCATGTGCGTCCATCCCACTTTTCACGTCAGTCAAGTCAAACCCGTCCGGTCCAGCACACTGTGCCCTCCTGCCGTTCCCCCACCGACTGCCCGGTGTGTGGATGGTGGCCCTGTTTTTGCTGTGCGTTGGCTGGTGGCTTCTCGCTGCCGCAGTCGTGGTTTTCAGTATTTGGTGGATTGGGAGGGTTATGGCCCCGAAGAGTGGTCGTGGGTTCCCTCCCATTTTGTTTTGGACCCCGGTCTGATCCGTGAGTTCCATGGAGCTCATCCCTCTTCCCCTGGGCCGCCGGGGGTCGGCCGTGGTGGGGGGTTACTGTCAGGGATTGACGGCTGGGTGGGTTGTCTGTGTTGTTCTTGGTCAGTTTTGTTATTTTCCTTTTGTTCATGTATGCCTTGCTTTGTATTCCTTTTCTGGTTGGGGTGTGTCTGTTGCTGTCTCTCTCTCTGTCTCTGGCCACGCCCGGTTTCTGGTTCCTTCCTTGCACACCTGTCCTGGGTTTGATGATTGGCTTCGGGGGGTATTATGCTCACTGTCTGTGTTTGTTCCTCACCAGATTGATGCGCCCTGTGCCTTCTCTCCAGCTCTTGATCTTATGTTTTTGTATTGCCAACTTCACCGTGTCTTCAACCTCCTGCCTGCCTTACCCGACCACAACTAGCCTTATGATCCTGGTACTGCTGCTGAGCTTTTTGGACTGTCTTTTTGTGTACCGACCCACGCTTTCCACATTAAACCCGATTTACGACAAGAACTGCTTGAGTGAGCCTCGCATTTGTGTCCTCCTACTCTCGCCTGTCACATAGGACTATTTGGTCAGTAGAACAACCTCTCTCTCTCCTTCTCACACACACATGCACACACAGACACACACCTTAATGAACATTGTTTAACTTTGAGTGGAAAAAAATGCTAAGAACGTTAGGTAGTAAAAATAAATAGATAATTAAAAAAATCACAGTTTGATAATAAAATTAAAAAAAGAAAGTTGTGTTGACTTTGCCTCAAACTGCCACCTTATCATGGTGGGGGAGTTTGCATACCCAGATGATCTTAGGAACTATGTTGTCAGGGGCTCGCTGGGGGAAAGGAGTCTGAGCTTGTGTGGGAGGTTGAGAGGTACCGACTGGAGATAGATGGTCTCACCTCCACGCACAGCTTGGGCTCTAGTACCCTCCTGGAGAGGGGCTGGGTGCTCCACTTCTCTAGCGTTGCCCGCAGAGAGAGGCGGTGAGCTGGTGTAGCATTGCTCATTGCGCCCCAGCTTAGTCACCATGTGTTGGAGTTCACCCCGGTGAACGAGAGGGTCATTTCCCTACACCTTCGGGTCAGGGACAGGTCTCTCACTGTTGTCTCAGCCTATGGGCCGAGCGGCAGTGCTGAGTACCCGACCTTCTTGGAGTCCCTGGGAGGGGTATTAGATAGTGCCCGGACTGGGGACTCCATAGTTCTCCTGAGGGACTTCAATGCCCACGTGGCCAGTGACAGTGAGACCTGGAGGGGGGTGATCAGGAAGCACAGCCTCCCCGATCTGAACCCAAGTGGTGTTGAGTTGTTGGACTTCTGTGCTAGCCACAGTTTGTCCATCACGAACATGTTCAAGCACAAAGGTGTCCATTAGTGCATGTAGCACCCGGACACCCTGAGCAGGAGGTCAATGAGCGACTTTGTCATCGAATCATCTGACCTTTGGCCACATGTCTCGGACACTTGGGTGAAGAGAGGGCTGAGCTGTCGACCGATCACCACCTGGTGGTGAGTTAGATCTGCTGGGGGGGGCAGCAGATCAGACCTGGCAGGCCCAAACGTATTGTGAGGGTCTGCAGGGAATAACTGGCAGAACCCTCTGTCGTCGAGGTCTTCAACTCCCACCTCCGGGAGAGCTTCTCCCAGATCCCGGTGGAGGTTGGAGACATGGAGTCCGAGTGGACCATATTCTCCACCTCTATTGTCAATGCGGCCACTCGTAGCTGTGGTCGAAAGGTCTCTGGTGCCTGTCGCGGTGGCAATCCCCGAACCCGGTGGTGGACGCCGGAAGTAAGGGATGCCGTCAAGCTGAAGAAGGATTCCTACTTGTCTTTGTTGGTAAGTGGGACCCTGGAGGCAGCTGACAGGTACCAGCAGGCCAAGCATGCTGCAGCCTGTGCAGTCGCAGAGGCAAAAACCCGGGTCTAGGAGGAGTTCAGGGAGGCCATGGAGTAGGACTATTGGTCGGCCTCAAAGAAATTCTGGCAAACCGTCCAATGCCTCAGGAGTCGGAAGCAGCTCTCCGCCAACACAGTGCCATCTGCAAATATTATACTCCATGGAGACGCGTCTGATCTCGTCTGTCAACCTGTCCATCACCATTGTGAACAATAAAGAACTCAAAGCCAGTCCTTGCTGTAATCCCACCTCCACCTTGAATGAATATCATTCCTACTGTGCATCTAGAATAATTCATTCATTCATTTTCTATGACCCTTACTCCAATCAAAGGTCACTACCAGAGCAAGAATTTTAGCTGAGGAAGCTTCTATGATTAGAAGCGAAATGTCCTCGCGTCAAGCAGCTCAGTCCAGTTGAAGATTCAAGCTTCTCTGCTATGAAACCCCAGTAAAAACAACACACAAATGGTTAATAAATAACATTACAAAAATTGTACAAATACATAACGGAAATAAAACACAAGACAATAAAATAATTCTCATCATCAACTGTAAGCAGCTGAGAAGAAATGTGTTTTCAAATGGCATTTCAAAATATCAATAGAACCAATTTTTTTCCACATTATGGATCGCAGGGTTTCTCTTATAAGATCCAATTTCTAATGGATGTTAAAGAAAATGCACTAAATGTTCTGAAATTAATTTTTTTTAAGATGAAAAAACAGTTTGTTTTGGGGGTTATTTATATGCTCCAATTAAAATAGAGCAAAAAATAAATAAATAAATAAATCATCTCGTGCAGCTACCCCTTCTCACCAGCGGCACATCTGCTTTTAGCGTCACTGCATTTGTAAGAGCAAAGTGCCGTGCAAGCCACAAACCGGAAATGGCACAAAAAAAAAAAATCTGTCCATAGGGGAAAAAGCCACAAACCGGACAACAGTGTTGCAAAAAGCCATAAAAAGCCACAAACCAGTGGTAGACAAAGCCAAAAACGGGACAGTGTCGTAAACCACAAACCGATGGTAGGTTCTGCAACTATTATTCAATTTTAAATTATTGTTTGATTATATATACACAGATAGTGAAGAGCAACATTGAACATAAAATGTGTAAAATACCAAGTGTTCCAATACTTTTGGAGGGCACAGTATCCTAACCTTATGATGAGTGCAAAATTAGTGTGGTATCAATCAATCAATCAATCAATCAATCAATTTTATTTATATAGCGCCAAATCACAACAACAATTGCCCCAAGGCGCTTTATATTGCAAGGCAAAAGCCATACAATAATTACAGAAAAACCCCAACGGTCAAAACGACCCCCTATGAGCAAGCACTTGGCGACAGTGGGAAGGAAAAACTCCCTTTTAACAGGAAGAAACCTCCAGCAGAACCAGGCTCAGGGAGGGGCAGTCTTCTGCTGGGACTGGTTGGGGCTGAGGGGACAGAATCAGGAAAAAGACATGCTGTGGAAGAGAGCAGAGATCAATCACTAATGATTAAATACAGAGTGGTGCATACAGAGCAAAAAGAGAAAGAAACACTCAGTGCATCATGGGAAACCCCCCAGCAGTCTAAGTCTATAGCAGCATAAATAAGGGATGGTTAAGGGTCACCTGATCCAGCCCTAACTATAAGCTTTAGCAAAAAGGAAAGTTTTAAGCCTAATCTTAAAAGTAGAGAGGGTGTCTGTCTCCCTGATCCAAATTGGGAGCTGGTTAAACAGGAGAGGAGCCTGAAAGCTGAAGGCTCTGCCTCCCATTCTACTCTTAAAAACCCTAGGAACTACAAGTAAGCCTGCAGTCTGAGAGCGAAGCGCTCTATTGGGGTGATATGGTAATAAGAGGTCCCTAAGATAAGATGGGACCTCATTATTCAAAACCTTATAAGTAAGAAGAAGAATTTTAAATTCTATTCTAGAATTAACAGGAAGCCAATGAAGAGAGGCCAATATGGGTGAAATATGCTCTCTCCTTCTAGTCCCCGTCAGTACTCTAGCTGCAGCATTTTGAATTAACTGAAGGCTTTTCAGGGAACTTTTAGGACAACCTGATAATAATGAATTACAGTAGTCCAGCCTAGAGGAAATAAATGCATGAATTAGTTTTTCAGCATCACTCTGAGACAAGACCTTTCTAATTTTAGAGATATTGCGCAAATGTAAAAAAGCAGTCCAACATATTTGCTTAATATGCGCATTGAAGGACATATCCTGATCAAAAATGACTCCAAGATTTCTCACAGTATTACTAGAGGTCAGGGTAATGCCATCCAGAGTAAGGATCTGGTTAGACACCATGTTTCTAAGATTTGTGGGGCCAAGTACAATAACTTCAGTTTTATCTGAGTTTAAAAGCAGGAAATTAGAGGTCATCCATGTCTTTATGTCTGTAAGACATTCCTGCAGTTTAACTAATTGGTGTGTGTCCTCTGGCTTCATGGATAGATAAAGCTGGGTATCATCTGCGTAACAATGAAAATTTAAGCAATGCTTTCTAATAATACTGCCTAAGGGAAGCATGTATAAAGTGAATAAAATTGGTCCTAGCACAGAGCCTTGTGGAACTCCATAATTAACCTTAGTCTGTGAAGAAGACTCCCCATTTGTTGGGAAAGTGTAGTGACATGGACCCACAACAGGGGGCGTAAATGAACGGACAATGGAAGGAGTCAAATTATAACACTTTACTGTTGTGAATGACACAACCAAACACAGCAGATTCAGAATGTGCAACAGTCAATTAATAAAGGTGTCATGTGGGCAGGCTCGACGATAGGAGACGCCCGTCTGGAAACGAACCGGAACCACACGATTTCCACCACCACCGAACCCGAGGAATACTGGAGCCGCCAAGTCCCGGAGTCCCCAGGTGGCCACCTTCCCGGCGTGTCGGATCTGGTACTGCTGGCAGAAAGCAAAAGACAGTCAAAGGGTGGGTGTGTGAACACCCAGTAACAATCCTGGTGGGAATTCCACCTCCACCTCTCACTCAACACTTTGCAGCGGTCCCTCAGAAGAAAAAGAGCGCCGTCTTGCACAGCCTCCACTAAACGGACCGGTACTCCTGCAAACACTCACAATAACAGATTTACAAATATCACAAAAGGCTGAGGATATTACTTCCAGATGAAGATGATATCTCGGCAGTTTGGTGGAGGTGTCTTCCTGCTTTTATACCAGATGTGATGATTAGTGACAGCTGTCACGGATGATGGGTGACAGCTGTCACCACGGCTTGTTCCTGAGGCGGCAGCGCCCTCTCGTGCCTGAAGCCCGCACTTCAGGCAGGGCACCCTCTGGTGGTGGTCCAGCAGTACCTCCTCTTCAGCGGCCCACACAACACCATTTACATGAACAAATTGTAATCTATTAGATAAATATGATTCAAACCACCGCAGCACAGTGCCTTTAATACCTATGGCATGCTCTAATCTCTGAAATAAAATGTTATGGTCAACAGTATCAAAAGCAGCACTGAGGTCTAACAGGACAAGCACAGAGATGAGTCCACTGTCTGAGACCATAAGAAGATCATTTGTAACCTTTACTAATGCTGTTTCTGTACTATGATGAATTCTGAAACCTGGCTGAAACTCTTCAAATAGACCATTCCTCTGCAGATGATCAGTTAGCTGTTTTACAACTACCCTTTCAAGAATTTTTGAGAGAAAAGGAAGGCTGGCGATTGGCCTATAATTAGCTAAGATAGCTGGGTCAAGTGATGGCTTTTTAAGTAATGGTTTAATTACTGCCACCTTAAAAGCCTGTGGTACATAGCCAACCAATAAAGATAGATTGATCATATTTAAGATCGAAGCATTAATTAATGGTAGGGCTTCCTTGAGCAGCCTGGTAGGAATGGGGTCTAATAGACATGTTGATGGTTTGGAGGAAGTGACTAATGAAAATAACTTAGACAGAATAATCGGAGAGAAAGAGTCTAACCAAATACCAGCCTTACTGAAAGCAGTCGAACATAAAGATATGTCTTTGGGATGGCTATGAGTAATTTTTTCTCTAATAGTTAAAATTTTATGAGCAAAGAAAGTCATGAAGTCATTACTAGTTAAAGTTAAAGGAATACTCGGCTCAATAGAGCTCTGACTCTTTGTCAGCCTGGCTACAGTTCTGAAAAGAAACCTGGGGTTGTTCTTATTTTCTTCAATTAGTGATGAGTAGTAAGATGTCCTAGCTTTATGGAGGGCTTTTTTTATAGAGCAACAGACTCTTTTTCCAGGCTAAGTGAAGATCTTCTAAATTAGTGAGACGCAATTTCCTCTCCAACTTACGGGTTATCTGCTTTAAGCTGCGCGTTTGTGAGTTATACCACGGAGTCAGGCACTTCTGATTTAAGGTTCTCTTTTTCAGAGGAGCTACAGCATCCAAAGTTGTGCTCAGTGAGGATGTAAAACTATTGACGAGATAATCTATCTCACTCACAGAGTTTAGGTAGCTACTCTGCACTGTGTTGGTATATGGCATTGGAGAACATAACAAAGAAGGAATCATATCCTTAAACCTAGTTACAGCGCTTTCCGAAAGACTTCTACTGTAATGAAACTTATTCCTCACTGCTGGGTAGTCCATTAAAGTAAATGTAAATGTTATTAAGAAATGATCAGACAGAAGGGGGTTTTCAGGGAATACTGTTAAGTCTTCAATTTCCATACCATAAGTCAAAACAAGATCTAAAGTATGATTCAAGTGGTGGGTGGACTCATTTACATTTTGAGCAAAGCCAATTGAGTCTAATAATAGATTAAATGCAGTGTTGAGGCTGTCATTCTCAGCATCTATGCGGATGTTAAAATCACCCACTATAATTATCTTATCTGAGCTAAGCACTAAGTCAGACAAAAGGTCTGAAAATTCACAGAGAAACTCACAGTAACGACCAGGTGGACAATAGATAACAAATAAAACTGGTTTTTGGGACTTCCAATTTGGATGGACAAGACTAAGAGTCAAGCTTTCAAATGAATTAAAGCTCTGTCTGGGTTTTTGATTAAATAATAAGCTGGAATGGAAGATTGCTGCTAATCCTCCGCCCCGGCCCGTGCTACGAGCATTCTGACAGTTAGTGTGACTCTGGGGTATTGACTCATTTAAACTAACATATTCATCCTGCTGTAACCAAGTTTCTGTAAGGCAGAATAAATCAATATGTTGATCAAGTATTATATCATTTACTAACAGGGACTTAGAAGAGAGAGACCTAATGTTTAATAGACCACATTTAACTGTAAGTTGTGACACTCAACTTAACTGTAAGTTGTTTTAACTGGTATTATTACTGTTTTGTTTAAGAATGTTTAATTTTCACTGTTGCTGCACTTTATGTAAAATCATAGTCATATCGTACAACCCCAATTCCAATGAAGTTGGGACAATGTAAATGTGTAAAATGTAAATAAAAACAGAATACAATGATTTGAAAATCCTCTTCAACCTATTTTCAATTGAATACACCACAAAGACCAGATATTTAGTGTTCAAACTGATAAACTTTATTGTTTTTGTGCAAATATTTGCTCATTTTGAAATGGATGCCTGCAACATGTTTCAAAAAAGCTGGGACAGTGGTATGTTTGCCATTGTGTTACATCACCTTTCCTTCTAACAACACTCAATAAGTGTTTGGGAACTGCGGACAGTAATTGTGAGTGTCATGATTGGGTATAAAAGGAACGTCCCCAAAAGGCTCAGCTGTTCACAAGCAAAGATGGGGCGAGGATCACTACTTTGTGAACAATAGTGTGAAAAAATAGTCCAACAGTTTAAGAACAATATTGCAATTTAGGGATTCTATGATCTACAGTCCATAATATAATCAGAAGATTCAGAGAATCTGGAGAACTTTCTATACGTAAGCGGCAAACACGAAAACCGACACTGAATGCCCATGACCTTCGATCCCTCAGGTAGCACTGCATTAAAACCGACATCATTGAGTAGACGATCTTACCTCGTGGATTCAGGAACACTTCAGAAAACCATTGTCAGTTAACACAGTTTGTCCTTACATCTACAAGTGCAACTTAAAACCTCTACCATGCAAAGTGAAAGCCATACAACAACATCCAGAAATGCTGCCACCTTCTCTTTGCCTCGAGCTCATTTGAAATGGACAGACGCAAAGTGGAAAAGTGTGCTGTGGTCTGATGAGTCCACATTTCAAATTGTTTTTGAAAATCATGGATGTTGTGTCCTCCGGATAAAAGAGGAAAAAGACCATCCAGATTGTTACCAGCGCAAAGTTCAAAAGCCAGCATCTGTGATGGTATGGGGGTGTGTTCGTGCCCATGGCATGGGCAACTTACACATCTGTGATGGCACCATCAATGCTGAAAGGTACATCCAGGTTTTGGAGAAACACATGCTGCCATCCAAGCAACATATTTTTCAGGGACGTCCCTGCTTATTTCAGCAAGACAATGCCAAGCCACATTCTACATGTGTTACAACAGCGTGGCTTCGTAGTAAAAGAGTGCAGGTACTAGACTGGCCTGCCTGCAGTCCAGACCTGTCACCCATTGAAAATGTGTGGGGCATTATGAAGCGCAAAATACGACAACGGAGACCCCGGACTGTTGAACAACTGAAGTCATACATCAAGCAAGAATGGGAAAGAATTCCACCTACAAAGCTTCAACAATTAGTGTCCTCAGTTCCCAAATGCTTATTGAGTGTTGTTAGAAGGAAAGGTGATGTAACACAGTCGTAAACATACCACTGTCCCAGCTTTTTTGAAACATGTTGCAGGCATCCATTTCAAAATGTGCAAAGATTTGCACAAAAAACAATAAAGTTTATCAGTTTGAACATTAAATATCTTGTCTTTGTGGTGTATTCAATTGAATATAGTTTGAAGAGGATTTTCAAATCATTGTATTCTGTTTTATTTACATTTCACACAATGTCCCAACTTCACTGGAATTGGGGTTGTATATCATATTCATATGAAAATATTGAGATATGATGATTTGGCCATATTGTACAGCCCTTCTGTCAACTACCTGAAAACACTGAATATTAATATACATCTACATAAAAAAAAAAAAAATGCTTAAAGTGCCAGGGGGTTAAGAGGGCTGTAATTAGTGTGTGTGTGTGTGTGGGGGGGGGGGGGGGCTGTTGGGTAGAGCTCCCCCAGAAGCTGAAATGAAAAGAGAAAAAAACCAGTGTGGTTGGTCAGGATTTGTAGGAAAGAAATGCACGGCTCAAACAAACATCTCTGGTAGTAAAAAGGTTTAACTTGGAAGGATTGCAGAGGTCGATACACGAGTAGGCAGTCCAGAACAAGCAGCAGCACAAAAATCATCAGGTTTAAGATGTGGAGGTCAGGAACACACAGTGGTGGGCATAGATATCCAAAAAATTAACTTTGATAACAGATAATCCGATAACTGAAAAGTTATCTTTGATAAAGATAAAACAATAAACACCCCAAAAATGTATCAGAAGTTACAGATAACCGATAAATTGCAGTATTGTCTCCGGTATAGTTGCTACTACTAACAAGCTGATTTAGAGTTTTTACATCGCGATTGCTTTTGGAAGCATCAAAAGCGGCAACAGGCCGAAACAATGAATCAGCACTTTTGTCTTTCAGCGGTTTACTACATGGCTTCCAGTACAGACGCAACTGAAAGGAGCCACAAAGCTCAACTACTCAATCACAGCGCTGCCGTCAGGCAGAGGTCTTGGAAAATAAAGCAATGCTGACTTATGGTTTGGTGTATAAATAAAATGAATACTGATAGAATAACTCCATTAATGTCAATTCTGTCATTTGTGCAAAGTTAAAATATAACATATATCTTTTAATGTTGAATAATGCACTAATTCTGAAGTTTTGTAACAAACACAGACAGATGGCATTCTGGATAAAATGTGCCTCCGCTACACTGGTTGATTAATTCTATATAAACCAACACGTTAATGTGAGGTGTGTCGTGTGTTGGTGTTTACAGATAAATGTGCTTTTGTAAAATATTCGTTAAAAAAAAGGCATTTTCAAAAAAAAAAAAAAAGCCAAGTTGTAATTAGATAACTGATATAACCGGCATCAAATAGAACACTGCCAGCTACTGGTGCCAGTGTGAGTTTTGGCCCTTTTCAGCTGATTTTTCATTTGTGTGAGAATTTTTTGGATCGCACCAAGTTTCAGGTTAATCACGCATCCTGCATCGTTTAGTATACATGGAGTAACGAGCTGCGTTTAACATCTCATGACCACCTCCTGATCGCCGATCGTATGGTCAGATGAAAATCAAACCTGTTTGATATTCTTGTGCCTGTGCAAACACCGCAGACCTGTCTTGCAATGCTTTTTTTTTTTGTTTGTTTTGTTTTGTTTTTATTACTTTGATGTCTTCCATCAAGATTTTTTGTAAATTAAGTTTGAAAAAAAAGCTTCTGTTTACATTTTGCTTCTGGAAACAAGTCCGACATGTGGTTTTTGAATGTACAATGTGTGTGAGAACATAAATCGGGCGCTCTGAACTTTTACACTGTGCAGTTCTCTGGTACAGTGTCTTCCCAGCTTCAGTCTGAGCACTGCCATGAACACTACTGGCCAGTAGATGGCAGTAGAGACCTTGAAAACTTGCCAAAACAAAATTCCAGATAATCTGTGTTGCTACTTGCTACATTTAAGATGTGTGGAATTTAATAAAAGCAAACACAAAAACAATGTCTATAAACCCAGAGAATATATTCATAAGAGTTTTAGGCACTAGAGTTTAATGCTGTTGTCCTGATCAGAGTGTCTCAAATGCATTCTGGTTGCTATTGCGCAAGACGTGGCCGCCATCTTGGACCAGTCATCGTAGTGATTCTAGGATTTTTTAATCTTTCTAACATAATACGAGGTCTGTTAGAAAAGTATCGTACCTTTTTATTTTTTTTCAAAAACTATATGGATTTGATTCATATGTTTTTACGTCATTGCACTTGTTTCTCTAACACTCCGAAACGGAGGTGTTCCTTTGTCTCGCTTCATCAGCGAATCGGTCGTGACACGCGAAGCCTCTGCGCGGCTTTCCATGACAAAATCTCTTGTTAAAAGTGAAATCTACCGGAAAATGGCTGATGTCCAGCTCTTGTGATAACCAGAGAAATTGCACATGGCGGTCTCGGCTCCACACAGCGATCCGTTTAGAAATGATCTGGTGGTTTCTGCCTCTCAATGGCGGCTCGGAGCGCGGCGCGCCATTGTGGGTCGTCGTTAAAGCTGTAGTAACACTCCTTATTCTCTGTGAAGCCCGTAAAAGTTTCACCGAAAGCCAGATACATTTTTTGAATGGTTTCCAGGTGCCAGTCTCTAACAGTTTCTGAAAAAATTCTGATGGAAAAAAATCCCAAATCATTCCGCCATTTCCTCGCAATGAAACGACGAGGAGAGGGGTGGACCAGTGCTCACTCAAAGCCTGCCCACAGGCAAATGACGCAACCGACAGGCGTGGAAAAACTCACACATGCACATGAAGGTTCAAGCTTGGCTGACGTAAAAACATATGAATCAAATCCATATAGTTTTTGAAAAAAATAAAAAGGTATGATACTTTTCTAACAGACCTCGTATGTGTGGTATGACAATACTGCAATATGATAATTTGGCCATATTGTAGGTAAAAAAAGAAAAATGCTTAAAAAGGTGGGGGGTCTGGGGGGGAGCTCCCACAGAAGCTCAAACGTTTTAGCTATGCTCATGCTCCACTAAATTGAGTCATTTCAACTTGTAATTACATCAAAATTTGTGATTGCCTTTAATCTTGTGATCAGGACAGAGTCATTTCTAAAATATGAATTTGACTAGTGATTGTGAATGTTTTAAAATTGGGCACAATAAGGGGAGAGTTTCGACCTGTGCAAATGTCTTTTGAATTTGATTTTGTAGACATTTTTTATTAATCCATTCATGTATTGTTAAAATATAAAATGAAACAGCTTTTTAAAAAAAATAATAAAATAGTTGCTGTTTAAAGAGCATTTTATTTTATTTAGAAGCAGGTGATGTTATGCTGGATTCTCTGGACCAGATGAAGGTCTCTTCTGCAGCTTTGACCTCTGGTGGTGTTGTTGAAGACACTTTTCTCCTCTTTTGAAGAGCAGAGATGTTTTCTTCCGAATTAAATTCATGGTGTTCAGTTCATCAATGGCATGGCCGGGTTGACGCTGTTTTCTTCATGTTATGAGAAGACATATCTTTCTGAGAACAGACCATGAAACTGGAGGTGGAGAGTCATAACAATTTTCATATCGATGTGACAGTAGACTACGAGTCACCACTGTGTTTTTGTATATTGTCTCTTCCATATGTCTGTATGCAACTTTGTTTCAATAAATACAGGAGGTGAGTGGGCAGGGCCTTGAGAGCTGTCTGACGGACAGTGACGAGGGTCATGTCCGCTGGCTCTCCCTGATTAAGGAAAGAAATTCAGTTTCTCCGTGTGGTTATTCTCTTCAATAATTTGAGTTGTCTCTTACCAGGTTCAACTCTGACATTTCATGGTCCTTTGGAGCCGGATGCCAATAGACCGGGGAGTCGTCAGCCTGTGACGGAGGACCCCATGACAGACCGCGGCCGTGGCCGGGACCACATCCTGCTGAGAGACCCTTTCTGGGAACAGACTCCTCCCTGACGGGTCGCCGCTTACCGGGGTGAAGGCATTTGAATTTCAGCGTCAGCGTTTGACCACAGGTGAGAACTGTTTTTCTTATGTGCATGAATGGCGTGTGGCTGGGAGTCACCATTGAGAAAAAAAAAACGTAATGTTTTTTGGTTTGTCTCTTGACTAAAATGCTGTAAGGTGTGAGGTAAAAGTCAGGCTGTAAGGTGTTAAATTCTAATTCTGAGAGAGAAAGGGAAAAAAATCAGGTGACACAGCGGTTAGAGACTACCTGTCACAGAGCTGTGCGCTCGCGCTCCATTCCCGCTGTGTCAGACACCTGGTGCGGGCTGTCAGCTCAATGTTGAGCCAACAGCGACTTACAATTGGGAACAAAAACAAGCAAGAGACAACTGAAACCACTTTCAGGTCCAGCAATAGCGCGTAAAATCTGTACAGTGTCGGGTCGGTAAAACCTTCGGTGGGAGGGCCGTAAAATTCTAGGATAAATTATTCCCTTAATATTGTCCATGGGAAATATTAAAAAACGGTTGGCGCAGAACAGTGATAACAGCGGAGTTAAAACATGGTAACAGCTGAAG
Organism: Thalassophryne amazonica; assembly: GCF_902500255.1. Lineage (NCBI taxonomy): Eukaryota > Metazoa > Chordata > Actinopteri > Batrachoidiformes > Batrachoididae > Thalassophryne > Thalassophryne amazonica. The sequence continues at coordinate 14,274,296 of NC_047111.1, read as the reverse complement.
TGCGGCAGTGTGAATGTGTTTTTATAAATGAGAATATTCACAACTGAATCGCAGGGGGGCTGACACCTGTTTTAACGGGCAGGCAAAAATGAAGCCCCTGGCTGTGAAGTAATTTGTGGACATTCTATACGCACCACACCTGTTTGCAAGCCTACGAGTCTGGAAAGAAGCCTTACCCTTAGCAAAAAGAAGTTTATTCAAGTGTACTATGAGTATACATATTTTTTACTAAAATTGAGGAAGTATACTTGAAGGTGACTTTTTATAAACTATATTTTATATACTTAAGAATAGTATAGTGAAGTATACTTGGCTTATACTGAAAAGTATAAACAAAAGTCTAAGTCTAAGTACATTAATACTAAGACTTACACTTATACTTTAATACTAAAACTTATACTTTAGTATACTTTTTACATCTTTCTGACACAAAGTACTAACACTTATTATTTACTTGGAGCAAGATATACTAACCCTTAGCAAAAAGTAGTGTTGTGAAAGTGTAGTGACACGGACCCACAACAGGGGGCGCAAATGAACGGTCAATAGATGAGACAAAAATTAACAATTTAATGTTGTGAATGTGCACAATGAACATACAGACAATCTCAGAATATGATTACAGTCAATCCACAAAGGTGACGTGTGGGCAGGCTCGAGGATAGAAGACGTCTGTCCTGAGAAGAGCCGGAACCACACGATTTCCGCCGCCACCGAACCTGGTGAATACTGAAGCCGCCAAGTCCCGAATTCCCAGGTTATCACCGTCCCCGACTGTCGGATCTGGTACTGCTGGCGAGAACAAAGACAGTCAAGTGTGGGTGTGTGTACACCTGTTAGGTTTAAAACCACCTAAACATCATAAAACTGTAACAGAGAAAGACACAACAGTCAAATAAGAGTCAGAGAGTAGAATTCAATTGTAAATGCTCGCGAGGAGTGCAGCACAGAGACAAACTCTTCTAACAATCTCCAAACTGCACTGAACTCTGGCTACACTCTCGCTCTTTTTATTCAGGATGTCATACAGGTGCGGTTGTCAGCATACGTGGCATAAACAGTTGAGCAATCATAAACAGGTCTTGCAACTACAGTTGAGCAAGTCTTAGCAACTTCTGGTTTCTGCGATCTCAGGCTGCTGGTTTGGGGAAGGTGCGGTCAGGACTTCTCTCCTGGGCTCCGTTCTTCAGGTGTTATCTTCAGTCAGCACATGTCGGTTAACCTTTTGTTCTTTCCTGTGGTTGAAACCACATGCGTGCAGTAGAAACATCATTTGGCAACACAGCTAGTAACACAATTTGCAATACAGCATACTTTCTTTTGGAATCATATTCAATCTTTCCATTACAACTCTCTTTTGCACAAAAGCAATTCATATGATCATATACAAACATTTTCATTCCTTATTATTTATTTTATATTTTATTATATTTTAATGGTTTGATAAGTTGTTTTGGACATCAACTCTTCTGACCTCGCTTTGCGACATCACATAAGTTCCTTTTTCTCTCTAACTGCAAGGATAAAAACAACTCATGTAATCATTCATTTGTAACATACTTTATCAAGAGGTCATCAAGAAGTCAGCAACAGACTTCTAACAGATACAATGAGTTTATTTCCATTACTAAAGTATTAATATAAGAATGTATAATATAAGGAATATAGACTAGAAGAATGTATAATAAAAGAATGTGTGATAACTGACATATCCATATATACATAAATCCAACAACACCCAGTAACAACAACGGTGGGAATGCCACCTGCACCTCTCACTCAATATGTTGCAGAGTACCGCAGTGATTCCTCAGGGGAAAAGAGTGCCGTCCTGCACTCACTCAGCCTCCACGGAAAGAGGGACCGGTACTCCTGCAAACACTCACAATATACAGATTATATTGTAACACAAACGGCTGAGGATATTACCTCCAACGAAGTACGATATCTCGGCAACAAGGTGGAGTTGACGTCTGGTCTTTATGGAGTGAGATGATGTTGAGTAGATGGGTGACAGCTGTCAAGAGATAATGAGTGACAGCTGTCACCCCCGGCTGTGTCCGTGGCGGCAGCGCCCTCTCGTGCCTGAAGCCCGCACTTCAGGCAGGGCGCCCACTGGTGGTGGGCCAGCAGTACCTCCTCTTCTGGCGGCCCACACAACAGGACCCCCCCCCTCAACGGGCGCCTCCTGGCACCCGACCAGGCTTGTTCGGGTGACGGTGGTAGAAGTCGGCCAGGAGGGCCGGATCCAGGATGAAGCTCCTCTTCACCCAGGAGCGTTCTTCGGGTCCATACACCTCCCAGTCTACCAAGTACTGGAACCCCCGGCCCATCCTACGGACGTCCAGGAGCCAGCGCACCGTCCAAGCCGGTTCCCCGTCGATGATCCGAGCAGGAGGCGGCGCCGGTCCGGGAGCACAGAGGGGTGAGGTGTGGTGAGGTTTGATTCGTGACACGTGAAAAACCGGATGGATCCGCAGTGAAGCCGGGAGTTGGAGCTTCACAGCGGCAGGACTGAGGACTTTGAGGATCTTGAATGGTCCGATATATCTGTCCTGAAGTTTAGGGGAGTCCACCTGGAGGGGGATGTCCTTCGTGGAAAGCCACACCTCCTGCCCGGGCTGGTAAGCAGGGGCCGGGGATCGCCGGCGGTCTGCATGGGTCTTCGCCCTCATCCGGGCCTTCAACAAGGCAGAACGGGCGGAGCGCCACACCCAACGGCACTTCTGCAGGTGGGCCTGGACCGAGGGCATAGTTCCGTTCAGCCGGGGTCAACCTGTGTGAAAAGTAGGCACACGGGTGAAGAACCTTATCGGTCTCTCCGCTCTGGGATAGCACGGCTCCTATCCCTGAGTCAGAGGTGTCCACTTCAACCACAAACTGGCGGCTAGGGTCGGGCTGCACCAAAACTGGAGCAGTAGAGAACCGTCGTTTCAACTCCTTGAACGTGGCTTCGCACCGATCCGACCAGGTGAAGGGGACTTTTGGAGAGGTCAGGGCTGTCAGGGGGCTAACTACCTGACTGTAGCCCTTAATGAACCTCCTAAAGAAATTAGCGAAGCCGAGGAACTGTTGCAGCTTCCACCGCTGCAACCTTGGCCAGATCAGGGGTGACGGAATTAGAGGAGATGATAAACCCCAGGAAGGACAAAGACGTGCGGTGAAACTCGCACTTCTCGCCCTTCACAAACAGTCGGTTCTCTAACAACCGCTGCAGGACATGATGTACATGCTGGACATGGGTCTCAGGATCCGGAGAAAAGATGAGAATATCGTCCAGATATACGAAGAAGAATCGGTGCAGTAAGTCCCGCAAGACGTCGTTAACCAAGGCTTGGAACGTCACGGGGGCGTTGGTGAGGCCGAACGGCATGACCAGGCACTCAAAGTGACCTAACGAGGTGTTAAATGCCGTCTTCCATTCGTCTCCCTTCCGGATCCGAACCAGGTGATACGCATTTCTAAGATCCAGCTTAGTAAAGATTTTGGCTCCATGCAGGGGGGTGAACACGGAATCCAACAATGGCAACGGGTATCGGTTGCGAACCGTAATCTCATTCAGCCCCCTGTAATCAATGCATGGACGGAGTCCGCCATCTTTCTTGCCCACAAAAAAGAAACCTGCTGCCATCGGGGAGGTGGAGTTCCGGATCAGCCCGGCAGCTAATGAGTCCCGGATGTAGGTCTCCATTGATTCGCGCTCAGGTCGTGAAAGGTTGTACAGCCTTGTATAATAAAAATGTTATTGTGCTGTTTTGCACCTGTCTTAACGTAACCCTGAGAATTTAATTTTGTTTTAGCACTCTGGGGTCAGTCTGAACTGGGAGCGAAGAGCTGGATGTACTTGTTATTATTACACTGATAGCACGACTTTGTTTTCGTAGCCACTAACGACTGGGAGTGAAGCATGCTGGGATCATTCTGAACTGGGAGTGAAGAACTGCTTTTATTATATCTTTGAAATAACTTTCAGATGCCTGTTGATTAAAGAAATTATGTGCGCCAGGGAGGTTGAGTTGGCCACTCACCCTCCCTTCGCGGACACACTAGAAAAGAGGGAGTAGAACCATGCTTCAACAGAGTCTGCTGCGGGTTAACGTACGAACGCCCAGCCGGTTGACAGGCGCACTCTGCTGAAGGTGTTGGCTCTCCACCTTAAAGGCGTCACGGTAAGAGAAAAATGCGCTGCAACCACTTGTGTTTGATGTAACTGCTTTTGTGGGGAATAAATATACGCCTTTTTATTCTAGCAAAATGCAGTCTGTGTGATCATTTCTGTGTGCCGATCTGACCGAACCTTGTGTTTCAAAACATTTTTGGCGTTGTCGGCAGGATACGGTTAAGTTCAGACTACACACAGAAATGTCTTGCTTTAGATTGGGAAAGAGAGATGCGGAGGTGGCATCTCAGCAGGAGTCTTGCTTTAGATTGGGAAAGAGAGATGCGGAGGTGGCATCTCAGCAGGAGTCTTGCTTTAGATTGGGAAAGAGAGATGCGGAGGTGGCATCTCAGCAGGAAGAAGTGGTCCCGGGGTGGGATGGGATCACTTTTAAGGAAATAGGCCAGCTTCTACGGCGACGTGGGGGACGCCCTGGGCCGTGGACTGGAGCGATTCCCACCGCGACTCCGCCAGTTTTATGTGAAATGTTAAAACGGGTGGAGGTTAAAGAGAAAGCTCCGTTGGGAGGTATTCATGAAATGATGTGGATTTGTGCAGAAGCCTGGAAAGAGCGGGTTTTAACTTTAGATACAGTCCGCTCATCAGAATGTGCTAAATCACAAAAGGTGACAAGATTAGAACAAGTGAAGCAATTGGAAATTCAAGCCGAAGAAATAGACGGTGTACCAACTTCCTTCTTGGCTGAAAAATGTAAACAAAAAGGATTGAAAGTGACTTGTGTGTCAGGGATGCGCCCTGATATGTTTGAATTGGCCTCATTGTTGAAAGAAATTGTGCAGGGAGAAAAAGGAGTGAAACCTAGTGCCCCTCCCCTACAGGAGGAGGAGGAGGAGGACTCTGATGATGATCAGCTGCAAATAGCTGCAGTCCGGAAAGGAAAGAAAGACAAAAAGAAGGGGAAAAATAAAGAAAGGCGTTCTTGGAGCTTTGACCCTTGCGAGGAAGATTAGGATGATGGTCAAACTCTTGTGGCCCGCCGAGAATTAAAACAATGGTTCACAAGTGATATTAGACCCCATGTGTGATTGGAAATATTTTGGAAAAAATCAGTTCAAGTCACCTCGGCTTTAGTGGACACAGGAGCGGAGGCCTCATTGATTCATGGAAATCCAGAGAAAATGAAGGGACCTATAGTTCCCTTAACTGGATTAGGCGGACAATTGGTGTATGGAAAAAATATATCGATACCGCTTAAAATTGGAAATATGCCAATTAAAGTGTACACTGTAATAGTGACTCCAATTAATGAATGGATAATTGGCATGGATATTTTAGCTGGAATGACTTTGCATTTAGAACAGGGTAAATTTCAATTTGGGATAGCAAACGTAAGAATGATTCTGGTGGGAAAAGTAAAAATTAAACCTTTTCCCATTCCAGAGGCTACATGTGTGATTAATCAGAAACAATATCGTATTCCTGGAGGACAAGCAGAAATTACTGCAACCATAAAAGACTACTTGGAGGCAGGAGTTTTGAAACCAGTGACAACAAAATGGAATAATCCATTGTGGCCAGTCCGTAAATCGGATGGTACATGGAGAATGACTGTAGACTTTAGAGGTCTAAATAAACATACACCGGCTTTGACTTCAGCTGTACCTGATGCTGTGAGTATAATTGAACGAGTGCAACATCATAGTGGTACGTGGTATGCTGTTATAGATTTGGCCAATGCATTCTTTACCATACCAATCCCAGAGGATAGGATGGAACAGTTTGCATTTACGTGGGAAGGACGGCAATATACATTCACAAGATTGCCACAAGGATATTTACACAGTCCCACTATTTGTCATAGAGTGGTGGCGGAGCATTTGGAACAGTTCCAGGTTCCAATGAGAATGATGATCTCACATTACATTGATGACATTATGCTTCAAGGAGATACAGAAGCAGAAGTAGTGGAATATCTACCGAAATTAGTGACTCATATGAAATCATTTGGCTGAGAAATTAATCCAGCAAAGATTCAGGGACCAGCTCAAACAGTGAAATTCTTAGGAATAGTTTGGAATAAAGGAGAGAGGGAAATCACACAAAAAGCTAAAGAGAGAATAGCTAACTTTCCAGTACCTCAAAAAAAAAAGAAGAGTTTGTTTGGGGAAGAGAATTGTGGGAAGACATTTGGGAAAAGGCTAAAACAATTCCTATTACTGTGATGCATGTAGATGCACACACTAATGGACAAGACTCAGAAGCTTTATATAATAAAGCTGCAGATCAATTAGTAAAAGTAATGATTGAATTAAGACAATCCAGCCCAGGATTGGCTAGATGGGCTCATGTCAAAGCAGGATATTGGGGGGTTCAAGGTACCCTAAAATGAGCCAGAGATCGAGGTATTGATCTAAAATTGGATGATGTGAAAACAGCAATCACTGAGTGTGAACAATGTCAACACCACCGGAAGGGTGTTCCTCAACTTTTGCATGGGCAGTTAAATCGTGGTAAAAGTCCCGGTCAAATTTGGCAGTTAGATTTTATTGGACCACTGCCCATGTCTAAGGGATGTAGACATGCATGCACTGCTGTAGATACATTTTCTGGGGTCTTGGTAGTGCATAAATTTGCAAATCAAATGGCCACACTTAAGTGTTTGAAAATAATACAGCAGTATTATGGTTTGCCAGTACTCATTTTACAGGAAATAAAGTGAAAGAGTGGGCCCAAGAACATCATGTTGAATGGATTTATCATATTCCCTATTACCCGCAAGCGGCGGGGTTAATAGAGCGAATGAACGGGCTTCTTAAAGAGACCCTACGGAAGCTGTCAAAAGATCGCACTATGCGACATTGGAAACAGGACTTGACTACTGCTGTGGATCAGCTGAACAATCGACCTTTAGGGTCGGGATCCACACCCTTGATAAGAATGATTTCAGGAGAAATGATAGAGCATACTACAGAAAGCATCAAAATGTGGAAAATTGATCCACAAGCGGAACTACCTGTCAGAGCAACTCCAAAGTTTGGGTGAAACAACCTAACGGACCGCCTAAGGCGGCAGAAATTATAGCTCAAGGGAATGATGCAACTGTTAGTATACTCTATCAGGGTGAAGAAAAATGGGTAAATGTGCCTGTATCAAAGTGTTATGTAAGAGAAGACTAATCGTTGTCATTCTACCCGTAGTTACACTTGTGTTGTCTAGGCTCGGATTGATGCCCTGCTGGGAGTTGCTGATCGGGCGATCGAGGACCACAAGAGGCGGGCGTCGCTATGGCAACCAGTGGAAGCCCCGGGATTGGAGGTGTCGGCTGCTGGGTCATACTCCTCCTTGTAGGTGGTGCCATGGTCTCCGGTTGTTGGGGAATGACGGAAGGACATCAAGTGAGAGAAGTCCAACCACGAGTGGAGCTCGTCTGGAGAAATCTCACTAAAACAAGTCAACAGGACAATTTTACTTGTGCCACAAGCAACAGTGAAGACAAAGGTATATTGGCAAGTTACCTTTCCAAAAATTCCAATTTGCAGAAGACGTCGAAGGGCGTGGTATGACACTCTATTAGGAGGAACAGGAACTGTCCTGGGGGTGTCGAATACAGTAGATAATGAGGTAACCAGAACAATGTTATCAAACACTGGGAAATACTCGTCCCAAGTAGTTCATCAGGTTGGAGAGTGGATGCCCACAGCATTGGTAGGACTAATTTGTGGCAAAAGAATTTCAAATGGCAATTGGCATTCAGCGTATAGTTACAACGGGGAGCTATCATGATTGGAGAAGGATTTGGAACATTAGCAACACCTTATGGTTAAAGCTACATCCAGAATATACACAATGTAATGAAACAGTATGTACTGGGTATTGGACCCAGTACAATGTGACACAACCAAAGGTTGTTTGTAAATATCAAGTGTTACCTGTGATAACGGCTAATGGTTATTGGTTCTTGCATATGGATGGAGAGTGGTTAGAACCAAAAACTAATATGACTTTTGATACCAAAATGTGTGACAAAACAGATAAAGGTATGGCCTGTGTGCTGCAAACGGGATATGCCAATCCATGTCTAACCGACTCAGAGGTTGTACTTTGTGACTGGACTAGGGAAACACCAAGAGAAATGTTGTGGCAGATCGGCCCACATGCTCTGTGTGTTGCAACAATGAAAAATAATTCACAAGTACCTTCGGTTCCGTTTACTGGCTGCCTGAACAATGTGCACTTATGGCATTGGGGAGACCGGACGTATCGTTTGACTAATTATTCTGTATCAAGTCGGCTGACTTCGGTACAATGGGATGTATTGCATTCCCCATGGAGTCTTTCCCTGGAGCGTTTCAAATGCGCATTGGAACAATCTACGGAAATTCAGCAATTAATAGAGTCACATACGTCCAACATCTCCAGTCTCATGGTGTCTACATTGATAGCTAGTGACCGGGTAAAACATGTGGCAAAATTAGTACAGCAAGCATCAGCACATCATTGGTGGGATATCTTTTCAGGGATGTCTGTCACTGCCAGGAGTACCTTAGTGCCACCTTTGATACTATTAATTATAGCAATATGTGTGATGACTTTTTGTAACATGTATCTATGTTCAACGAATGCGATGAAATTGACACTGTTAATTCATGATCCTTTTGGAGTAAACCAATATAATGTTACATTAGACCCCACAACATCGGGTTTTGTATGAGTATATTGTTTGGGACAGGTCTGCTGAAGGTGTTGGCTCTCCACCTTAAAGGCGTCACGGTATAATCACGACTATATTACTCAAAATTTTGTTTGTGAATCACTGGAAGAAATGTGGGAAATGCTATGGCAGGACATAATCGTTGGAATAGGCTGGAGCCCAGCCTTACCTGAATCTGTTGGTGGTTACATAAATTGACTGGTGCAAAACACCAAGAGTGGAATGTATAATAAAAATGTTATTGTGCTGTTTTGCACCTGTCTTAACGTAACCCTGAGAATTTAATTTTGTTTTAGCACTCTGGGGTCAGTCTGAACTGGGAGCGAAGAGCTGGATGTACTTGTTATTATTACACTGATAGCACGACTTTGTTTTCGTAGCCACTAACGACTGGGAGTGAAGCATGCTGGGATCATTCTGAACTGGGAGTGAAGAACTGCTTTTATTATATCTTTGAAATAACTTTCAGATGCCTGTTGATTAAAGAAATTATGTGCGCCAGGGAGGTTGAGTTGGCCACTCACCCTCCCTTCGCGGACACACTAGAAAAGAGGGAGTAGAACCATGCTTCAACAGAGTCTGCTGCGGGTTAACGTACGAACGCCCAGCCGGTTGACAGGCGCACTCTGCTGAAGGTGTTGGCTCTCCACCTTAAAGGCGTCACGGTAAGAGAAAAATGCGCTGCAACCACTTGTGTTTGATGTAACTGCTTTTGTGGGGAATAAATATACGCCTTTTTATTCTAGCAAAATGCAGTCTGTGTGATCATTTCTGTGTGCCGATCTGACCGAACCTTGTGTTTCAAAACAAGCCTGCTGGACAGGAACTCAGCGCCTGGAACCAAATCAATGGCACAATCGTACGGACGTTGCGGGGGAAGGGTGAGTGCCAGATCCTTGCTGAAGACGTCAGCAAGATCGTGGTACTCAACCGGCACTGCCGTCAGATTGGGAGGGACTTTGACCTCCTCCTTAGCCTGTAAACCGGGAGGAACCGAGGATCCTAAACACACCCGATGGCAGGTTTCGCTCCACTGAACCACCACCCCAGACGGCCAATCAATCCGGGGATTGTGCTTCAACATCCATGGGAAGCCCAAAATCACGCGGGAGGTAGAAGGAGTTACAAAAAACTCAATCTCCTCCCGATGGTTTCCAGACACCACCAGAGTTACTGGTTGTGTCTTGTGTGTGATTAAAGGGAGGAGGGTGCCATCTAGTGCCCGCACCTGCAATGGCGAAGGAAGCGCCACCAGAGGGAGCCCTACCTCCCTTGCCCATCTGCTGTCTAGCAAATTCCCTTCTGACCCCGTGTCCACCAGTGCTGGGGCTTGAAGGGTTAAATCCCCGCTCAGGATTGTAACTGGGAGTCGTGTGGCAATCTGTGTGTGTCCCACGTGAATGTTATGACCCCCCCTTAGCCCAGTCTCTGAGGGCGGTTGTTGTTGTGGCCGTTTGGGGCAGTTTTTCTGTGTGTGCTCCTTTGAGCTGCAGAGAAAACACTCCCAGCCTCCTCATTTTGGCCCTGTGCGTTTCCCTAACAACGTCAGCAGGGGGAGCTGTTGCCCCACGGAGCGCTGCGGCTGTGGAGCGTGGGGAGGGCGGCCCCTTTTCGAACCCGGAAGGGAGAGGGGCGGCAGTCTAAGGCACACCTGTACACTAATCATGGTGTCTAATCAGCATCTTGGTATGGCACACCTGTGAGGTGGGATGGATTATCTCAGCAAAGGAGAAGTGCTCACTATCACAGATTTAGACTGGTTTGTGAACAATATTTGAGGGAAATGGTGATATTGTGTATGTGGAAAAAGTTTTAGATCTTTCAGTTCATGTCATACAAAATGGGAGCAAAACCAAAAGTGTAGCGTTTATATTTTTGTTGAGTATACTTGGTATATCCCTCTTGTATGCTTAAAGTATACCACACATACACTCATCAATGTACTTGATATATCCTTCTCCTATGCTTAAAGTATACAACAAGTGCACTTATCAGTATACTGCCATTGTACTAGTTGTATACTTTAAGTCCCTATTTTTAGTTTATTATTGTATACTTAAAGTATACTGTTATACACATTGATTATTTCACTATTTTACTTTTTATACTTTAATTGTGCTTGGCATATTTCTTGTAGCTTACTATTTATATACTGAAAATATACTCCTTAAAGTATTCTTAAAGTTTACTCATACTGTATGTACACAAGAGTGTTGTTGTTGAAACAGATGATGCTATGTACATAACACTATTGCCAAACCCTTATGAAAGGGAATCCCTTTCATAAGGGTTTGGCAATGGTTTTAACAAGAACACATTTTATTTTGATCATGTCAGGCCAGACAGTGTTAACAGTTTCAGTTTTTTTTAACAACATATAGGAAAGGACTTTGTACATCGATTTGTGAATCTTTACATACACGCCTGTCTGATTTACTAAGTACCTCAACTAAAACACAACATAGTTTGCCACATGAACAAAAAGCAGGGATTTGATGTGAACATGTTTGTTTAAAAATGACCAAGTCATTAATTCAACAAAATGTGCCATCTTTCAAGCATGCAGCACTATTTTTATTTTATTATTTATTTCTGGTTCCAAAAGTTTGCACTTTTCTTTTACCTTTTTTGACAAGGAAGGACTTTAGTTCTCACATGAAGATGCTATATTTACATTTTTTACAAATAAGGGACCATTATGATTACATTTTACATGCACTTTTTGACTTTAATTTTCTGCACAAAGGAAGGACTTGATTTCATAGGTCTTTGTTTTTGAAATGTTTGAAAATATATCAAACTTGTTTTCAACATTCTGTCTTGTGATTTTTTTAAATGCATCACACTCTTGTGTACAGCAGCCGATCTGCTCTGTGTCAGCTTGATCCCATCAGATCTCAGAAGCTAAGCAGAGCAGGATCTGGTTAGTACTTATGGTATGGAAATTGAAGACTTAACAGTATTCCCTGAAAACCCCCTTCTGTCTGATCATTTCTTAATAACATTTACATTTACTTTAATGGACTACCCAGCAGTGGGGAATAAGTTTCATTACAGTAGAAGTCTTTCTGAAAGCTCTGTAACTAGGTTTAAGGATATGATTCCTTCTTTGTTATGTTCTCCAATGCCATATACCAACACAGTGCAGAGTAGCTACCTAAACTCTGTAAGTGAGATAGATTATCTCGTCAATAGTTTTACATCCTCATTGAGCACAACTTTGGATGCTGTAGCTCCTCTGAAAAAGAGAACCTTAAATCAGAAGTGCCTGACTCCGTGGTATAACTCACAAACTCGCAGCTTAAAGCAGATAACCCATAAGTTGGAGAGGAAATGGCATCTCACTAATTTAGAAGATCTTCACTTAGCCTGGAAAAAGAGTCTGTTGCTCTATAAAAAAAGCCCTCCGTAAAGCTAGGACATGTTACTACTCATCACTAATTGAAGAAAATAAGAACAACCCCAGGTTTCTTTTCAGCACTGTAGCCAGACTGACAAAGTGTCAGAGCTCTATTGAGCCGAGTATTCCTTTAACTTTAACTAGTAATGACTTCATGATTTTCTTTGCTAATAAAATTTTAACTATTAGAGAAAAAACTACTCATAACCATCCCAAAGACATATCGTTATCTTTGGCTGCTTTCAGTGATGCCGGCATTTGGTTAGACTCTTTCTCTCAGATTGTTATGGAGTTCCACAAGGTTCTGTGCTAGGACCAATTTTATTCACTTTATACATGCTTCCCTTAGGCAGTATTATTAGAAAGCATTGCTTAAATTTTCATTGTTACGCAGATGATACCCAGCTTTATCTATCCATGAAGCCAGAGGACACGCACCAATTAGTTAAACTGCAGGAATGTCTTACAGACATAAAGACATGGATGACCTCTAATTTCCTGCTTTTAAATTCAGATAAAACTGAAGTTATTGTACTTGGCCCCACAAATCTTAGAAACATGGTGTCTAACAAGATCCTTACTCTGGATGGCATTACCCTGACCTCTAGTAATACTGTGAGAAATCTTGGAGTCATTTTTGATCAGGATATGTCCTTCAATGCGCATATTAAGCAAATATGTAGGACTGCTTTTTTGCATTTACGCAATATCTCTAAAATTAGAAAGGTCTTGTCTCAGAGTGATGCTGAAAAACTAATTCATGCATTTATTTCCTCTAGGCTGGACTACTGTAATTCATTATTATCAGGTTGTCCTAAAAGTTCCCTGAAAAGCCTTCAGTTAATTCAAAATGCTGCAGCTAGAGTACTGACAGGGACTAGAAGGAGAGAGCATATTTCACCCATATTGGCCTCTCTTCATTGGCTTCCTGTTAATTCTAGAATAGAATTTAAAATTCTTCTTCTTACTTATAAGGTTTTGAATAATCAGGTCCCATCTTATCTTAGGGACCTCATAGTACCATATCACCCCAATAGAGCGCTTCGCTCTCAGACTGCTTACTTGTAGTTCCTAGGGTTTTTAAGAGTAGAATGGGAGGCAGAGCCTTCAGCTTTCAGGCTCCTCTCCTGTGGAACCACCTCCCAATTCGGATCAGGGAGACAGACACCCTCTCTACTTTTAAGATTAGGCTTAAAACTTTGCTTTTTTCTAAAGCTTATAGTTAGGGCTGGATCAGGTGACCCTGAACCATCCCTTAGTTATGCCGCTATAGACTTAGACTGCTGGGGGTTTCCCATGATGCACTGAGTGTTTCTTTCTGTTTTTGATCTGTATGCACCACTCTGCATTTAATCATTAGCGATTGATCTCTGCTCTCTTCCACAGCATGTCTTTTTCCTGATTCTCTCCCCTCAGCCCCAACCAGTCCCAGCAGAAGACTGCCCCTCCCTGAGCCTGGTTCTGCTGGATGTTTCTTCCTGTTAAAAAGGAGTTTTTCCTTCCCACTGTCGCCAAGTGCTTGCTCACAGGGGGTTGTTTTGACCGTTGGGGTTTTTCTGTAATTATTGTATGGCTTTTGCCTTACAATATAAAGCGCCTTGGCGCAACTGTTTGTTGTGATTTGACGCTATATAAATAAAATTGATTTGATTTGATTTACTTGGATGGGAGATCTTTTTGGAACACCAGCGGCTGTGTGTGTTTCTCAAGTAAAATAGTGAAATAACCAATGTGTATAACAGTATACTTTAAGTATACGATAATAAACTAAAAATAGGGACTCAAAGTATACAACTAGTACAATGGCAGTATATCGATAAGTGCACTTGTGGTATACTTTAAGCATACAAGAGGGATATACCAAGTACATTGATAGTATATAGATGAGTGTACTTGTTGTATACTTTAAAGTGTACTTTTGCAAACTTAAAACGAACTTTAAAATATACTTTTATAAACTTGAAATGTTCCAATTTAGTCCGAAAAAGTATTAAATTTGTGTACTTTCTAGTATACTAACAGTACACATCTGTAGTATATTTGCTATACTTGTACTTATACTGAAGCATACTTAATAAAATGAACTTTAAGTGTACTACTTTTTGCTAAGGGAAAGTTTTACCTCCCCCTCTGCTCGCTCAGGTAGCACCACCCAAACAAAAACAGAAACCACAAATGCATCTCGCCGGAGCAGAGATTTTTCCTTTAATTGAAGTGGCAAATCCACAGACAGGTGCCGGTAATAATCCAACAATGATGGTATATTGCACCTGGACTCAGGAGGATGTGAGAAAAGCATGTGAATGCCTGACCCCTCCTGAGGAAGATGTTCAAGCCTTTATTAATGATTTGAAGCTCCTCAGTAATTCATATCATCTAAATGGCGTTGAAACACAGCAGGTCTTGATGACCTCCCTACATAAGCATTGGGCAGCACTGAGGGGAGATTGGATGCCCATGGACACGAATGATCCCCCTCAAATCTTAGCACCTGGTAGTGCAGATCTGAATACTCGTGTGACAGCTGTATGTGAACTAATCAAAACTAAATTTAAGAAGAGAGCAGATTATTGTGAAATTGGAAAAGCAAAACAAAAAGATGGTGAGCCATTCGAAGATTATGTCATAAGGATGACAAAGGTGTTCAAAGCACACAGTGGGTTGCAGGAGGACAATGATGATAAGGGACCATACAGGCAGCAGCTGAAAAATGCACTGCATGCAAATTCCAGCACACCCATACACCAGTGGGTGAATAAGCACTATACTGGACTTGCTAGTGGGTCATTGGCAGAATACATTGATCATGCCACGCATGCCGAAAAAAATCACACAGATGAAAAAGAAGAATAAAACCTCTGGTGCCATAATGTTAACTGACAGGTCACAATCAGGAGAAGTGTTTTTTGCTGGATGAGGACAAGGGACCTTTTGTGGAAAGAGCAGAGGCCGAGGACGGCAGAGACTTCATGGATTCAGTAAGGATGAAGTGTGCTGGCGATGTCATAAACCTGGTCATTTTGCATGGGACTGCACACGGCCAGGCCCTTGTGGCCCCCCCTTCTTTTGGGAAGGCATGACTAACCGCCGGATCTAAGGCGGATAACAATGATCAGCCTCAGTATGTAGATGAGGGACATGAGACAGTGGTGGAGGTGGATTATTTGGAGTGTAGCACAGATGACTTGTGCACTTTGAGCGACATTTTACTTTCAGATGACCTAAACAGGCCTGTTGTGACCTTGCGGGCGAATGGAGTTGATACTAAATTTTTGTGTGACTCTGGAGCATGTAGGACTGCCTGCAGGGATCGTGGGTTGGGTCTCAGAAATAAGGGCTGCTGGACGTGAGAACTGCCAGTGGACAGGTTATGCGCATGCCAATGTCACAGCCTGTTACTATTTCTGACCCCAAGGGTAAAACTTGCAAAGTGTCAATTCTCATCCATCCAAACTGCCCCTCTAACCTCCTGGGACGAGACGTCATGACAGCACTGGGACTCAGTATCATTGCGACCCCAACAGGCCGAATGATTATTAAAAGACAAGATGAATTAATGGCAGGAGATCTTTATGTGACAGAAGCCCTGGGGTTCCCGCGCTATTATTGGTCCTTTGACATATCCCTGGGGCCCCCACATTGTGTCCCAGATACATTATTGAGACAAGCCAAAGCACTTCCACATCCCATTTACCGAGTTTATGCCAAATGATGGCCTGCATGTAACCATGCACAACAAACTGTCCCCTGGATTTGATCCGCAATATGATCAAAGATTACAGAAATGCTCACCAGCCCTGCTGTCACTGTTGTACATGTTTTCTGATGGTCAGGGCATGATTGGGGTGGGGGTGCGTATTCCCAGGGATGCTATGATATGTTTTGTCGGTTATTCTGACCCCCACATTTCCCTGGCAAAAACACCTGATGCTTCATGGTATGACGTAGGGCTGTTTGTGACATGATGTATGGCAGCGAGAGACTGGACTCTGACAAAAGATGGAGAAGAATACAGTTCAGGGCAGGATGCTTACCGATACAGACTAAACTGGATTGTTCCAGCACATGCCGCAACTCATATGCAGAGGGAAACTACACAAAGATATATTCGCTGTCAGAAAGTGACAACAATGACCTAGCCACAGTTCCTGAATGTCTGTGGTGTCAGAGACCTGCAGAGGTAGGGTGATAACAGGAATACAACCAATTCAGATACAACCTAAAACTGAATACAGACCTTGTATGCAACAGTATCCCTTAAAACCTGATGCTGATGAAGGAATAAGGCCTGTAATTGAGGCCTTGCTGTCTGCAGGAGTGTTGATTAAATGTCCACATTCACCTTGTAATACACCAATATTTCGAGTGAAAAAGGCACCCCTCCTCCATAGGATGGAGAATGGTGCAAGACCTTCAAGCGGTCAATGCTGCTGTGATCCAAAGGGCCCCATGTGTTCCGGATCCACACACACTGCTGAACTCCTTGAATCTGCAAGCCAAATAGTTTTCAGTAGTAGATATAAGCAATGCATTTTTCTCTATTCCCATTCATGAAGATAGTCAGTTTTGGTTTGCGTTCACATTTGACGGGAAGAGATACACATATACCAGATTGCCTCAGGGCTTTGCTGAAAGCCCTACTATTTTTTCACAAGCTATGGCGAGCAGTTTGGTGAAATTGATTCCATCCCATGGAAGCCACATATTGCTGTATGTTGATGATATTCGAGTTGCATCAGAAACAAAACGGGCCTGCACTCAAGACACTTTAGCCTTACTGACCTTTTTGCCACAGAACGATCATAAAGCCAGTAAGAATAAACTCCAGTATTGTCAATCACAAGTAAAATATTTGGGACATAATCTCACTGGCCACACTGTTCTTGAAGATAGAAAAACTACCATTTTGCAAGCTCCTAAACCACTGACAAAGAAACAAATGATGTCCTTCTTGGGCCTAGTCAACTCTTGCAGGCAGTGGATACCAAATTTTGCCGAAATAACAGGGCCGCTGTCAAACATGATTTATGAGGAAAATCTTCCCATGTCAGCTGTTTTGACATGGACGGAGCAAACTGAGCAGGCCTTCTGTGATGTTAAAAAGGCCTTAACTTCTACCACAATGCTGGCCTTGCCAGACTATAGCAAGCTTTTTGTTCAAATGTTGATTGCAAAGGAGATTTTATGACATCAGTTCTCACACCGCAACATGGCAGTAACCTGCGACCGGTGGCCTTTTACTCCTCCAGGCTGGACCCTGTGGCTAGAGCCTTGCCACCTTGTCTCCGTGCGGTGGTCGCTGCTTTTCTGGCTGTTCAAGCCTCTGCCAGAGTAGTTTTGTTTCACCCGCTGACGTTGAAAGAGCCACATGCTGTGTCTGCACTTTTGTTACAGACAAATATGACTTTACTCTCTCCAGCCAGACATTTGTCATGTATGACTATTTTGTTGTCTCAACCACATCTTACTGTGGAGAGATGTTCTGTTTTAAATCCAGCCAGACTCCTCCCTGTTGAGGGTGAAGGTGAACCACATGACTGTCTTGCTGACTCTGAGAAGATTCATAAGCTCCGTTCAGATTTGAGGGACGTCCCACTGCCAAATTCTGAAATTATTTTTGTTGATGGTTCTTGTAAGAAAAATCCAGATGGTACTAATGCTTCAGGCTATGTTGTAGCCTCAGCCGACAAAATCTTTATTGCTCAATCTTTACCAAACCATTTGTCGGCCCAGGCTGCAGAACTCATAGCCTTGACTGAGGCCTGTAATTTAATGAAGGGAATGCGAGTGACTATATACACTGATAGTCAGTATGCCTTTTTGACAGTCCATGTTTTTGCCCAATATTGGAAAAATAGAGGGATGATTACATCATCTGGGAAACCGGTTTTGCACAAAGATCTTTTGCTGTCTTTGCTGCAAGCAGTTCAGCTTCCTGCAGCTGTTGCTATTTGTAAGTGCGCTGCACATACTGCCAGTCACGACCCCGTCTCCTGTGGGAATCGTTTTGCAGATGAGACCGCTAAAGCTGCAGCCCAGGGTACACTGATGGTCCTGCTTTCTGCAACTGACAGCATAGATTTACAAATTCTTAAAGATATGCAATATCATGCTCTGACATTTGAAAAAGCTCTCTGGGAGCGTCACAATATTCACCAAAATGCTGACGGCGTATATGCCTGATCCTCGGAATAAACCGGTCCTGCCCCGCAGCTTTTTCAGTTGGGCTGCTGTTTTGAGTCATGGGTTGTGTCATATCTCAACGGGAGGTTGGACTGGATGGTTGGACTGGTTAATCATTATTTTTTAACATTCGGGTTTCAGGCATATGCAAAAAACTACTGCAGAGCATGTTTAATTTGTGTAAAACATAACCCGCAGGGAAATAAGAGGCCAAAATGAGGAGTAAAATTTCCAATATCTTAATACCCATTTCAAACAATCCACATGGATTTTATTGAATTAAACCAATGTGAAGGGAAAAAATATCGCTTAGTACTGATTGATAGTAAATGGGTGGAGGTATTCCCCATTAAAAATGCAGATGCTCTGACAGTTGTGAAGATTCTTTGTAGAGATATAATCCCAAGGTATGGGATACCTGAAACGTACAGTGACAATGGCATACATTTTGTAAATAAAATCATCCAGCATTTAGCAGATCACTTGAGAATAAATGCTAAAACACACTGTGCTTACCACCCTCAAAGTGCAGGTTTAGTGGAAAGAACAAATGGGACAGTTAAAAGTAGGCTTAGGAAATGCATGGAAGAAACAAGGAGAAATTGGGTTTATTGTTTGGATTTGGTGAAATTATACACGCACATAACACCCAGCTCAGAAACTGGCCTTACACCATTCGAAATTTTGCACAGCAGGCCCTATAGGTTTCCAGTCTTACAGAAAATAGCGTGGCCTGATAGTGAAGATGAGGGATTCGTTCATTATATGAGACAAGTGTTGTCCCATGAGAATGTTATACACACTAACACGATACCAGACTCTCCTGTTTCTGTGCAGGACCCTGTGAATCAGATCCAGATTGGCGATTGGGTGCTGATAAAGACCATTAAGAGAAAGAACTGGTCATAGCCGAAGTGGGAGGGTCCATTCCAAGTGCTGCTAACCACCCCCACTGCAGTGAAAATAGCAGAGAGGTCATCTTGGGTGCATCTGTCCCACTGCAAAAGACAAAGATACCTGAAAGATCCTGAATCAGACAAGTGGAACGACATGTAACAGTGTTGGCTGATGGCCTACGGGTTAAGCAACGGGTGGAGGCGTGTCTAACAATAAAGACCAAAAGGTGAACCAAATAAGACACCCGAACTCATCCAGGGTCCTGAGGCAGAGGAGAAACCAGCTACAACCGAGGAGAATCCTATCAACACAAACCAGGATGAGAAGCAGATGGACTACAAGCTTGAAATAGACCACCGAAGCAGACGGTGACCAGACCAGGAAGAGAAGTCGACGAATCTGAGTCTTTGAGGACAGGAGACGAGGGAGTCCTGTCCTATTCCTGTGTACCTGTGTTTAAAGAAATGTCAAGAACAGGACACAGGACAGAGCATGACACATTATTTTATTTTCACTTGCAGCATGCCTTACACATACTGATGATAGTACAGATTTATGCATTACATCTGAAGGGAAACAACATAAAAAGAGTTCCTGATTCACTCAGTCCCCAAAACCCCGAATTGCTGAACTGAGACTTTGAACTGTCGCTTTCAGTCCCTAAGCCCAGAACTGTCAAACTGTCAAACTGAAATTCTGAATTATCCCCAAAGAAAGAAGATAACCCCAAGACCAGAACTGTTGTCTCTCTCTCACAAAAACAAAAAAAGAGAAAAGAAAAAGAGAGAAAGGGAGAGACATATTAACAGACTGTTCAAAGCCTGTTTCAGCTATGGAAAGATTTGCTACTAGAGCAGGGTGCAAACTGCGCACTCTGCTGATGATTTTGACGATTAATGCTGTAATTGTGGTATTTACTGTGTGGTGGTATGAAAAAATATATGAACCGCGTTACAATTCAAATCAGAAACAAGTGAAACCACAAAGTTTTGAGTGGATGTTTGATACAACGCGTAACCCATATCAGATGAACATTTGATACAGATATGCTAAGTTTTTGGCTAATGAGGTGAAAGTGAACAATTGCTATGTGTGTTCCTTGATGCCTGTCTCTGTTGCACACCCACATATAAACCACTGCTGCTCCTGAATGTCAGCCTTTTGTTTCCATGTGTAGCATCAGCAATCGATCCCATGGTACTCAATCAATCAGTTCACCGACATACAGGCTCTTATATAACTACCAAGACACCAAAATACATATCGTTTAAAAATTTCTTACCTGCAGAAGGGTCACTTGATACGCCTGTGCACACAAATCTTTTCCTTGATCCCGAAACTCAACTCACCTGTTATGCAAACAACCAGCTGTTGTTTTCTGGTCCAATTACCAATTTGGGAAAGATAGCTAAGCTGTTGTGTGGAGTCATTTTTGGGCCGTGCACTCACCTGTCGGATGGAAGCTTTAATCATACCCAAGCTCCCTATGGGAGTAAATGTATAGATTACTTCCAAGCACTGGACCTGATGGGAACTTACGCTCAGGAGAACATGTATTGACTGTGTGGCCACAACGCCTTCATAGCCCTCCCAGTGGGATGGATGGGCAGATGTGCCCCAATTACCACGGCTCAGCACTCCTACGCCGTAGCCGCTCACCTCTCGACCAGTCATTGATTTAAGCGTGACTTGGCTCCCCATGACCCTATATGGGGAACAAATGTGCCCCAGGACGCAAAGCTGTGGTCCACAGACCAGAAGGTCCTGCCTGTCACTCTTCCCCTGGTAGGGCATGGGCAAGGTCATGCTACACGTGGAGACTCTAAATTACCAATTTAGCTATATGGTGAACTCCACTTTTGAGGTTCTTAGGGGCATAAGGGTGGAGTTGTCAGCTCTGAGGATCATGGAAATGCAAGATTGAATGGTTTTGGATCAATTAACTGCGGCCTCGGGAGGGGTGTGTGCCATGATGGGAGAGAGCTGTTGTACATTCATCTCTGATAATGATGATGGTGAGTCAATTGGTTTGGCTGTTCAGAATTTGACATTGTTAAGAAGCACTGTGAGTAAGGATTTTATTACAGATAATAGCTGGACCTCATGGCTCTTTTCTGGATCATGGTATCACATCCTGTTAAACCCCTGCTTACCCCAATTATTGTTCTGCTGAGCTTACGGAGTGTTAATTTATTGCATAATTCGTCTCGTTCGATCATTGGGTCAACAGATGATTTCCACCACAGTTAATGGCTTCCTGCTTGACCATGATTATATAGCTTTATTGCAGTCTGATGCTGATTCATGTCACCCCATTCAGATGGGAAAAAAATATGGTTAAGTATATTGCTTCCTCTGAGATGTTTCTAAGAAAATGACCGGGTCACTGAAAGTCCAGGTATGGAGGTGGTGACTTTGTGATGTTGAGACTGTAGACATTAATTTTGATAAACAGGTGGAAATGATAATTATTAATGTTTTTGATTCTGTCTTTGATCCTGTTCTTTATATATATATATATATATATATATATATATATAGGAATAGGAAGATATATACACACACGTGTGTGATTTCACTTAATATTCCTTTTCTCGTTAATTACTAAACTGTCTCACACTGTGAAATTACCTTTTGCTTGCATGAGAAGTGTGAGAGTGTAGACCATGTTTTTGCTAAAGCACTGATGTACATTTTAATTAGCAGTACAGCCTTGAGCAGAAAGCGATGTGACCTGTACACCAGCTCAGGGTTGACGCTGTTTTCTTCATGTTATGAGAAGATCTGTCTGAGAACAGACCGTGAGACTGGAGGTGGAGAGTCATATAACAATTTTCATATCAATGTGAGAGCAGACTACAAGTTGCCGCTGTGTTTTTGTATATTGTCTCTTCCATAAGTCTGTATGCAACTTTGTTTCAATATATACAGGAGGTGAGTGGCGGGGCCTTCAGAGCTGTCTGACAGACAGTGAAGAGGGTCATGTCTAGAGGTGGGCAATACCGGGAATTTTGGTATAGATCCGATACCAAGTAAATACAGGCCCAGTATTGCCGATATCGATACGATACCAATAGTTTTTCATATTTAAGCTTCATAGATCCAAAGAATCCAAAAGACCTAGGATAGAATTTTGCCAAACACTGTACGTGACAACAAAATACTTTATTATCACAATCAACATTTTTGTTTAAAAAAAAATCACTCAAAACAACTTAAAACAAAATCTCCTGAGGTAGAGGGCTGACAAACCACAATACAAGGGTGCGCTACTCCGTGTTGTGTGACACAGCGCATCGCTGCTCTCACAGACAGAGAGTAGACTTTGATGAATCTGCGTGCGCAGCAGTCAGTGCGTGTGGGAGATAAAAAAAGCTTGAGTATCAATCTTTGTACACAAGGATCATTCAATATCAATACCAGTGTTGGTATCGATACTATCGATATTAGGATCGATCCGCCCACCTCTAGTCATGTCTGCTGGCTCTCCCCGATTCAGGAAAGAAATTCAGTGTCTCCGTGTGATTATTCTCTGCAATAATTTGAGTTGTCTCTTTTACCAGGTTCAACTCTGATACTGATGAAGTGGTGGAGAAGAGGATTTTCTTAAAAAGAAGACTTGAAAGTTCAGCTACAATTTGCCAGAAAATACATCTGAGATGAAAGCCGAGATTTGATGTTTTGGTGAAAGAATATTTTTTATTTCTTCATAATTGATGTAAAGTCTAAGACATATTCAGTGACTTAGAAATGTTCATGTATCCATCTCCTGACTTGTGTGAAGAAAACTGGCAATAAAACTGATTATTCTTTACAGGTATTACACCAAAGAGTGGTATAATTAATTTATATCAAGGACGCCAATCATTGATAAAATGATCCGCACAGCCTGCAGCGCCTGTGATCCAACGTGCGCGCGAGTCTGGAATAAAATGTTACGCACAGCCTGCAGCGCCTGTGATCAAACGTGCGTGTGAGTCTGTAATAAAATGATCCACGCAGCCCGCAGCGCCTGTGATCGAACGGCCACGCAAGTCTGTACTGAAGTGATCCAGGCAGTCTGCAGTGCGTATGATCCAACATGCTTGCGAGTCTGTGGTGAAGTGATCCATGCAGCCTGCATCGAGTGTGATCCAACATGCGTGCGAGTCTATACTGAAGTGATCCATGCAGCCTGCATCGAGTGTGATCCAACATGCGTGCGAGTCTGTACTGAAGTGATCCATGCAGCCTGCAGCATGTGTGATCCAATGTGCGCGCGAGTCTGTAATAAAATGATCCATGCGACCTGCAGCGCCTGTGATACAATGTTTGTGTGAGTCTGTGATAAAATGATCCATACAGCGTGCAGCGTGTGAGCATCATCTGGCAGGGATCCATCCATTAAAATGCAGATCACAAAACATGGTTATATTCTTTCAATTTATATAATGGATTTCTTTCTAAATCCAGATAACACAAACAGCAGGTCTTGAAAAAAAGAGCAGAGAGACAGTGCTTTCTCGCAGTCTCTCTCTCTCTCTCTCTCTCTCTCTCTCTCTCTCTCTCTCTCTCTCTCTCTCTCTCTCTCTCTCTCTCTCTCTCCCCCCCTGTGTCTCGTGCTCAATGTTGAAACAAGAAATGGGGTGTTTAAGTATGATTGTGCATTTAAATGGCAATATTTTCTTTTTTGGGGAGGGGGGCACAATGGACTCTAAACTTTGCAATCTGATGTTCCCAGCCCTGATGAGGCAGCAGTGTCTCACTGTACATCTGGAAATGTGAGTGCCATTTGCTTTTCACTGTTTTGAGAAGGGCGCGCATTTTAAACAATGCAAAAAAGAAAAGGTAGGCAGGAGTGGACTGTGAAAAGGCAAAAAAAAAAAAAAAAAATACCAGCTAGGGTTACATACATGGCAGTAAAAGCTACAGTAAGCAATCGTAAGCAAGACTAGGTGTTGTGTGGGCCGCTGAAGAGGAGGTACTGCTGGCCCACTACCACCAGAGGGCGCCCTGCTTGGAGTGCGGGCTCCAAGCACGAGAGGGCGCCAGACCCAGAGGAAGTGACAGCTGTCACTCATTACTCCAGCTGTCACTCATCTACACCACCATATAAGCCGGACTGCAACTCCACCTCCCCGCCGAGAAATCGACTACCAGTACTAAGGTAATTTCTCTGCTGAATTTAAACTGTGACTTACGTCTGATCTGTTTGCAGCCGTTGTCCTGTGGTGCCCTTTCAACTGGGTTGGCGGTCAGTGAGAGAAGCGACGTCTTCGCCTCTCACTCCATCCAGATAAGTGGTTCCAGGAGCTGCTAGTGTGTTCCTAGGTTGGAGGTGGAGGTGCTTCCTCCCAACTGTGTTTGGACTGTTAATTACTGAGTGTGCGGACTCACACTCACACATCATCTTTCTGTTTTCTGCCAGCAGTACCAAGGTCGACAGCCGAAGACAGAGGCCACCTGGGGACTCGGGACTTGGCGGCTCCGGTGTTCTTCAGGCCGTTGGTGGTGGAGGCCGTGTGGGACGCGGCTTCTCTCTCATCGGGCGTCTTCTATCTTCAAGCCTGCCCACACGTCACCTGGTGTTTATTGACTGTGAATATTAAGACACGTTTCGTTGTGTAATATCACAACATTAAATTGTTACCTTTTGGCTTACTCATTGTCCGTTCATTTGCGCCCCCTGTTGTGGGTCCGTGCTACGACACCTTCCCAACAGGATTTCTCGGCCATCGTCATGGACTCCGAGGGGCGTCAACTCCAGCTTGAACGGCCAATGGAAGAGCCAGGAGCGCAGGCGTCAGCGGGAGGCGGGTTGAGTGAGCTGCAGCAGATCTTAACCGCCTTCAAGGCCCGGTTAGAATTAGTGACCGAGCAGAGTGTCCTCCTTAATCGGAGGGTGGAGGCTCTCACCGCCAGGGTGGAAGCGCGCGATCAGGGCGCTGCTGCAGCCACTCCTCTGGCTGGTCCTGGGCCTGTATCAGACGTTCCACTGGTCGTTCAACGAACCCCCCCACCGTCCCCTGAAGCATACATAAGCCCTCCGGAACCGTACGGGGGCTGTGTCGAGACGTGCGCGGACTTCCTCATGCAGTGTTCGCTCGTCTTTTCACAGCGCCCCGTCATGTACGCATCAGACGCTAGCCGGGTGGCTTATGTTATTAATTTGCTTCGAGGAAAGGCACGCGCATGGGCTACGGCGCTTTGGGAGCAGAATTCACGGCTCCTAACGTCTTATACTGGGTTCGTACAGGAATTCAAACAAGTGTTTGATCATCCCAACAGAGGCGAGACCGCTTCGAACGTGCTGCTGTCGATGAGACAGGGGCGCCGTAGCGCAGCCGAGTATGCAGTCGACTTCCGCATCGCGGCAGCGAGGTCCGGCTGGAATAACGTTGCGCTCCGCGCCGCCTTTGTAAATGGACTGTCCCCGGTCCTTAAGGAGCACCTACTGGCCAAGGATGAACCGCGGGAATTCGACGGGCTGATCGATTTAGTTATACGTTTAGACAACCGTTTAAATGAGCA
The DNA here is from genome assembly GCF_902500255.1 of Thalassophryne amazonica. Taxonomy (NCBI): domain Eukaryota; kingdom Metazoa; phylum Chordata; class Actinopteri; order Batrachoidiformes; family Batrachoididae; genus Thalassophryne; species Thalassophryne amazonica. The sequence continues at coordinate 14,248,475 of NC_047111.1, read as the reverse complement.
TCGTCGGGAGCAGGCCGGGGGGCGTGACCGGGCACGAGCCGTCCCTCCCCCTTCCGGTTCCGACAAGGTGACGTCGTCCCCACGCTTCACTGCCAGAGAGCTCCGTGTGGCTACGGCTCCCCCTGCTGAGGAGGCTAGGGACACGAGCAGGGCCAAATTAAGATCAAAAATCAGACAAAGGAGGCTGGCCCGCGGGGAGTGTTTTGTCTGCGGCTCTTGCGAGCACATGCAGAGGGACTGCCCTAAAACGGTCAATCTACAACGCCCGTCCTTAGAAACTGGGCTAAGGGTGGGTCATAACACGCACGCGGGAAAACCCCGCAAATCTGCACGAATCCCAGTAACAATCCTTTGTGGGGATTTAACCCTTCATGCCCCAGCACTGATAGACACAGGGTCTGAAGGGAATCTGCTGGACAGCAGATGGGTAAAGGAAGTAGGGCTCCCTCTGGTGGCTCTGCCGGCACCATTGCAGGTGCGAGCACTAGATGGCACCCTGCTTCCATTAATCACACATCAGACACAACCAGTGACTTTGGTTGTGTCTGGGAATCACAGGGAGGAGATAGTGTTCCATGTAACACCTTCTACCTCCCGAGTGATTTTGGGCTTTCCATGGATGGTGAAGCACAATCCCCGGATTGATTGGCCGTCTGGGGTTGTGACGCAGTGGAGCGAAACCTGCCACCGGGAGTGCTTAGGATCCTCGGTTCCTCCCGGCACCACGGCTAATGAGGAGGTCAAAGTTCCCCCCAATCTATCGGCGGTGCCAAGGGAGTACCACGATCTTGCTGATGTTTTCAGCAAAGATCTGGCACTCACTCTTCCCCCGCACCGACCGTATGATTGTGCCATCGATTTGGTCCTGGGCGCTGAGTACCCGTCCAGTAGGTTGTACAACCTCTCACGTCCGGAACGCGAATCAATGGAGACCTACATCCGGGACTCCTTAGCTGCCGGGCTGATCCGGAACTCCACCTCCCCGATGGGTGCTGGTTTCTTTTTTGTGGGCAAGAAAGACGGCGGACTCCGTCCATGCATTGATTACAGAGGGCTGAACGAGATCACGGTTCGCAACCGATACCCGTTACCTCTGTTGGATTCAGTGTTCACGCCCCTGCATGGAGCCCAAATTTTCACAAAATTGGATCTTAGAAACGCGTACCACCTGGTTCGGGTCCGGAAGGGAGACGAATGGAAGACGGCATTCAACACCCCGTTAGGTCATTTTGAGTACCTGGTCATGCCGTTCGGCCTCACTAACGCCCCCGCGACGTTCCAAGCTTTGGTAAATGACGTCTTGCGGGACTTCCTGCATCGGTTCGTCTTCGTATATCTGGACGATATACTCATCTTTTCCCCGGACCCTGAGACCCATGTCCAGCATGTACGTCAGGTCCTACTGCGGTTGTTGGAGAACCGGCTGTTTGTGAAGGGCGAGAAGTGCGAGTTCCACCGCACTTCTTTGTCCTTCCTGGGGTTCATCATCTCCTCCAACTCCGTCGCCCCTGATCCGGCTAAGGTTGCGGCGGTGAGAGATTGGCCCCAACCGATAAGCCGCAGGAAACTACAGCAGTTCCTAGGCTTTGCAAATTTCTACAGGAGGTTTATTAAAGGTTACAGTCAGGTAGTTAGCCCCCTGACTGCCCTGACCTCCACCAAGGTCCCCTTCGCCTGGTCGGATCGGTGCGAAGCCGCGTTCCAGGAGTTGAAACGTCGGTTCTCGACTGCACCAGTTCTGGTGCAGCCTGATCCTGATCGCCAGTACATAGTAGAAGTGGACGCCTCTGACTCAGGGATAGGAGCCGTGCTGTCCCAGAGCGTGTAGGCTGATAAAGTCCTCCATCCTTGTGCCTTTTATTCCCGCAGGTTGACCCCAGCTGAACGGAACTATGACGTCGGCAATCGGGAACTTCTTGCGGTGAAGGAGGCTCTTGAAGAGTGGAGACACCTGCTGGAGGGGGCATCGTTGCCCTTCACGGTTTTCACGGACCATCGGAACCTGGAGTACATCCGGACCGCCAAGCGGCTGAACCCCAGGCAAGCCCGCTGGTCTCTGTTCTTCGGGCGCTTTGACTTCCAGATCACGTATCGCCCCGGGACCAAGAACCAAAAACCAGATGCATTGTCCCGGGTGCACGAAGAAGAAGCCAAAGCGGGGCTGTCGAACCCCACCGAGACCATCATCCCCGAGTCCACTGTCGTGGCCACCCTTACCTGGGACGTGGAGAAGACCGTCCGGGAGGCCCTGACAAGGAGCCCGGACCCGGGAACTGGCCCCAAGAACAGACTGTACGTCCCACCAGAGGCAAGAGCTGCCGTATTGGACTTCTGTCACGGGTCCAAGCTCTCCTGTCATCCCGGAGTGCGTAGGACCGTGGCAGTAGTCCAGCAGCGCTTCTGGTGGGCGTCCCTGGAAACCGACGTCCGGGACTACGTCCAGGCCTGTACCATCTGCGCCAGGGGCAAGGCAGACCATCGGAGGACGACGGGACTCCTCCAACCCCTGCCAGTGCCTCATCGCCCCTGGTCTCACATCAGCCTGGACTTCATCACGGGCCTCCCGCCGTCCCAGGGCAACACCGTTATTCTCACGATAGTGGACCGGTTCTCCAAGGCGGCCCACTTCGTGGCCCTCCCGAAGCTCCCGACAGCCCAGGAGACAGCAGACCTCCTGGTCCACCACGTCATGCGGCTGCATGGGACATTGTATCAGATCGTGGTCCCCAGTTCTCTTCGCAGGTGTGGAAGAGTTTCTGTAAGGAGCTGGGGGCCACCGTGAGTCTCTCGTCCGGGTACCACCCCCAGACCAACGGCCAGGCAGAGCGGGCTAACCAGTAGTTGGAACAGGCCCTTCGCTGCGTCACCTCCGCGCACCCGGCGGCCTGGAGTCACCATCTGGCCTGGATCGAGTATGCCCATAACAGCCAAGTCTCGTCTGCTACCGGCCTCTCCCCTTTTGAGGCATGTTTGGGGTTCCAGCCCCCATTGTTCCCGCTGGTGGAGGGAGAGGTCGGTGTGCCCTCGGTCCAGGCCCACCTCAGGAGGTGCCGCCGGGTGTGGCGGACCGCCCGCTCTGCCCTGTTAAAGGCCCGGACGAGGGCCAAGACCCATGCGGACCGCCGACGTTCCCCGGCCCCCACGTACCAGCCCGGGCAGGAGGTGTGGCTGTCAACAAAGGACATCCCCCTCTGTGTGGACTCACCCAAATTAAAGGACAGGTACATCGGACCATTCCCCATCCTCAAGATCATCAACCCGGCCGCAGTGAAGCTCCGACTCCCAGCTTCACTGCGGATCCACCCTGTCTTCCACGTGTCCCGTATTAAGCCACACCACACCTCGCCCCTCTGTGCACCTGGACCTACTCCGCCTCCTGCCCGGCTCATCGACGGGGAGCCTGCTTGGACGGTCCGCAGGCTCCTGGACGTCCGTCGTAAGGGCCGGGGGTTCCAATATCTGGTGGACTGGGAGGGGTATGGACCTGAAGAACGCTCCTGGGTGAAGAGGAGCTTCATCCTGGACCCGGCCCTCCTGGCCGATTTCTACAGACGACACCCGGACAAGCCTGGTCGGGCGCCAGGAGGCGCCCGTTGAGGGGGGGGTCCTGTTGTGTGGGCCGCTGAAGAGGAGGTACTGCTGGCCCACTACCACCAGAGGGCGCCCTGCTTGGAGTGCAGGGCTCCAAGCACGAGAGGGCGCCAGACCCAGAGGAAGTGACAGCTGTCACTCATTACTCCAGCTGTCACTCATCTACACCACCATATAAGCCGGACAGCAACTCCACCTCCCCGCCGAGAAATCGACTACCAGTACTAAGGTAATTTCTCTGCTGAATTTAAACTGTGACTTACGTCTGATCTGTTTGCAGCCGTTGTCCTGTGGTGCCCTTTCAACTGGGTTGGCGGTCAGTGAGAGAAGCGACGTCTTCGCCTCTCACTCCATCCAGATAAGTGGTTCCAGGAGCTGCTAGTGTGTTCCTAGGTTGGAGGTGGAGGTGCTTCCTCCCAACTGTGTTTGGACTGTTAATTACTGAGTGTGCGGACTCACACTCACACATCATCTTTCTGTTTTCTGCCAGCAGTACCAGGGTCGACAGCCGAAGACAGAGGCCACCTGGGGACTCGGGACTTGGCGGCTCCGGTGTTCTTCAGGCCGTTGGTGGTGGAGGCCGTGTGGGACGCGGCTTCTCTCTCGTCGGGCGTCTTCTATCTTCGAGCCTGCCCACACGTCACCTGGTGTTTATTGACTGTGAATATTAAGACACGTTTCGTTGTGTAATATCACAACATTAAATTGTTACCTTTTGGCTTACTCATTGTCCGATCATTTGCCCCCCCTGTTGTGGGTCCGTGCTACGACACCTTCCCAACACTAGGAACGCAACCATACGCAATCAAACACCAACCTAAACAGGGACTACATCAAATCTGCGCAATTTTCCAGCATACTCCATATGCATTTTAGCACAACTGTACGCAAGCCCGTGTGAAAGGGGCTGAACATAACACACAGAGATAAATAACTAAAAAGACAATAACTGGAGACAACGGGTGAGTAGGAAAATAATAAACAAAATCCAACGAACACTGCAGATGAAGTGAAATAAACACAGAAATAAAAGACAACCTCGGACAAAAACATAACGAAAACAAAGAATGAAACATCCAAGATAACAAACACAAGACAATCACTACGAAACCATGAACAAAACCAAAACCAGAATGCAACAGATCAAAAACGAGGAACTCAGAATAAATCAAAGTACACACATAATGCAGGTAGAACACCGGGGCAACAAACCAGGAACTGACACAGACACAAACACAGATGATCCAAACATCTCACAAACACAAGACATGCAAGTGGGGCACATCTCAGACAGAGAACCAGACAGACAGACAACAGATAAGACCGGGGCTGACATGGATGATAGACCACAGTCTGATCACACGGACACCGGGAAGAGACCACGGAGGACCCACATGCACACATCCGACTCCCAAGAAGTATTTACTGAAAATAAAGTGTGAAGGACCTAAATGAGATAGTGAGGACTTTCCAGGCACGTAAGACCCAAATAAAGAAAAATGCTTAAAATGATGGGGGATTAATAAGGGCCATAGTTGGGGAGTCTGGGGGCCCAAGCTGAAAGCTTTTAACCATGCTAATGCTCCCCAGAAGCATTTACTGAAAAGCAGTGCTGAAGAGCTTCGCTCGTTCATGTCCACAGCATATACATATTAATAATAATAATAACTTCAGCTATTCATGTATTGCTTTCCTAGGAATCAAAGAACAATACAAAAGAAACTCCAATAATAAAATACACTACAACAGTGCACAAAAATTCCAAGATAAAGAGCTGAGTACAAAAAAAAAAAAGACTTGTTTTGATTGAGTGTTTCCAACACTGTGGATCAGCAGTCCATGTCCATACTGGCTGTTTTCTGTTCAAAGTGCATCAATAAACCTCCAATATGTTGTCCATCACAAGTTTATTTGCTCATAGTTATTATTTTTGGAAACTGAATGCAACCCCCGAGGAAATGCGTTAAAATGTGTGTTCAACATAAAGAAAAAAGAACGCCGGTCCATGAAAAATACCACAAAGTCACATCACAATTCTGATTCTCATTAAGATATTCCTGGTATTTTATATTCTGTGATTTTCACTCCATATTTACTAAAAATGCTTGATTTTTGGAGGAAATATTTTAAATTCTGAATAATTTTGAGAAGGATTTGTGGATTTCTGAAGAATGTATTCCATAAATGATGGGGTTGAGGCTACCCTGGATCAGATGGAACAGAATGGCAAAGACCTTCCTGTAAGAAGAGAACTGTGGGAAGCAATGCAGAATAATGGTTGTAAATCCACAAACTATCATGATCAAATAGACGGTGAGATGAGTGCTGCAGCTCTTGAAGGCTTTCTTGTCCAGAGATTTGTTCTTACTGGTCAGACAGACGACTGTAATCTTAGTGTACGTGAGAATGATGCTGCTTATAGAAGATGTAAATAAGACCACAGTGAAGGTGAGTCCATAGACATTATTGATTAAGACGCTGTCACAGGATAGTTTGAACAGTGAGGCGTTGTCACAGTAAAGATTTGTTATCAGAGTCCTGCATCTGTTGAGTCGGACGGACAGACCGATCAGAATCCCGACCAGAACAAAACCCACTCCCCAGGCAAAGAGCGACAGCTTCCAGACCATCTTACTGGTCATGATGGTGGTGTAGTGAAGAGGATTACAGATGGCCACGTATCTGTCAAAAGCCATAATCATGAGCACAGTGGGCCTCATGTATCAACGTGCGTACGGCGATATTTGAGCGTATATGGGGTGTACGCCAAAACGGCTGCGCTACTTGGCATTTATCAATGTGGTTGTTGGCCTACGCTGCGCTGAAAATATACACCAGGTCGAGAGGTGGCGTAAATTATACGCCAAAATGAACCAGCGCTGGAATCCACATAAAAATGAAAATGATCGGCCTGATAAACAGTGCCATCATACAAATCAATGCATATGTTACATAAATAACACTTTCCTGATTATACTACATAATAATTAATACAAATCCCGCTTTTGCGGGATTGCTGGTCTATCGAGCACGATCCGTGGCCAGAGCGCTGACTGCAAAGAAAGCACTGCACGCCTTTTTCTCCACAACCTGGAGCCACAGCAGCGCTGAGCTTAACTTTATGTGGTGTGATCGTGTTAGACTATGGAATTGATAATAACAACTGTAGTGTTCTCATTCCCTTCGCCCGTGCTGCAATCAGGTTGCGTCGTCTCCATTCGTTTGTTACAATAAAATAAATAAATGAAATACATTTTAAAAATAAAGAAATCTGACAAATTAGGTGTGTCTTATTAATTGAGCGAGCAAATATCCACATGTCAAGAATTACTGACATGTGAAAAGAGAATACAGTGGTCCCTCGCTATAACGCGGTTCACATTTCGCGGCCTCGCAGTTTTGCGGAGTTTTTAGTCCAATTTTGCATGCCTTTTTTTTTTTTTTTTCTTACAGTGTTCTGTGTTCTGCGTGTCTGTTTATAAGAATCTTCTCGCCCAGAAGAAAAAAGAGCGCCAACAACTACTCATAACTGTGTTTGTCACACGGAAACAGACACCTGCTGCAGCCAGGTGTGAGTGGAAAAAGGCGCGGCGCCACGATGAAGAGGCGCGATCTGTGAAATACTGGTCAGTCACTATTAATAATTTCTTATGTGTCCAACCTCGTACGTTGATCGTTAAAATTAAATTCGTTAGTTCTAAAAGCCATCATAATTATTTATAGGAAAACGTTCTATTTTTATTTCTCAAACAAATGTTTGGGCCTGAAAACAGTTTGGTCTTATTTTTCTACTAAGGTTTGAACTTTGAGAGTGTTTATGTTGTGTGTTGGGGGGTGTGGCTGGACATTTTGGTGTTCTTTTCTTTTCTTTGCTCTCCAGGTGGCATGAAAACTGATTTGTCTGTGGAGAAGGTGCTGGCTGAAGAGTCCTTCACCCTCATCAACATCATGTGCAGCACCTGTGAATGGTGCTCACGTGCAGCCTTAAAGACTTTCAGCTGAAGCAGATAATTGAATGGCGTTCTGCATTTAAGTCATGTGTGATTCAAGCAGAACTGCCGGGAACTCGACCTTGTGATGTTCGTTTGTGAGACGCTGAGGACCGCGCCTGGGTTTGACACATCGAGCCCGTGAAGGAGGAAGGGTGAGGGACACATGCTGTCAGCACACATCAGAGGTGATTAAGTGTTTGACTAATTGTTGATAGTAACTTGGTATTTTGTTACGCAGTATCTTTGAATTGTGATGAGAATTGTGCAGCTTGCTTCTCACTGCTGTGACGTGCGGACAAGTGATCCTCCACCTGTTGTGAGAAGCTGCTCATTTGCATAAAGCTCAAAATACAGACCTGAATGTGTTGCTGATAGTGTGTGTCTTTTGAAGGATATTAGTTGTAACTGCTGACTTACCTCACCTCTTCTATCCTTCGCAGAGAGTCGGTTTGTCGTGTCCACCTGGGGGGTGGTTGGCGGTGATAGTGGGTCCAGGAGCGCTGGGCTTCGATCCTTTTTGGCGCTGGAGAGCGTGCCAGCCTTCACTCCACCAGAAGGATGCTATTTCAGTTTTTACACTTTATTATGCACCAGCGGGTGAAATAAATAAATTGTTTTTGTTATTGGAACCGCTTTCTGGTTATTTTTAGCGCTGGGTTCCGTCTGACGCAGGTCCGTTCCTCAACCCGCGTCGACACATAACAGTAGTTCCCGGCCATTCCATAATGGACCCAGCGGCAGAGGCGGTTCCTTTTGCCGAAAAAATTCAAGAACACTTGGAGAAAATATGGGAGCAATTACAGCATCTCGCAAACCAAATTAAACAAACAGTGTTAGGTTTAAAACCACCTAAACATCATAAAACTGTAACAGAGAAAGACACAACAGTCAAATAAGAGTCAGAGAGTAGAATTCAATTGTAAATGCTCGCGAGGAGTGCAGCACAGAGACAAACTCTTCTAACAATCTCCAAACTGCACTGAACTCTGGCTACACTCTCGCTCTTTTTATTCAGGATGTCATACAGGTGCGGTTGTCAGCATACGTGGCATAAACAGTTGAGCAATCATAAACAGGTCTTGCAACTACAGTTGAGCAAGTCTTAGCAACTTCTGGTTTCTGCGATCTCAGGCTGCTGGTTTGGGGAAGGTGCGGTCAGGACTTCTCTCCTGGGCTCCGTTCTTCAGGTGTTATCTTCAGTCAGCACATGTCGGTTAACCTTTTGTTCTTTCCTGTGGTTGAAACCACATGCGTGCAGTAGAAACATCATTTGGCAACACAGCTAGTAACACAATTTGCAATACAGCATACTTTCTTTTGGAATCATATTCAATCTTTCCATTACAACTCTCTTTTGCACAAAAGCAATTCATATGATCATATACAAACATTTTCATTCCTTATTATTTATTTTATATTTTATTATATTTTTAATGGTTTGATAAGTTGTTTTGGACATCAACTCTTCTGACCTCGCTTTGCGACATCACATAAGTTCCTTTTTCTCTCTAACTGCAAGGATAAAAACAACTCATGTAATCATTCATTTGTAACATACTTTATCAAGAGGTCATCAAGAAGTCAGCAACAGACTTCTAACAGATACAATGAGTTTATTTCCATTACTAAAGTATTAATAAAAGAATGTATAATATAAGGAATATAGACTAGAAGAATGTATAATAAAAGAATGTGTGATAACTGACATATCCATATATACATAAATCCAACATTTCCCCCCTGTTTATCATGCATTCTTACGGTATAGAACATTCACCCATGAACAAAATTTATTCCAACAACCACTTCTTTTCAGATTTTCAGTTGTGGGATCATCCAACAGTGGTAAGGGTGCATTTACACTCGGGAGGCTTGGAGGTCATTGTCGTCATCAGGTTCACCGTAGTCACCTGGGTCTGGGAACAGGTCGGGCAAGTGCACGCTGTCATCAAAGTCATCATGACCGCAGCCTTCTTTATCATCTGTGTCAGGGTTGTCTCCTAAGAGGGGGTACATCTGAGCATTGTCTTTTCCTGCTGGTGAGATAGCAGTGGTGATCATTCTAGTGATTAGAGATCATAGACAGGGTATACAACAACATCCACACAAGGTCAAAATAGCAGCAAAGACAGCAATAGAGATGAGTGCAGATGAGACTAACGTGCGATATCTCCCAAACATATCCAACCACGAGTCCCAAAACGCAGTGTTAACTCCGCTGTGCTCCTTCATTTTATGATTCAGGGTGCGCAGACCCTCGATAGCCAGGGTCAGGCTGCCATTAGCCGCTGTATTGTTTGGAATGAACGTGCAACACTGCTCTCCAAACATGGCGCAAACCCCACCCTTTTCAGCCAACAGCATGTCAAGGGCTATGCGGTTCTGGAATGCCATCAAGGATGTGGCGGCTAGTTGGGAGCGCACTGCTCGGAATCCTTCCTCAGTCCAATTGCTTAATCTTTGAACATTGTAATGGATGTAATTGATCCTATCTACATTTTTGTTAACAGTACACCACCAACAAATAGAGGATTCAAAACCAGCTGCGATCTGATCAGCTAATTTATACTCATCTGGAACCCCTCTAGGGACCCCTATGGCGTCAATGTAAGTTGGATCTCCAGCAGTCTTCCATGCGTTTCGCTTAGTGCGGGTCCAATGTTCAGGGACGACTGCTTTGGCATTTAAAGTTAGTTCTTCAACAGTCATGGGCAACACTTATACAGGCAAAAGGAATGATACTAGAGTACAGTGACCCGAGGCATTGTTTGGTAATCTATCAAAAATCCTATTATCTCCACACCACCACCACACATCGCTTCTAGCAATGGGTTTAAAAGGGCTTGGTGGTGTGAGAGTGTGGCTACACCACACGGTCTCATTTAGTTCCCCTAACTTTTGACCAGTACCTGGAAGCTTAACACAGGTAAAATTTCCCTCTGCCACATCTTCAGAGAACAGGGGTTTATTCTTGGCCATGTTGGCCACAGGATAGATGGTATCCCAACTTATGCACCTGTGATTCAAAGGAATGAACGTGTTCACCATAATTTCAAGCAAACAATCGGAGGTCAAAGGGGCTGGTACTACACGCAGTATTGGACGAGGCCCTAAGCACACTACACAGTCTTTTTTGGCAGGTTTTGCTGCCTGCTCTGCCATGAGCAACCAATTGTTTCTTTGTCCACTAATTCCTGTGGTCACCAAAAACCAATCATCGGTTTCAATTTTCCCATTTATGATCTGAATTTTTGTCACAGACGTTTGTGGACCCAATGACAGTCCTACCGCTGTGGGTGTCGTCGGAGAAGAGTCAGTTCGTTTTGTTATGTTAGTACAAATTGAGAAGTCGGTATGTGGGTCAGTGTAAACACCGGGCCTGTACACAAATAATGTTAAATGATAACAAGATGCCTCTGTATATGAGTGTATTCTGGGAGGTTTTTCTAGAAGCGGCTGATCGGTAGTATTGAACGACAGCAGGAGATGGTTATCATGTCGAGTCAGAGTTAGTCTACGCTTCCACTCTTTGGAATGCTGGGTGGTAGGATATGGTGTCCAGTCACTACCAGTATACGTAAAAACTGTTCCCCAATCTTGATCCCAATCAACACTGGAGAGATACCATTCATGCCATTTCCAGTGAGTGCCGGAACTCATTTCTGGAGTAGCCTGTCCTCCCACCCGTATGATTGAAAAAGGTATAACAATTTTTGAAACAAACTGAGTGGCATTGTAACAGACATAAAGATCTCTGGTAATGACTGTATCAGTTGTAGTCGGGGAGCAAGGATTAGTGAACTGTCTGGCCCCAGCAGTCCCAGTACATCCTCCCCTACAAAAAGAGCGTCTCACTCTGTTGCGATTATAATTATCAATTGCAGGGTCATAATCATAATTGTTAACCGTAGGATCATACTCATGGATCACCTGTTCAGTTCTATTTACAGTGTCAATTGTCCAAGTTTCAGCCAATTTCCCCCTTAGGGGTATTTTTTTACACGAGTACCGTTGTGAAATACATGAGTACCATCCCCAATAGATAAGTAACAGGAGTACCACCTGTATACTTCCTGTGATACACATCAGTTTAGGTAAGGCCATCTTGTCAAAGCCGGTGTCAGCCTAAGTTCAGGTCAGTGGCAGTAAAAACTTCACTGGCTTTCGTGTCAACCCTGGATCTTAACACCAGAATCCCACACTATTACCAGACTTTGCTTCACTTCCCTTACTTGATTACCGGGTTTGCCCAGATGACCCTTTTAACATGTGTGAGGTGTACCCAAGTTCCTCTCTCTGCTATTTTAAGAGCTGTTGGGGTTGTCAACAGGACCTGATATGGTCCTTCCCACTTAGGTGAATGCCAACATTTCCTCTTGATGCTCCTGATTAGAACCCAGTCACCCGGTTTCACCAACAGGTCGTCCTGTGGAGAGATGGGGGTTTCTTCGTCAGTGGGTGTTTTCTGTTTCTCGAGCATTTTTCTCATATAATCTGCTAGGTTAGGTTCATCTTCTATGTCCCAGGGACTTTTAAAGTGAGGCAATTTAAATGGTCTTCCAAAAAGGGTCTCAAATGGTGTCAATCCTATAGTACTAGTGATGTTCATGTACAGCTGTACTAGTTCAAGACACTGAGTCCATGGTCTCCCTGTTTCTTCCATTGTCTTTTTGAGTCGGTTTTTTACTGTTCCATTTGTTCTTTCTACTAATCCTGCGCTCTGAGGGTGGTACGCACAGTGTTTTTTTTAGTTCAATGCAAAACATAGTTCCTATGTTTTTAATAACTTCATTTACAAAATGAGCGCCATTATCACTATAGATTCGTTCAGGTATGCCATAGCGGGGTATGATGTTTTTGCATAACGATTTGGCTACAGTCAATGCATCAGGTCGTTTGGTTGGAAAAAGTTCTACCCATTTGGAAAAGGCATCCACAATTACTAAACAATATTCTTTGCCCTCACTTTTACTTAGTTGAATGTAGTCCATATGTATAACCTGAAAAGGATATTGTGGAGTGGGAAATTTTCCTCTTTTAGGTCTCAAATTGCCTTGGGAGTTGTGTTTGGCACACGTGAGACATGCTCTGCAAAAATGTTTAGAGTACGTGTTAAATCCAAAGGTTGTATAGATGGCATTAATCTGGCTCATCATCCCCCCTGTTGAGACATGAGAAATACCATGGCTCAATATGGCAACCCATCTATACAAATTTTTAGGTAAAATGGGTTTCCCCAATGGTCAGCAATAAATGCCATCACGGATAGTAGCTCCGCGTTTAGTCCATAAGTCCTTTTCTACATCTGAACTCTGATGTTGCATATCAGAGAGAACTTGAGAAGATAAACTGTTTTTGTCAACAGGAAGTGTGACGTCCTGTACTGGGTCAACATGGAGTACACTAAGCTCTCCTGCTGCAGCAGCCTTTGCAGAAATATCTGCATAATGATTTCCTTGAGATACAGAGTCAGATTTCCCTGTGTGAGCTGCACAGTCCGGTCTGGATTTTGCTACAGTCTGAGTCGAATCTAGACAGTCATGTGGTTCCCCGTCATCAGGAAGTGGAATCAAAGTTGCAGGATTCAGTGTGGTGCATCGTTCGATTGTGACATGCGGTTGGGACAGCAGCGTGGCCATGCAAGACAGATGGCGTGCCGGTGATAAAAAGGTCATGTTGGTTTGTAGCAGCAATGCCGACACTGCGTGTGGCACTTTGAGGATTAGTGGGTGGAAGAGGACTACGCCAGCACTGCATTCCACAGCCATTGATGCTGCCACAACAGCACGTACACAATGGGGGAGGGCGCAAGCCACACTATCCAATTTGGCAGAGTAGTACGCAACTGGGCGGAGTTTGGTTCCATGTTGCTGTGTGAGTACGGAAGTCATAAAGTGGCCCTTACAGTCAATCATTTGTACAAAAGTTTTGTTATAATTTGGAAGTGCCAAAGCAGCTGCAGAGGTTAATGCTTGTTTTATTTTTGAAAATGCGTCTTCTGCTTCAGAGGTCCATTTAACAGTTGTGTTCATTGAAATGTCTTCAGTGTACATTAATCTGTTTAAAGGGTGCACAATTTGTGCATAGTCAGGCACCCAACTTCTGCAATAGTTTGTCAGGCCCAAAAAGGACATCACTTGTCGTTTAGTCAGTGGTTTGGGGGCCTGTAGAATGGCTGTTTTCCTGTCTGCTACGATTGTTCGTCCTTCACAACTCAAATTGTGACCCAAATACTTTACTTCATTTTTCCACAACTGCAATTTATTCTTACTGACTTTGTGACCTTCTTTCGCCAGGTGGAATAATAGAGCAAGAGTGTCTTCTACACATGTTGTTTTATCGGGTGAGACCAGCAAAATATCATCAACATACAGGAGAATTTGACTGTTTCCTGGTGGAACAAAGGATGCCATGCTGGCAGACATTACTTGCGAATAAATTGTGGGACTTTCACAATAGCCCTGCGGTAGGCGAGTAAACGTGTATCGCTTTCCCGCAAAGGTGAAAGCAACCAGAACTGACTATCCTTGTCTACAGGAACGGAGAAAAAGGCATTGCTGATGTCCACAACTGTGAAGAACGTAGCATAAGGTCGAAGAGAATTCAGCAATGTATGTGGGTCAGGTACACAAGGTGCCCTCTGGACTACAGCATTATTAACAGCCTGTAAGTCCTGGACCATTCTCCAACCAGTGGAAGGAGCTGCCTTTTTCACCGGAAAAATTGGAGTGTTGCATGGTGAATCAGGACACTCCACAATGACCTTTGCTTGAATAAGATCTGCTATGACGGGTTTGATGCCTTCCAATGCATCGGTTTTAATGGATATTGTCTGATACAAGGTCTGTATTCAGTCTTTGGCCTGATGACTACAGGTAGTGCTCCCTTGACTAGTCCAACATCAGTTGGCCCTGAAGACCACAAATGTGGCGGTACTTCCGTAAGGAGTGACTGCTCTTCTTGAGTTAGTACAAAATTTCATGCATCAGAGCTATCATCAGTATGAACTCCAACAGGAGTGTCGATTGGAAGATAAATTTGAGTCCTAGTCAACCCTGTCTGAGGGCTTTCCCAAATATCCCTAGTTTTCCTCACCCAATTGGTGGTTTTTTGTCCCATGTCCACTAGTGCTGATAAGCAATGCCAAGGGACAACAGAATCTTTGAACAGGGAAACGTGTGGTGGCCCGCTTTGTTTGTACAAATGCATCACAGCGTCCGATAACTGTTCCACTCCGCACGCCGCGTTGGAGATCCCATCACTGTAGATATAGGTCACCAACGGTCGTGGAGTAGGAAGAGTGCGTAAGGTGGTTTCATATTGCAAGTCGGGACCTGGCGTATTTTTGTACCACATAGTTATGTGGAGTTGTTCTGCTGACATTTCGTCCTGGACCTGTGTTAGGGTGTCCCTTCCCCAATTTAGGAGTAAAGAAGCAAAGTTTTGCGGTTCAACATTTGGAATATCCAATGTGTAATAAAACTTATCAGTTGCATCAGTGGTCAGGACATTAAGATCTGTAGGTTGTAAATCATTTTTTCGCTTCACAATCATATTATTCCCCTGAGGCACCAGTGCTAGTCTCAGTTGACAAAGTCCATCTCTGCCCAACAGATTAACTGGACATTCAGGCATCAGTAAAATAGGCATGTAACATGATTGTCCCTCAGGGTCCCGCAGCCATATTGGGTCAGACAGTGGGACTGGTGTAATTTTCCCATTTGCTGATCGAACCCAATATATTTCGCTTCCGCGATGGACACCAGGAATCTTCACATTACAGGTTGTCTTACAGGCACCTGAATCGCACAAGAAGGACACAGAGTGTCCATTCACCAAAAGCGTTATTTCTGGTCGGACACTTTCAACTGACATGAGTTCCTGCAGATCAAGATCAACAGGCATGTCTGGACCTAATTTTGGTGATTGGTCGGTTAGTCATTTACTCTGATGTGTGTTTTGTCCTCTGCGAGGACAGTCCCGAGAGATGTGTCCTTCCTCATTACAGATCCAACACTGTCGCGGCCCTGTTGGTGGTGGAAAGTCCTGTCTCTTCTGATTTCCCCTGTCATTGAATCTGTCGCTATTTTGACTCCAACGTGGAGGTCCACCTCTCTGTTCTATGTGTCGGCGTCCTTCCTGAAATCTTCCCTTGAAATTCCCTCGGCCTTGTTGACCACGATCCGGGTATCCTCTTTGATAATAGAGGTCCTCGTTTGGATCATCGGTCAGGTCAGCCAGGAAAACAGCAGGTGTTTTCCCTGTATTTTTCTTCTGACTTTGGACCTTATCAGCATGCATAGCATGGTCAACATAGTTATCTAACGTGGATGTGGGAAAATTTATCATGTGTTTTTCAATCCAATGTTTAACTCCCTGTTTGCTGTTTTGATGGAGGGCGTTTTTGAGTTGTTGTTCGTATACTCCTTCTTCCTGCTCTGGTACTAGACCACTGTTTGCACGGAAAACCTTTTCCATTCTTAACTTGTAATCTTCAAAAGGTTCATCGTCTTTTTGTTTAGTACGATTAATATCAGCATAATTAGCTTGTTTTTTGAATTTTTCTTTGATTCGTTTTTGTAACGCTGTCACTCGCTGGGTCAGTATGTCGCTATTATGTGGTAAAGCTGTGCCGTCGCCACTTGCAGGTGACCAATCTCCTTTTACAACCCCCCAGTATTTCTTTAAAGCTCCCATATAAACCTGCTGGACCTCCGTGCCATCTAAATTATATGAACCACGGAGGTTTTCTAAATCTCGACAGCACTGTTCAACATCTTCCTGAGGATCCGCCACCCCTGTTAATGCGGACTTTATGTCGTCCATTGTCCAAGTGCGGTAGACCAAAAGTGTAGGTCTTTGATCCACCGCCACATTTGGATTAGCTACTTGTATCATGGGGTACTGTTCTGTACCATCAAGTGAGTATACGGGTGGTGATTTTGAGCCCTTTAGTTTAACCCAATCCCACCCTGATGCTTCAGGTGCACTGGGAGGGGACAGAATTTCTCGTGATCGTGTCAAGGACCTTGTAACTGGTCTCTGGGGCGGCGGTGAGTGATATGCTGGTGGTTTGTCATCCGTTTGTTGCTCCA
The DNA here is from genome assembly GCF_902500255.1 of Thalassophryne amazonica. Taxonomy (NCBI): domain Eukaryota; kingdom Metazoa; phylum Chordata; class Actinopteri; order Batrachoidiformes; family Batrachoididae; genus Thalassophryne; species Thalassophryne amazonica. The sequence continues at coordinate 14,231,797 of NC_047111.1, read as the reverse complement.
GGTCTGGATACAGACTTGGTTTTGTAGAATCAGTCATTTTTTCAGTTTGTTTTGATTCTGATTTGGTGTCATTTATCTGTTCCTTTTCTCCGCGTCTTTCTTCAACATACACTTGCACTCTTATGGGTGGACAGGTGGTTTCATCGTCCTCCTTTTTGTGCAAGAAAATTTCTGAATTTCGTCCTTCAGTCTTGTTTTGTTTTTCCCTGTCTTTCTCCCTACTCTTCCTCTCACCTTCTCGTCTTTGATCTGCAGCTTCCTCCCATGCAATAATTTTGTTCCATCCCTCCTTCATCATTTTCCACTCATCATTTTTGTTTTTCTTTTTAATAGATTCTCTTAATTTTGACAATGATGGTCTGTTTATTTGGCCGTCGAATCCATGTTTTGTAATCCATGTGTCTAAATATGAGACATGTGTAGGATCTTTTTGTTCCATAAATTTCCAATCTTTGTTACCTAGACGGTCCCGCGGATCCTGCCTTTGTGTCTTACTGTTTGACTTCCCCATTTTTACGTTATTTTTATCTTTTTTTTTTTTGTTTTTATAAAGATAAAATTTAGACCAGTGGGGTTTCAACACCTACAGTGTTCTAAACACTGGTTATGTGCTTTTTACGGGACAGCAAATTTAATTTTCCACCAGTCAGTGAGTTCCCTTTCTCCTCCCCGAAGGAAGCGGGAAATCCTTGCCTCTGCCTCTGACCAGTGGTCGCTGTTTACTTTCCCGTAATTTTATATAGAGGAGGATCTAATGACCCATCACTCTCATTCAGTCACCTTTATTACACTGTCACACTTTTTCACCGGTATTAATTTAGACGCCAGAGGAGCCCGTGCCTCCTAATACAGAGTTTAACTAGTTTGATACTAGAGGATTCTGTTCATCCTTACGGGGTTTAACTGCGTTTAACATTACCTGACATTGTCTAGAATTCTCAGGGTTTTAACATGACTTCCTGTCACTATTCACTGTCCTGTCCGTTTATGTGACTACCTGTCACGACACATACTTATAGTTTTTTTTTTTCAATTAAAATTCTACTCACTCAACCGCTGTCTTCCCCTCACGGATTAGTCTTCAACCTTCCGGATCCCAGCCGGCGGACCGAGCCAGTCCCGTCAAAGGGTCTCAGTACCTTGGCCAAGGATTTTCCTGGTGTCAGTCTCGTCCGCTGGAACCCTTCAGGTATGTTGACCTCCGGCTCGAAGGACCAAAGTAATGTTAGGTTTAAAACCACCTAAACATCATAAAACTGTAACAGAGAAAGACACAACAGTCAAATAAGAGTCAGAGAGTAGAATTCAATTGTAAATGCTCGCGAGGAGTGCAGCACAGAGACAAACTCTTCTAACAATCTCCAAACTGCACTGAACTCTGGCTACACTCTCGCTCTTTTTATTCAGGATGTCATACAGGTGCGGTTGTCAGCATACGTGGCATAAACAGTTGAGCAATCATAAACAGGTCTTGCAACTACAGTTGAGCAAGTCTTAGCAACTTCTGGTTTCTGCGATCTCAGGCTGCTGGTTTGGGGAAGGTGCGGTCAGGACTTCTCTCCTGGGCTCCGTTCTTCAGGTGTTATCTTCAGTCAGCACATGTCGGTTAACCTTTTGTTCTTTCCTGTGGTTGAAACCACATGCGTGCAGTAGAAACATCATTTGGCAACACAGCTAGTAACACAATTTGCAATACAGCATACTTTCTTTTGGAATCATATTCAATCTTTCCATTACAACTCTCTTTTGCACAAAAGCAATTCATATGATCATATACAAACATTTTCATTCCTTATTATTTATTTTATATTTTATTATATTTTTAATGGTTTGATAAGTTGTTTTGGACATCAACTCTTCTGACCTCGCTTTGCGACATCACATAAGTTCCTTTTTCTCTCTAACTGCAAGGATAAAAACAACTCATGTAATCATTCATTTGTAACATACTTTATCAAGAGGTCATCAAGAAGTCAGCAACAGACTTCTAACAGATACAATGAGTTTATTTCCATTACTAAAGTATTAATAAAAGAATGTATAATATAAGGAATATAGACTAGAAGAATGTATAATAAAAGAATGTGTGATAACTGACATATCCATATATACATAAATCCAACAACAGACGCCCCTGTTACGGAGCTTGCAGCGCAAGCCGTTCCGCTTCCTGCTGCCCCAGCTGCGGCACCATCGATACCGGTGCAGATAACTCCGTCACCCAGAGATTCGGCGTCCGAACCGATTATTTGTCATCCGGAGCCTTATGCAGGAGACGTCGAAGCCTGTGCTTCGTTTTTGATGCAATGTTCTCTGGTTTTTGCTCAGCGACCGGCTTCCTTCTCTTCTGATGGGAGCCGTGTTTCATATGTGACTAATTTGCTCCGAGGTGACGCCTTAGCTTGGGTCACAGCGTTGTGGAGTAACAACTCGCGGAGTATTCCGTGGACTTCCAGATTTTTTCTGCTCAGTCAGGTTGGAACGCCGCAGCTTTACGAGGAGTGTTTGTAGATGGGTTAAATGAGTCATTAAAAGATGAGCTGGCAGTCCGTGACGAGCCAAACGATTTAGATGAGCTAATATTGTTGGTGATTCGTCTAGATGATCGGATGAAGGAGCGTGGACGCGAGAGAGGGCGGCCATCAGAGCGGGTTTTTTCGTCTCGGGGCTTTCCCCGACACAGATCTGGGCCGCCTCTTCTTCGCCCCACTGAGGCTCCTCCGATGGGACCTCTGGCTCCTCTTGCTGACGAGCCCATGCAGCTCGGACGAGCGGAGGTCACTGTATTGCCCTGACATATAAGCGTCAAGAAAAATAATGGTGAAGTATCTCCAGGTGTTCTGGGACAGGCAAAATAACACACACACACAAAAAAAATCTTGTATGAGTTAATGTTTTGTTTTTTTTAAATAGGGGTTATAATTTGTTTTGGGAGTCAGAGGCGTGTCTGGTGGAGTGAATGTTAGGCGGTTAGAAGCCTGTCTGGGCTCACTTGATTGTTGTTTTTTATGTGTTTTTAGGTATTTTCTGTTTGGGTTGTTGGGTCGTTTTATTTTGTTGTTTTTTATTTCCCTACATCCCTAACCCCAACCTCACTTGCCCCAAGACCGTTCGTCTTGTGGGTCGTGGGGTGGTGCAGGTTGGTCACGCTGAGCATTCTCAGAAGACCTCTGCACCGGGGGGGGGGGGGGGGGTGTTAGGGGCGTTTTTCTTGATTTGGTTAGGGCCCGGTTCCACTCCAGCCTCGGTGAGCCTTTGTACCGTTCGTCATTGGTGTTGCCGGGGTGTGGTGCAGCGGGAACATACCTCAGTTGGAGGGGTGGGCCGATCTGTTGCCGTTCGCCATTTCGGTAGTTCCACCCCTCCCGAGAGGCTGGGGTATGGTCGAGTTGGGGCACCGGACGTATTTCCGGTTTTCCGCTGCGCCTTGGGGTTGGGGCTGGGTTAGTTTTTTTCCTGTTCCCTTCCCCGGCTTAATGTTTTGAGCTGTTCGCCAAAATTGAGCCGCCGAGGGGCTCTGGGAGGGACCTGGGGTCTTTCGGGGTGCCGGGGAAGGTGACAGGGTTTACGGTTGTTTTATTTTGCCCCCAGGGTTGTTTTTGGTAGTCCTCCGGGGGTTGGATTTTGATTTTGTTTTGTTTCCTTCCGGGTTCCACCTCCAGGGTTGATGGGACGGTCCTCTGGGGGGGAATTGGCTTGGGGCCGACTAGCCAAGTGTGGCCGGGTCTGGGGTTCCGGGGTTGTGGGGAGGGTACCTCCTGGGGTTGATGGTACGGTCCTCTGGGGGGCACCGTTTGCTCCATGTACACCTGGGGACCTTTGTGGGATTCTGGTTCTGGCTGTTCCTCCTGGAACTGGCGGTAAAGGCCTTCTGGGGGGGGTTGGGCTCTGCAGGTCGTTCTGGGGGGGTTGTTTGTTATTTTTCTTTTATGCATTTATGTTTGTATTGTGTTTGTGGGGCTGTGTTGGGTTTTTGCGTTTGGGTGTTTTTCTTTTCTTCCCGGGGTTGGATGGGACGGTCCCCTGGGGAGGTTTTGGGTGGGTTTTGTGTTTTTTCTTGTGTGTTGGATTGTACTGGGGACTGTTTTGGGGTTTTTGTTGATGCCAGCCGGCCTTCCAGCTGCGGTGCCCTGTCCTGCTGTCTGTGGTGGACCTTGGGAGCGTTGTGCTGTCTGCTTCCTGACGAGGACCCCGGAGGGAGGTGCTGTTCTCGGGCCTGGTCTGTTCGGTTGCCGGGAGGCTTCCCGTTGATGGGGGGGTACGGCTGGACATTTTGGTGTTCTTTTCTTTTCTTTGCTCTCCAGGTGGCATGAAAACTGATTTGTCTGTGGAGAAGGTGCTGGCTGAACACTTGGAGAAAATATGGGAGCAATTACAGCATCTCGCAAACCAAATTAAACAAACAGACGCCCGTGTTACGGAGCTTGCAGCGCAAGCCGTTCCGCTTCCTGCTGCTCCAGCTGTGGCACCATCGATACCGGTGCAGATAACTCCGTCACCCAGAGATTCGGCGTCCGAACCGATTATTTGTCATCCGGAGCCTTATGCAGGAGACGTCGAAGCCTGTGCTTCGTTTTTGATGCAATGTTCTCTGGTTTTTGCTCAGCGACCGGCTTCCTTCTCTTCTGATGGGAGCCGTGTTTCATATGTGACTAATTTGCTCCGAGGTGACGCCTTAGCTTGGGTCACAGCGTTGTGGAGTAACAACTCGCCATTGTTAGGATCCTTTAAGGATTTCTCCCGGGAGTTCCGACTGGTTTTTGACCATCCAGTGAAAATGAATACCGTTGCTCAACGGTTGCTGAATCTCAGGCAGGGGAGGTGGAGTGCGGCGGAGTATTCCGTGGACTTCCAGATTTTTTCTGCTCAGTCAGGTTGGAACGCCGCAGCTTTACGAGGAGTGTTTGTAGATGGGTTAAATGAGTCATTAAAAGATGAGCTGGCAGTCCGTGACGAGCCAAATGATTTAGATGAGCTAATATCGTTGGTGATTCGTCTAGATGATCGGATGAAGGAGCGTGGATGCGAGAGAGGGCGGCCATCAGAGCGGGTTTTTTCGTCTCGGGGCATTCCCCGACACAGATCTGGGCCGCCTCTTCTTCGCCCCACTGAGGCTCCTCCGACGGGACCTCTGGCTCCTCTTGGTGACGAGCCCATGCAGCTCGGACGAGCGGAGGTCACTGTATTGCCCCGACATATAAGCGTCAAGAAAAATAATGGTGACGTATCTCCAGGTGTTCTGGGACAGGCAAAATAACACACACACACACACACACAAAAATCTTGTATGGGTTAATGTTTTGTTTTTTTTAAATAGGGGTTATAATTTTGTAGAAGAATTTTTAGGTCCTTATTTGAACTATGATGAACTATCAAGTGTCCTGATCCGAACTGTATGTCCTCTGGTTGAACTAGCAGGTGTTCAACCCAAAAAAAGGGCTCTATTAGTCATTCAGTCCGTCAGGGGCTTTCCAAGGCCTCTTAGGTGCTTTCCCGCAGGCCACGTGCGAGGGGCCTCGGGCCAGCTGCACCTGTGGCTGAGGCCACGTGCGGGGAGCCTCAGGCCAGCTGCACCTGTGGCTGAAGGTCTTTTAAAAAAATCAGTTGTAAATCCTTCACGTTTTAATGGGAGCGTTTGTCACATTGAAATAATGGCCTAACACCTGCTTAGGGTTCACTAGAGGACGCTTCCAATAGAAAACCATGTCTTGGGAATGAAATAAATAAAAAAGTCGAAGGAGGAGCGATGCCCGCGGGTCTCCAATAAATAGATGAGCGCGGTTGTCACATATTCAGTCTCTCTAGTGGACTCAGTTTGTCTAAGCTCTGTGTCGAAGGCTTGAATAAACTTAAAAACTCTGTGCATTTTATCTTGCTTAAGGCTGAATTATTCTAAAGTGTTGTGTCCTTTTCTAGCATATCACTTGCAATTAGTTTGTGTTATCTAAAAGACGACATCCCGAGAAGACTAAAGACGAACCACGACAGAACTTGGCGAGCCAGCTTCAGGAGGGTCCAGGGGCATTCCGGCAGCCTGGGGCAGTCCAGCTCATCCCTCCAGACCGTAAATAACAGTGATCACGACTAAAAGGTAAGCAGAAACCTTTTATAACTTCTGCACGATCTGGAGGAGTGAGTCGGGATTTCCGCCCAAGTTGACAGGTGATATTTTTAATTGCCTCTTACCCAAAAGAACCTGGACTAAGAAAATTGATAAGAGACTAAAAAAAGATAAGATTGAAAATTATCAGGCCTTGTAGATAAAATGCTCAGAAGGTGTGTGTGTTCCCGGGAAAAAGAATGTCTGTGTGAGTGAAAGGTCAGGAATGTTCATGAACTCTGGTGCGGAAAAGAGTGCATGGAGAACTAACCTGGATGCTTGGGGAATAATTGGTGTTGAAATTCGTTACTAACGTGCCGGCTGATAGCATGTGCTGTAGGGGTTAATTTAGGGGAGTATACTGACAAATAGATACAAGGTAATACAAGGTTATTTAAAGGGTTTAACAGAGACTGAAGTGAAATAAGTGAGAAAAAGAGTTTAACAGAGAATACGTGCAGAGGAAGCACAAGATAAGCGCCTGAGGGGGCGCAGTAGAAATACCGTACGTGATAAAGAGATTTAAAGAGAAAAGTGCAAAGTAGCACAGCTGACAGTAAGTAAAAGAGCTCAATAAAGGACGTCATTTTTTAAGAAAAGAGAAAAACTATAAAAAAAATAAAATAAATAGAGAGTTAGTGCAGAATACATGAGAGTTAATGAAGCAGAAAATAGTGCAGTAAGGCACCAAATACACGCTTGTGGGGCGTGGGAGAAGAATAAGTAATTAAGTACACAGTAATATGAGTTTTTTATAAGAAAAGAAAAAGAGAATATTTTCAGTGCAAAGGCACATTAAGCTCACGAGGAGCTCAGTAAGTGGGAAAAAAGTAGAAGAAAGTGCAGAAAGGCACAGGATACGCACGCGAGGTGCGGTAAGGCGTAGAAGTAAATGAAATATTGTATGCTCAGAGAAGAGCTTGTGAAAAATAATATATATTAAGCACAGGATACGCACGCGAGGCGCGGTAAGGCGTAGAAGTAAATTAAATATTGTACGCTCAAAGAGTAGCTTGTTAAGAAAAATAAATAAATAAATAATATATGAGTTGCTGGCAGCGCCGGAGAAGCTGTCTAACGTGAAGAAGAGATACATACTTAAACAGAACACATTGGTGTTAAGTGAATAAAAAGGTTGTTTAAAGCCGCGGAGTAAAGGGTGGCAGAAGTCTAGATAGAGATATATAGAAAGTTGTTTTTAATAATTTTTGTGTATAAAGCTTTTGAAAATTGGTGTGTGGGAGAGTGGAGAGTAAGCGGGGAGTTGCAGGCAAAGCTGTGAGGGCTTGCAGGCTGGTTGACATACAAGATTAATGTAAAGAGTACGAGAAGGAGGAGGCGTTTAGACCCAACAGGAGGACTTGGGAGGTGCATGACAGGCAAAGAGAAAAAGTGAGAAACAGAGACAGTGGGGAAAAAAGACAGGAGAAGAGACTGCTATGTAAATACAGAGAAGGTAGATATTATTTCAAAGAAAGAAAACTAATAAACAAACATAGCAGAAAAAGACAAGAAGCAGAAAGTTAAAAAATTAGAAGGAAAATAGAAAGTCGGGAGCAAAGACATTAAGAAGTGTTAGGGTTATAAGAGGAGTAAAGAAATAAAATTGGTTATAAATCAAAAGAGTTAAAGCTTAGATTATAGTGAAAAAGCTGACAGACTGATCAATGCTTGGGACAGTCTTTGATGGGAGACTTAAGTGATGATGAAATAATACTCCCAGAACATTACTTGACTGACGGAGACATTGAAACCCAGGGAATCAGGACACATTTTTGGCTGGAAAGGACCTATTTTGACAGTGTAGGAGCAGAACATTGGCAGGACAAACAAGAGATCAATCAGAAATTATGGCAGATTACTAAGGTAATCAATCTGAAGCAAAAGAAAGAACAATTCCCTCTAATTAATTGGGAGCTGCTGATAAGACGTCTGTGGCATCAGGGTTTAACTCCGTGGCTGGAGCTGCTTTGTGCTGATCCTAATAAAGAAATTAGCATACCATTAAATCATTTAGTAACACTACCAACCGATCCAGGTGAAGAACTGTTTCCTAGGTTGACTCTGACTGTGGTCCCAAGGAAGGTTCGGTGGGAAACAGGTAAATTTTCATATTTAGTTAAAGAAAAAGAAGACGGGCATAACAGTTGGAAATTTAATCCTTTTAAGGGTTTAAAATACAAAACAGGTGTTAAGTTAACAGCTGGCAAGTTATTGGTCTGGATCAGGACAGCCCCTGAGGGACTACCAGAACACCATAGAAACACCTCACATAGCGTTTGTCAGGGTTACATGGGTAACTCTCAAGGTCAAGGTCGGGAAAGTACCCCGCTAGACTTAGTACTAAGAAAATATCCAGGAAAACGCACTAAGGCCAACCAATGTATGAGAAAGTGGCACAAAAGGTCACATGGGGGCAGGCAATGGCCTTTGGAGGGATCATTTGATCCGGTGATGTGTGAAGCAGTTGCGGTAGAAATACAGAAAAAAGAAATTAAAGATCAGCAGAAGAACGTGAATAACAACAAAAAACGCACTGAAGAAAAAGAAGTTTTGGCCTTGTTCAAGCAGGAAGCACAGAGGCTACAGCAGAAAAGAGAAAAAATGACAGAGGAAAGATCCAAAGACACTAAACCCAGTGCACCGAGCTGGGAAGCAGAGCCACCCCCATATAAAGGTCATGATATGGGAAAGACAGCTGGACAATTTGTATTAGGAACTCGTGAAGAGGACCAAGGCATGGATGTGGAGGGCAAATTCACACTGACACTAAAAGCTCGAGAGCCACAAGCAGACAGGTCCTCAGTCTGTCAAAAGGATCATACAAGGTCTCCAAGTCCGAAAGTAGGTGGTCGCTCACCACGACCAGCAGGGGGGGCCACAAATAACAGTGACACGGAGGCAGACGAGGATAAAGAGAGAGACCTGAAGGCTCCGCCTGCACATCGAGGTCCACTGAAAACCGTCCCCTCCCACCATAAGTCAGCCGACTGGACCTTCACAGGCTATAGAGGCTCCGAAGAGTGGCACAAGAGCTTCTGTGACACACTGGATCTGGCCAGAAGAGATAATGAAGAACTAGCTGAGCAGCTTCGGCTAGCGAAGGAAAGAATACAAAGACATAGGGATGCCGAGGAAAGAAGAATATTACAACAATCGACGCCCAATCAAGGGAATCACATTATAGAGCCACCCACCCGAAAAATTTCTGGTGAGATCGTCATTGAGAGTGCAAAAGAGGCCCAACTCAGGCAAAGACAACAATGTGTAGCCAAAGACATAGCGGCTTTAGAACAGGATATAACCAACTGGATAGACTGCCTGGAACCAGTCAGTCGCACTCGATCTGGAAGACAGTATGGAGCCCCCACAGAAGAAGAGGAGGATGAAGACCTCATATGCCCACTGGTGGTCAGGAATGGTCATCATGTGTATACCCCATGGAGCTGGACAGACATGGTGGGGCTGGCCAACAGGCTGCCAGACATCACCCAAGGAGCTGGGAGATGGATAACTGCCTTAGAAGAAGGCACTGCAGGGGTAACCTTGTCTTTAGGTGACATAAAAGCCTTGCTAATGCATGTCATGGGAAAACATGACACTGAAGAATTAGCAGGAAAGGTTGGACTAACACAAATGATGGGCACTAATCAACATGATGAAGTCCCCTTTAATCGCTATAGAAACTCCATGTGGGAAGGACTGAGAAGAAAGTACCCTGAGGTCTTGGATCCCTCTAAATTGGATGATGAGGAGTGGACACCTGAAGAGTGCCCAAAGAAGTTCCTGCACCGATTCCAGAAAAGATGGGCGGAGGAAACAGGAAATGCATGGAACCATTCTCCAGCAACTGAAATCCTGTTTAAAATAACTGTAAAAAAGGCTCTACCAGATGAGGTTCAGAAAGCCCTAGATGGAGTCGTGGGACTATCAAAAATGAATTGGGCTTTATACTCTGAGCATATTTGTCACCATCTTGAAATCTACAAGAAAGAAAAACAAAAAGAAGAAGATGCAGCAAAATCCCTGACGAAAAAATTGGTGCAGATGCAGTTGGGAGAGCTAACCAAAGTCAAGAAAGAAAAAACAAAGACCCAGGCACCAATGATGACCCCTGTTCCTTCTGAGCCGCAAGCACGGGCCTTACGGCAAACACTGCTGCCACCATACAGGCACCTGTGGTAACAGCCACACAGAGCCCCCAAGGAGCAGCAGGAAGCACTCCTACAGGAGAAGTCTCAGCACCAGTGGAGCATCACTATCACTACCATAGCACTGGCACACCCGGAAATGGACCCACCTACAGTCATGGGTGGAGAGGAGAGTCACGGAACTTTCAAGGTCAAAGAGGAGGGTGGCGAAGAGGATCTCGCCAACCTTCATTTGGAAGCAGATTCCAAAACTCAGCTCCCAGGAACAGTCAAGCGGGACCGCCTATGGGACCAACACCCCCAATAGGGGATCAACCCTCTAATGAGTGTTGGAGCTGTGGACAACCTGGACATCGAATGAGAAATTGTCCGGCCCGACCTTGGGTTGGACCCTCTGCCTATTGGCAATAGGGAGGCCTAGAGAAGACAGAGGGGGAAACGGTGGCATTGGCTATTTCGATGATACCTAAGGAAGAGCCAACCGTCACCGTTAATATACAAAACAGAGATTTCCCTTTCATGGTGGATACAGGGGCAACATACTCTTGCATAGGGAAAATGGGCGCTCATCTCTCCCTCTCTGGGTCTGTAATTAAGACCATCGGCTTCTCTGGGAAGACTCAAATAATACCTTTTACACGCCCACTTCCTGTAACGATTGCAGGAAAAACAATTGAAGCACCCCTGTTATACTCACAAAATACACCTGTGAATTTGCTGGGAAGAGACATTTTATGTAAGCTACAAACCCAGATAGTGTGTACCCATCAAGGACTGCAAATACACTTTCCTGATGAAGGACTCGCCAACATTATGGTGCTTATGGACATGGAAAACAAGGTCCGACCTGTGCAACCCATGGTATACTGGCTGAAGTTACAACCAGAAAATTCAAATCTCCAACTGGAATGGGAAAAATGGAAGCCCTGGGCAGAACAACACTATGCAGCAGTATATACACCTAGTTTACCTTTACATGTCACCCTGATGTTCGATGCCAAACAAGAACAGGCTGACTATGCATGCTGCTGGGATGCATTGATGAATCAACGGCTGTTTCACATAACCACCACAGAAATTTATTTAGGCCCCCAAGGGGCCGCAGCTTCTGTCAAGCTAACTTCAGCTGAACAACAATGGTATCAAGTGCCGAATGCCACGCCTCATGTGACCCTTTTAGTCTCAGAAAAGTACGAATCCCATGACCTAGGTCCAATGGTAAAGACAGCCTCAGAAGTTGAAGAATGGCAAAACATGGAAAGTCCACAAGTACATCTGTCAAAAGACCAGCAGTTTATACAAATTAATTTAAAAGTAAATGATGAGGCTATAGCTCAAAAAGTGGAGCTCAATCCTAGACCAGAGGGACAGATGGTGTTATTGGCCCAACAAGAGAAATTGTTAGAGCAAATACCACCAGTGGTGTGGTCCAAAAGCAAAACAGATGTAGGACTAGTAAAAACAGCCTTACCAGTAAAAATAAAAGTAAAACCGGGAGCAAAACTGCCTCACCAAAGGCAGTATCCATTAAAACCTCAGGCTATTGAAGGCATAAAACCAGTAATTAAGGGACTAATGGCAGCTGGAGTTTTAATAAAAACTGCAAGCCCATGCAATACTCCTATCTATCCTATCCCTAAAAACAATACCAAAGAGTATCGGCTGGTACATGATCTGCGTCCTATCAATGCAATAATAGAAATGGATGCACCTATAGTACCTGATCCGCATACTATACTATCAAGCATCCCTGCTGGAGCAAAATGGTACACAGTAATCGATCTGTGTTCAGCCTATTTCAGTGTGCCTGTGCACCCAGACTCACAACATTTGTTTGCATTCACATTTCTGGGACAACAGCTAACGTATACACGGCTACCTCAGGGACTGAACCTGTCCCCAGCCATCTTTAACAAAGTCCTGGCTGAAGATTTACAACACCTTGACATACCCAGTACATTGGTGCAATATATGGATGATCTCCTTATTGCATCAGAGACTCAAGAACAGTGTGAAAAAGATTCATTAATTGTATTGCATGCATTGGCAGATGGAGGTCATAAAGTAAGTAAGGACAAATTGCAGTTCTGCAAACAACAAGTAGAATACTTGGGAAGACAGTTGTGTGGGACCACGCGATGTATAGCCCCAAGCCAAGTGGAGGCTATAATCAAGGCTCCCAAACCCCAAACAGTGGGACAGATGCTTTCATTCCTTGGGATGGCAGGGTACAGTCGGCCGTGGATTTGTGATTATGCTATAAAAACTGCACCTTTGCGTGCCATGATTAGAGCAGTGGGGCAAACAAGCAATGCAGCTCTCCTCGTCTGGACAGATCAGGCAACGGGAGCTTTTGAGGCCCTAAAAACAGACATGCTATCTGCTCCCACGTTAGGTAACCCAGATTATGGGAAACCTTTCCATTTGTATGTTACTGAAAAAGCTGGATATGCTTGTGCTGTACTAATGCAGGAAACAAATGAAGGAAAACAACCATTGGCCTATTATAGTACAAAGCTTGACAACATTGAAACAGGATTGCCACCATGCTATCAGGGTCTAGCAGCAACTGCCTTTGCATTTCAAAAAGCATCATCCATAATCATGGGACATGCAGTAACGTTGTACACGTCGCATCACTTACATGCCCTGCTAACCAGTCAACGTTTTGTCTTAACACAAGCTAGACGCATTGGATATGAAGTTGTGTTGTCCGCTCCAGAAATAACAATACAACGTTGTCACACGGTGAATCCCGCCACCAAATTGACCACACCGTTAGATGGTACTCCACATAACTGTGTGGCAGAGACAGAGAAATTTTTGAGAGCCAGAGAACATTTGTATAATCACGCCATAGATGCAGATCTAACCCTGTTCGTGGACGGCTCATGCTTTCGGGATGCCGCGGGATTGCATGCAGGTATGGGGATTGTTAAACTAAACACGGATGGCGAGACCTTTGAATTACTGGAGTCCCAAGGAATTGATCAGCCTTGTTCAGCCCAACTGGCAGAAATCAAAGCCTTAACTATGGCTTGCCAGATAGCTAAAGATCAACGTGTTAATATCTACACAGACTCAGCCTACGCTTATGGCGTATGTCATGTACATGCAAACATTTGGAAACAAAGGGGATTCCTGAGAGCAGATGGCACCCCTGTCACTCATGGAGAAGCGATTTCCCAACTGTTACATGCTCTCTAATTACCGTCTGAGGTAGCCATCATTAAATGTGCAGGTCATCAAAAGAATAATAACATCATAGCTCAAGGTAACAACCTAGCAGATGACGCAGCTCGCAAAGGAGCACAAGGAGAAAATATGTTTCCCCTGCTAACCATCCAAGATTGTGCCCCACTGGTTTCACTTGACGCACTGATAGTGGCTCAAAGTAGGGCCAGTGGAGAAGAAAAACGAATGTGGGTTAAACGAGGCGCTATTGAGACACGCAGTCAGGGGCCAGCGGACAAGCTGTGGCGCAGTAGTCATGGACATTTTGTGTTACCCACCAATTTATTACGACATGCAATCATTTGGGCCCACGGACCCAATCATTGTTCGCGAGTCCAAATTATGAACAAACTAAAAGCTGTCTGGTGGTCACCATATATGGCAGCTACAGTGGACCGTTTGTTGAATGAGTGTGAGGTATGTGCACAGTACAATGTCCGGAAATCATTCACAGCCCCTTTAGCCCACATTCCGGTCCCTGATGGGCCATTCAGACATCTTATGATGGATTTCATAGACTTGGGAGCTGAAAATCGAGTTAAACGAATGAGATATGTTTTGGTAGTGATATGCAGATTCAGCCGATGGATTGAGGCAGTAGCCTCTGCAAATCAAGACCATAAAACGGTAGCCAAATTCTTGTGCCGAGATGTCTTTCCAAAATTTGGCATTCCAGATACTATCTCATCTGACAACGGTAGGGCTTTTGTAGCCAAGGTTACACAAGAAACATTCAAACAATTGGGTATCAAACAGAAGTTTGGGTGTGTTTATCACCCTCAATCAAATGGGGCGGTGGAACGGGCTAATGGCATTTTAAAGAACAAACTAGCAAAAATCATAGCAGACAGCAATGGCAAACTAACCTAGCTGGATGCGTTGCCCGCTTGCTTTATTGTCAATGCGCTCACAAACTAACCGACTAACCCATTTGACACCATTTGAAGCCCTTACAGGTCGGCCGATGCCTATTCCATACCTGAGAGGACCCTACGAAGGACCATCGCTGGAGCAGCTACAAGACGAATGGCATAATTATCTGAGACAGTTAACCCAAATACACAAAACTATCTTTTTGCAGGTCAAAGGTGCTACAGAAGACAGAGAAGCAGAGATTCTACTTGAAAATCAGAGCATCCAGCCTGGTGATCTGGTTTACATCAAAGTGTTCAAAAAGAAGTGGGACAGGCCCCGCCGAGAAGGTCCTTTTAAAGTTATTCTTGCCTCACGTACAGCAGTCAAAGTAGACGGTAAGGACACTTGGTTTCATTTAAACCACTGCTGTAGGGTTGGTGGCCCAGCGCCCCTGCGGCCTCGGCAAGCTCGTCTTGGCAGAGCCGCCGGGCCAAGGGGGGAAGCAAGAGAAGCCAGAGACCCTACAGCAGCACCGAGGGACAGCCACGCCTCCCTGCAGCCAGAAGAAGCACCGAGGGAAGGCCACGCCTCCCTGCAGCCAGGCGAACACCGGCCAAGGCGCTCACAGAGACTGATTGAACAAAGACGACGCACAGCTTCAGAGAGTAGTGGATCCCTGCCAGATAGAGCAGCGACAGACTCAGATGCAGACTCAGAAACAACTGGAGACGCAGGCCAACAGACAGACAGAAATACAGACCGACAGATAGACAGGCCACAGGAGACATCAGACTCGGACAGCAACTTAGTAGAATTACGGCAGAAGAACCACAGGAAGTACAACCCAGACAAAGCACAGATACACCACACATCCCTAGTGACAGCTCATCTAGTGACGGCTCACTCAGTAGCACATCTAGTAGCACATCTCAACAGTCATCAGAGCAATGATTAAGGAATTATTCAAGGGATTGACAATACTACTGGTGGTCAGTATGGGAGAAAATAGACATCCAAAACATACAACGGACTGTGCCGTGGCCATGGCCGCAATAGCAACTAAACAAGGCATTCTAAACACAGGAAAAACATATAATTTGGTATACATTAAATCAAAAGCCTACAAGAACATAGGAATACAGGGAAAGCTGGGGGATTACATATTAGGCGAAGCCATTAGCATCAAATGTGAAGAGGAGGAAACACTCAACATAGAGGTAATTTGTGATAAAGGAGGATGCAGGGAAACCAAGCAAGACATAACTGTTACAGTACATGAAGCCACAAAATGGGTAAAAATCAAACCAAGGAAAAAGAGGACAATTAGAAGCCTAGAAACAAGCAGTCACTTAGGGAGATGGGATCCCATTACAGACCTAGCCCGCACACAAGGGTTGAAGACCAATTTATTTTACCAATGGTTGAAATTTTCGGCTAGGCAGATTAGTGAAAAGCCATGCATAGCCTGTCACCGGAAGGGTGTGATACCTCAGGCTAAACCCCTACCTGATATCAACAACTGTTATAGGAGCCCCCAACATAACTCAGACCAAGCAGAGTGCTATACACAATGTGTTATGAAAATGGCAGTAGGTGATGAAAAATATGCTGCCGACAGTAAACTTTGTCCAGTGCCCCTAAGTACAGAAGGAACCGTTCCACCTATGATTAAAATAGAGAAAGGGATGATACACCCATTCTGTATAGCTAAAGGCTTAGTAGCACAATACATAAGCGATTGGCAGGTAGGGACGACCCAGTCAAAACACCACATACAGTGTATGCAAAAGCAGCAAGAATACAAACCGGCCAAAACAGCATGGAACATTACCGTCTGTCACACCCTGCCAGCAGCAGGCATACAGTGTGAACAAATAGTACCGGCCACAGGGGGGTCTGTAATTGGACTGAATCTCACCCATGCTTCATGGGTATCTACTCCAAATTTAGCTAAGGGAACGGTACCCTTAGCTGACATCTTTTGGATATGCGGACAAAGAAGGAAACTCCTGTCATCGCTGTCCCCTAATTGGAAAGGCCTTTGTGCTCCTGTGATGCTCACAGGAGCTATAACAGTAATTGAAATGCCAAATTCAATACAACCCATGCCACAGAAACTTCGCAAGAAAAGAGGAATAATGACACTTAAAACAGACTACAACGTCACAGTAAGAAACGGGATACCAGAAGGGATACCCCGACAATTAGAAGCCATAGACAGTAGCAGAGTTAAAGCAGATGAAGACGCGGATAAATGGGGATGGGCATTGGCTCTGTTCGGGGTTACTCCAAAAATCCGTTCTAGGTTCCAGGAGGTGCAGTGGATTAATTACTTGTGGTATAATCAGCAAAGATACCTGAACTGGACATTGGCAGCAGTAGGAGCCTTAACCGAACAGCTGCACGCCACCTCGCTAATGACAATGCAAAATAGATTAGCTATCGAGATGATGATGGCTGATGAACAAGGAGTTTGTATTATGATCAAAGCCACCGAATGTTGCACAGCTATTCCCATGCGTACAGGGGAAGATGGAAATTTGACAGAGCTCTTAGTCACACTTGAAGAGATGCAACAGGAACTGTTAAGTAACTCCATAGGAGGGAGAAATGAAACTGACAATTCTGGATACATTGTAGGGAATGGAATGAATATTGGCCCACTGTTTTCACTGTTTGGGGCTCTAAGGAGAGGGTGGATATCATGGAAAGACTGGTTATACCAGATAGGTGTAGTCTTGGCACTAACAGGGGTGGCGGTCTTGCTGGTAATATGTTGTGGTATTCCCTTGATAAAATTTCTGGTCAATAAATTGATTTCATCCACAGTAGGACAGCTCCCACTGTTAGCCATCCGAGCCCTGGAAGAAAGCACAAACGAAACAGACAGAGAACCAGAATATATGGAAATGGATGAAATACCAATTATCCTCCCCGACAGCCCCCAGCTCCCTAATATTGTGGCGTACACCCCAGATAGGGAGGACTGGGATGGACCGTGCTTGGTGATATTGTAGACGAGGAAGAAGACATGCACGCACATTTACATTCACACACATGCACCCACAAAAATGAGGGATAGGATAGACAATATCTGAAAGAATGACATGGAGCTGTAATAATGAACGTATATGTATATTACTAGGACACAGGAGTATGGCTGAGAGACCAGACTCCCCTGATCAGGGACCTATGCCTGATCTGCCTCTATCAAGTCTGATTGGACTCTCAGACCTGTTTGGAGAAGAGGATATACAGGAGGGATGGTCGAGCCATGATTGGTCGCCACAGCCGCCATCCATCCAGCAGCTAAACCAGTTGGCAACAGAAGGATCTTCATCGTTCCAGCACCTGGCGATGACGGCTTCACAGAATCTGCCTGCAGCAAGAGTCGGCCCGAGGACTCCACCATCACCTGAAGGACCCTTTGGACTCAGGAACACACCCCTTCCGCAGATGCCATGGAGACAGTCACATGTGCCAGTGGCAACGATACCCTCCAGGGGAGGCAGCCAAGGTCGGCCATATGCAGCAACTGCCCGAGTGCATCCTAGACCCAATTCACTGCTAGGACCTGTCCCCAGCTTTCCACCCCCAAGGCAGGAGAGATATTCTGATCAGCCCAGTGCCTCTGGAGGAGGATCAGCAGGGGTGGACCTTAGCCGAACTCACCCACCAGGACAGAGGGGAGCTTTGTACAGGCTGCTAAATGCCCAGTGTCCCAACCACTTGCCTGTGCGACAACAACAATACTCCCCCCACACACGAAATGCCTTCCCCCTTGTACTTCCTGTCCCCTGGACTGCACAACCTTAATCTGGTCATGGTCACCCCACTGGACATGGCAATCTTGGTTCGAGAGCTTCGTCTTCCACAAGAGTCTGTTCCAAAAACCTTGGAGCAGCTCCTGCCCCTCACAAATCACATTCCCCATGGGCTATTTGAGGAAATCATGCCACAACTGAGTCAGACAGCTGCATACCTGTTAAGGATACACCGTGACAATGCCAACATCTCTTGTGCTCAGGAGGGCCTCCATACTCAACTGTGTGGTCTTTAGTCTAGTATGGACATGCTAGCCAGCATGATGGCGCATATGGAAAGGGAACAGCTAGGGCTGGCCACCACCACCCTGAATGTGGGCAAGAATTCTCTGGGGGCCCTGTACAACCTGGCCAAGCAGCACAAGGAGCTGGAAAGATCCATCAGAGAACTGCGCGACTGTCTGAAAGCCAGAATTCCTGATCCTTCCCCAACTACCCCTGAAAGGCCAACCTCCCCATATTCCCCAACTTCTCCCAAAACTTCAGATGCTGAGTAAATGCTGAGGAGCGCAGACTGACGTAATGGCACTGAAAACGGACTATGATCTTGGTTCTTGAGTTTGAATTGCGGACTGGTTTCAGAAATCTGAGTGTAAATAAAAACAAAGAAGGATATATGTTAGTAACGAAGGTTGGGTAAATGTCTGTCCTTACCATCATCTGCGTAACACAGATAAAGCTAAATGCATACACATAGATATCACATTGCAAAGTTATAAAAAGGGGACCCTTACACGGCGTGTTTGTAGATTTAGTAGTAAAGATGCACCATAGGGACCCCTTTTTCTTAAATTATAGCATGCCTCAAGAGACATGCATCGCCTAAATTTGGCGTCTGGCCAAAAAGGGCATTAGAAAACAAGCTGAAAAAGAAGAAAAACAAAGTGAAGAATGATGAGAAATGGCCTATAATGAAAACCATTATATGATTGACTAAGGCAAATGACTTAAGGACGGACATGAAGGGAAACCATTTATGGTGTTTATCATTTAACTAGACATAGCTGCGCTAACCTTAGAATAGTTTCTTGATTGGTTGACTAAATAGTGGTAACGTAGGGGTTATTTGATGCATTTAAATAATAAATGTGTGACGCTTTAACAAAATAATATGTAGAACCAAGTATAATGGGTTGGAGCCTCTGGTTGAGTGAGACAATAGATGCCAGAAGATGATTGGTTGCACTGATGTCAATGTAAAGCCTTTACTTTGCCATGATTAAGAGGTTGCTGTCACTTGTTTTATGTGGCCATTTTAAGTGCCTTGAATTACACCAAAACTCAATGTTTGAATGTCACCTTGCGTTGATATAATCCAGCTAATTGATCACCTTGTGCCTTAGTATGTAGGTTCACCTGCACTTCAATATATTTACCGTGTGAAGTATCACTGATATTCATATCCGCACCAGAGTTATCAGTAATTCGAGTGATGTGTTTTTCTTTTTTATTGCAATGCACAAATGAGGATGTCTTGTCAGTAAACAACCCAAGAGTATAGTTGATGTAATGGGACTCTTTCGAGTCCCAGAGGAGGGACTGTAGAAGGATTTTTAGGTCCTTATTTGAACTATGATGAACTATCAAGTGTCCTGATCCGAACTGTATGTCCTCTGGTTGAACTAGCAGGTGTTCAACCCAAAAAAAGGGCTCTATTAGTCATTCAGTCCGTCAGGGGCTTTCCAAGGCCTCTTAGGTGCTTTCCCGCAGGCCACGTGCGAGGGGCCTCGGGCCAGCTGCACCTGTGGCTGAGGCCACGTGCGGGGGGCCTCAGGCCAGCTGCACCTGTGGCTGAAGGTCTTTTAAAAAAATCAGTTGTAAATCCTTCACGTTTTAATGGGAGCGTTTGTCACATTGAAATAATGGCCTAACTCCTGCTTAGGGTTCACTAGAGGACGCTTCCAATAGAAAACCATGTCTTGGGAATGAAATAAATAAAAAAGTCGAAGGAGGAGCGATGCCCGCGGGTCTCCAATAAATAGATGAGCGCGGTTGTCACATATTCAGTCTCTCTAGAGGACTCAGTTTGTCTAAGCTCTGTGTCGAAGGCTTAAATAAACTTAAAAACTCTGTGCATTTTATCTTGCTTAAGGCTGAATTATTCTAAAGTGTTGTGTCCTTTTCTAGCATATCACTTGCAATTAGTTTGTGTTATCTAAAAGACGACATCCCGAGAAGACTAAAGACGAACCACGACAATTTGTTTGGGGAGTCAGAGGCGTGTCTGGTGGAGTGAATGTTAGGCGGTTAGAAGCCTGTCTGGGCTCACTTGATTGTTGTTTTTTATGTGTTTTTAG